>NC_090923.1:1463703396-1464006426 GCF_040938575.1 Ambystoma mexicanum | reverse complement strand
GGCCGTCTTCCATTCATCGCCCTCTTTTACTCGTACCAAGTGTTAGGCTCCTCTAAGATCCAGCTTTGTATATACGCATGCTCTTCTGACTTGGTCCAGGAGTTCAGGGATTAAAGGTAACGGATATCTATTCTTAACGGTGATCTGGTTCAGGGCGCGGTAATCTATACAAGTTCTAAGGTCCCCTTCTTTTTTTGGAACGAAGAACAAAGCTGAAGAAGCAGGGGACTTAGAAGGACGAATAAACCCATTCGCTAGGTATTGATCCAGGTATTGTCGGAGGTGAAGGTTCTCAGGCTCGGTGAGGGCATAAATTGTGCTACACGGAGGAGTAGATCCAGGTATCAGGTCTATCTGGCAGTCATAGGACCTATGAGGAGGTAGAGAGTTAGCCTGATCCTTCCGGAAAACATCTTGGAATTCTAGGTATTCGGGAGGTAACTGGGGAGTCTCCGAAGAAATTGCTGCTAGAGCAACACCAGGTGGAGGGTGACAAGTAGAGACACATTCTGGGAACTGAACCGTTCTTGCTCGCCAATCGATCCGAGGATTGTGTTTCTCTAACCAAGGTATCCCTAGAATAATCTGGAACTGAGGGGCCTTGATCACATCGAACACGATCTTCTCATGGTGTCCATCTTGACTTACTAGCGTCACTTCTTGAGTGGTATGCGTTACTGGTCCGGAGGCTATCTCCGTACCATCCACCGTAGTAATGACGTCCTTTACAGCCTTGGGACAAAGAGTTAGATTCATCCTCAAAACCATTTCATGATCCACATAATTGCCGATGGCACCGCTGTCGACGTAAGCTTCAATCGCATGTAATCGATCCGGATGATCAGGGCTAATGAGGACCACAGGTATCACGAAATGCGAGGTCACGGAACTGGTTTTAACGCTCGGCAAGAGGACCTCTATTCTTGTCGGGCGAGGTCGTTTCCCTGCTTAGAGTTTGTGACCTTGGTAACTGCAGCTCCTACCGCCTTCTTGGCTGGTTTCACCGGACAGTCTCGAAGAAAGTGCCCTGAGTTTCCGCAATAGAGGCATAATTGCAACTGTTTTCTCCTTTCCCGCTCCTTTTGTGTTAGTGGTCCTTTCAGGCCCCCTATTTGCATGGGTTCCCCGGAGTCTACTCCTTTGGAAGGAGTTGGTGGTTTGGAAAATACTCGAGCATCAAACTTGGAACGATCGGCCTTCCTGTTCTGCAGTCTGTGATCTATTTGAACAACTAAGTCTATATAGTCTGAACAGTCTTGTGGGGGATTCACTACTTGGGCTAAAACGTCTTTGAGCTATCCACGTAGACCTCTATAAAACAGCGTAATCCTTTTGTCCTCAGGCCATTGAGTTTCCACTATTAGTCTGTTGAAAGATGCAATATAAGCCAAAAGGTCTTGATTACCCTGTCGCAACGAAAGAAGCTCATTGTCCAAGGCCTGCCCCTGTGAATGTCTTGCGAACAGTTTTTCCATACTAAGCTGAAAGGCTTGAAAATCATGGAGAACTGGATCATCTTGATTAACTAGAGGAATCGACCAGTCTGCCGCATTGCCACTAAGGTACGAAAGCACAAAAGCTACTTTAGCTTGATCAGTTGGAAAGGCTGCTGGCCGGCATAAACAATGCAACCGGCACTGATTGATAAATACTGCAAATCTCTTTGGGTCACCAGAAAATCGTTCGGGCGGAGCCAGAGGTACATTCCCAGGTAGGTTGATCTGCACTGGATTCATAGGGGATGTTGAAGGAAGATTTGCCCCTGATGCGGGTAACGGGGTCTGTCCGGCTTGTGACTGTAGCAATTGTCTAGCAAGATCGTCTGTTCGCTCCTTGGAAATAATTAGTTCCCTTCTTAGAGCATTCATTTCCTGACGAGCTGCATGCACTTCTGCCCTTAGTTCCCCAAGTAACCGGGCTAGGTGGTCGGTATCCGAGGTTTCCAAAGCGCCTGGGCGAGAGTTTTGCGGTGGGCTTTGCGTTCTGTAACGCTCACCTGATTCTCGCAGAGGCGCCGGTCTTGACTGGGCGACTACCGTATCTTCAAAAGTGATGTGCAGCACCCGGTTGGCTCTTTGGGCTGGACCTCTGTGCACAGTATGCCTGACTCGAAGAGTAAGATGTCTGCAGATAGAAAATATGGGATTAATGAAGTGGGGTTATTGGGGTGTCCCTATCTCTTTCCTTTTCTCCTCTCCTGTAGAACCCCAAAGGTTAACGCTCTCACCTTAGGTAAGTGAACGCCGAGGTCTCCATCTGCCTCGGGGCAGGGTGCTGTAACCAGTTTCTTCACTGGATAGGTAGCGCAGGCCTCTTGACTTCAGAGGACTGCTGTCCGTCGTTTACTTCACGAACGGTGAGTTCCGAGTATTTCAAATGTCTTTAAAAGTCTTTAAAAGTCAGACTATCATTGACATCTATATGCTGTTGAGTTCGAGGAAGTAGATCTCCCATGGTCATCCCTTTAGATTTGCATAACAGAGTTTGCAGACTTGGTCCTCCAACTGAGAACCGTTTTCACCTGTCATTGGGCCTCATTACAAGTGTGATGGTCCGGACACAAGGGTGCCTCATTGACATTGAAGGGCATGTACTGCAAGTATAAACAGGTTATGTATTCCCCAGGAAACAAAGAAAGAACGGAGTCGCATGGTAAATTCTGAGTCTGGCAGCATCTACATTTTAATGTCTGTTGCCTGAAGCAAAACGGAGGTCCTGGAACATCAACAAGAAACCTGTCAGAGGTCTTGTCAAAAATCTAGCAAAAGCAAAGATTGCTCACACTTGAGTGTGCTCTCAGAGGGAGAGCAAAGTTGCTGCATCTGAGGTTTTTAGACAGAAAAAGAAAGCTGAATAAAAGGCCAAATGAGCATCAAGTAGACCGGCCTGACCACATGTTCCTTGCACCACAACTGTGCTAGTTTAGTAGTGTACTACGTTCCCTGTCCTTGTTGCTTGGTTTCTGTTCTATACCTTACTAGTGATTGCTTGGTTTATAACTTCGACCTGGTGATGGACTCCTGCTTGGATATCTTTTGGTCCTGATGCGGTTTAATGCTTTCCTGGACTCCAACCTCTGCCTATCCACTGAAATCCTCTTTGCATCTCTGTATTAGCTTAGCATTTCAGCAAGTCCCACTTCCCATCCTCCCCCATACTCAGACCCCTTACTCAGAATGCCCATTCTGTGATTTCCTCTGAATTTGGATCAGACCATCATTAACATCTATATGCCGTTGGGCTCGAGGAAGTAGATCTCCCATGGCCATCCCTTTAGATTTGCATAACAGAGTTTGCAGACTTGGCCCTCCCAGTGTGAACCGTTTTCGTCTGTCATTGGGCCTCATTACAAGTGTGATGGTCTGGAAACAAGGGTGCCTCATTGACATTAAAGAGCATGTACTGCAAGTATAAACAGGTTACTTCTACCCCAGGAAACAAAGAAAGAACAGAGTCACATGGTGAAATCTGAGTCTCGCAGCATCTACATTTTAATGTCTGTTCCCTGAAGCAAAACGGAAGTCCTGGAACATCAACAAGAAACCTGTCAGAGGTCTTGTCAAAAAACCAGCAAAAGCAAAGTTGCTCACACTTGAGTGTGCTCTCAGAGAGAGAGCAGGTTGCTGCATCTGAAGTTTTTAGACAGAAAATGAAAGCTGAGTAAAAGGCCTAGTGAGCATCAAGTAGACCAGTCTGACCAAATGTTCCTTGCACCACAACTGAGCTAGTTTAGTAGTGTACCACTTTCCCTGTCCTTGGTTTCTGTTCTATACCTTATTAATGATCGCCTGGTTTATAACTTCGACCTGCTGATGGACTCTTGCTTGGACATCTTTGGGACCTGATGCAGTTTAATTCTTTCCTGGACTCCAACCTCTGCCTGTCCACTGAAATCCTCTTTGCATCTCCCTATTAGCTTAGCATTTCTGCAAGTCCCACTTCCCATCCTGCTCCATACTCAGACCCCTTCCTCGGAATTCCCATTCCGTGATTTCCTCTGAATTTGAATCAGACCAATCTCCCTTGGTCATCCCTTTAGATTTGCATAACAGAGTTTGCAGACTTGGTCCTCCCACTGTGGACTGTTTTGGTCTGTCATTGGACCTCATTAAAAGTGTGACGGTCCGGAAACAAGGGTGCTGTTAAACTCACCGGCACCCTGGTTTCCAGACCACCACCCAAAGAATCTGCCTGCTGGGGCTTCTGCGCCCGACAGGTCTGACCCTGGCCGGCGCAGTGGCCCTGGTAGGCAGATCTGGCACGGAAGCACCAGCACCGTTAGCAACAGTGCCAGCGCTTCCATATCCCCACTCCCGTAGAGTCCTATGAGACTCTATAGGAATAGGGACTTATGAAATCCCCCGCTGACTTCACGCGCCGCAGGGATTTGTAATGTTGTGGTGGCACTGGGAAGTCAGGTGTTACGGGGTTGGCGTTTGGGGGTTGTAATGAGGCCCATTGTGTCTCTTGGGACATATTGGATAGGTTCCCTTCCGGCGCCGGATCCCTCTCAACTGGTTTGCTGCTTATGTACCGTCTTAACAGTTCCCATTTATTACTGAGTCAGAAGGGTGATCAGGGTTAGAATTTGTTTCCTTTTTATCTTTTTAGCAAGGGTGTGAGACAGTGACATTGCATGTTCCCCTGTACACTTTTTGCCTAGATTCCCTCTGGCACATCGTCATTTTCGTCATCTGTGGAGAGGTGAGATGAGGAGGCCTGCATCTACGTGCATCGGCAAATCCGTGAATTATATACCTTTTGCACATCATCACTTTCACAGCATGCAAACTACATCAGATTAGCATTTTATAAATGTAGAATGGGATAAGCCTCAATGTGATCAGAATCTGATTCAATGACATAATAACTCATTGAATGTTCCATTTCTCATCTTTGTCCGCTCTTTGAACAAACCTGATTTCCTCATTCCAGTGGAATTTTTTGCGGGGGCCCATAATTCTTTTTCCAGATTTATCATCTACATCTTCATCTTCAGAGCACACACAGTCTCTTGGGTCTTTAGATTTCTCCTCTTTCAGCATTCTGTTGGAACAGGAAAGGCAGAATCTCAGAGGCCAAGAACAGTGATAACCACAGGACATTCATGCCTATTTTAAATATAGCATTTATAAATAATTCAGTTAACGGTTACATTATTTCATTTTCAATTCTAAAAGAATAATGTAATGTATGCAGTGAAATAGTGAGCGATTACAATCATTGTTAGAAGAAGACCGACCTCAGCCTGCTTGATACCAGCTACTATGGAAGCAGCTTTTTACATTGATCATGAATCCTTCGATTTGCCCGTGCCTGGGAAAGAGGCTCCTACCATAGATGCCATGCGGATCAGGAAGGAGTGTGGCTTTAGGAACAATATAGTACATCTTTAAAAAGCATGGAAATATATTCAATTGTTGCCGTATTGCAGTCTGGGGGCAGGGGGTTGAGGTGCCCAGAGGGATTGGCGCCTGTTCATTCCTTATTTGGATGGGTTTCAAAATGTGCTTGTTAAGCTCAATTCCAATTTTTGGTATTTTTTGGGTTATCATTTTTTCCAATTGCACAATTGAGTTCCTCTAGCTGAGCTTTCCAGAGCCTCGCCAGCAGGCGCTGCGATCGCCTTCCATTCTCAGGCCACGCCCGAAGGGACACATGATGGTGGCTAATGATGATTCATGCATGACCCTGAATGTGCAGGGTATTCATTCTCTGGTCAAGCGCAAGGCCCTGCTTCACAGATTAGCCGCTAATGACAAAGCCCTAGTCTTTCTCCAAGAGACCCACCTCTTGGCTGCAGATGAAGCTTGCCTCTGTAAGAAAACACACCCCAAAGCTTATTTAGCTTCTAGCGGGCTTAAAAAGCACAGAGTCGCCATCATGCTCTGTAAAGGCACACCCCTAAGGGTTTTAAAGGTTCTGAGGGATGGATAAGACAGATACCTATTAATCACAGCACTTCTATGGGAATGTAAAGTTAGGTTAGCCTCGCTCTATGCCCCCAATGACAAACAGGATGAGTTTATAGCATAATTCTCAGTTGTGTTTTCTAAATTTGTAAGGGGGAATTAATTATCGGGTGAGACTTTAACTGTGTAATTGACCCAATGATGGATACATCATTGGCCCCTATCCCTAATGATAAAAGGAATTTCTTAGCCATTACTACACTGCCAAAGGAACACTCCCTTATAGAGGCATGGGGATTTGGTCATCCTGGGGAAAGGGAATACACCTTTTACTCAGTGGTTCATAAAGGGTTCTCTAGGTTGGACGTGTTCCTTATTACTAACACTCTCATTCCTGCAATGGTGGGGACTGACATACACCTGAAAGCTCTTTCAGATCATGCACCCCTTAAACTCACCCTTGTCCTGGTCCTACCCTCTCCCACAGCCAAATCACCTTTGAAGCTCAATGACCTCCTCCTAAGGGACATTGCAGTGAAAACCCATGTAGTGGATACAATATCTATTTACTTCACAGAGAATGACACAGAAGAACTCGAATTTAGGACAGTTTGGGATGCAGGGAAAGCAGTGATTCGGGAACCATCATAGAGAAATCTGCCATCTGGGGGTGGGCTAGGAAACAAATTCAAACTGCACTTGAGGACAAAGTCTGGGAGAAAGAGAAAGAGCATACTTTGAAGGGCTCTCAGCGCTCCCTCTGGGATCTTCGGGTGGCTAGACAAGCTTTAGAAGCACATCTCATGGGGAAGGCCGCCCATTCTATACTACTCACTAACAACACTATTATGCTAAGAGCAACAAGGCCTACAAGCTAATAGCTGCCAAACAGAGGAAGATGGCCACTCGGTACTATATAGGGGCCCTGAGGGAAGGGTCTGGGAAACGTGAGTTGACTGATTCCATGAATTTGCAAATAATGAAAAACTTTTTCAGAGCGGTTTCAGCAGCATATTAGGGGAGTTACACTCTCACACAAGACTCTTCGCCCAGTGGAACTTGCCCCAAATCTCAGTAGAGTTGCAGGACCTCCTTGAGGGAGATATAACAGCTCAAGAAGTAGCCCAGGCGATACAGGCCCTGGCGGCGGGCAAAGCCTCCGGCCCGGATGGTTCTTCCAAAACATTTTATAAAGCCTTTGTAGCTGTCTTGATCCCTCATCTAACCAAACTATTTAACTCGTTCCTAACCTCCGACATGGCAACCGACTCTACGGCGGAGTCAGCTACTACTCTCCTACTAAAACCAGGGAAAGACCCAGAAGATTGCTCCTCCTACCGCCCCATAGCTCTCTTAAACACGGATCCTAAATTATACAGCAAGATACTTGCTTCCCGCCTGGGATGGGTTCTTCCGAACATAAGCGATACTAGCCAGACTAGATTAATTAAAAATAGGGGAGCCCATGACAATATTAGGCAGGTTGTGGATCTAATAGCCTTGCCCCCCCCATATCCCAGAGGGATTGTTCTTTCTGTCTTTGGATGCACATCGTGCATTCGACAGCATGGGTTGGGACAGATCTATGTGATCACTACAATCCCCAGAATTCCGACGGCCGAAAATGCGTACTTTTTATTTTAAAACCCCCTTTACACCACATACATATGCGGGGGAGACCCACTGCAGCCCCCCATACTACTATTATATCCCATACCCCCCCCACATATATATATGTGGTCTAAGGGGGGGTTAAAAAAAAGAATGAGAATTTCGGGAGTCAGAATTCTGAAGGCGACAATTTGGCCCATTACCCTTGGGACTATCCTTACAATTATTGCTACCTGCTTACGGATTTGGCCTGAAATGTTCTAAACTGTTCATGGTGAATTTCCAGATCCCTGCCAACCACATTAAATTAAATTCCCTATGGTCCCCATGGCTTCTGTTGGGCGGGGGCACTAGACAGGTTTGCCCTCTGTCCACCCTGGTTTTTGCATTGGCAATGAATCCATTAGCACAGAGGATTTGTCTTCACCCCTAAATATCGGGGCTCACCTATGGAGGCTCTACCCAAAAGGTGGCATTATATGCTGATGATGTCTTATGTTTTGTCTAGGACTCTTTATCCTCCTTGCCGATACTGCTGGAACTTACGGCCCAATTTGCTTTGGTATCAAAGTTTACAATCAATCATGGGAAATCCGTGGGGCAGTACAGATTCTCTGGTGATCGTGAACACACTGAAGGATCGTTTCCCTTTTTGCTGGGCGGACAGGGAGTTCAAATACCTGGGGGCTTGCATGGCACCTAACTACAATTCCCTCCTAATGGCCAACATCCCTACATTGTGTAAGGAAGCCAAAGAGATGCAACAGCAATGGGACATGCAAGAAATCTCGTAGTTGGGCCGGGTTAGTGTGGTCTAGAGTTCCCTACTCCTTAAACTTCTCTGTCTTCCAGGCACTCCCAATCCCTATCCAGAGTGTGACTTGCTTGATTTACAAAAGGCAGTGGGGAAGTTTATTTGACATTGCAGATCCCGCATAATATCTCGCAGGTTTCTCACTCGGTCCAGAGGTTTAGGAAGTCTGGGGGTCCCATCCATCCAGAGGTATTTTTAGGGCTGCTCAGATTCCATCAATGCTTGATTGGGCACCAGAGGAGAGAACCCCGAAGTGGAAGGAGATAGAGCAAGCCTGTTCACCCTTCCGCCTGGCCCATCTTCCCTTCCTCCCCAAAGAGGTGTTGGGAAGGAAATGAGCCTTTCCCGCCCTCCTATGTGCTTTAGAGTGAGGCGAGTCCCATCGATAGACGTGTGATGTACCAGGGGGGAGAGGGTTGCAAAAACACAATATTGCATGAATTATAGATGCATAGACTTAGTGCGCACATATAAAGAGACGTCATTTTGTAGTTATGGTAGACACATTGAGTCCTGCTTGGCCGCACGGTAAACGTAGGCCCAGCGGAGAAACCTGAACAGGCCCAAATGCCGAGGGCAGACAAACCCGTGCTGCTAATTCCCATAGAAACTTCCCTTTGTTCCTAAACTGTGGCCCTCATTACGATATCAGCGCTAAACCATGGCGCTATTAGCACCATGGTTGGTGCCGGTATCATAACGAGTCCGCCAATGTTCAATGGGGAATTACCACCCCATTCCAAGGTTGGCGGGGCGGTAATTCCCCATTGAACACTGGCCCTTCCCCATTCCCATTTTTGCCCCATAGGGCTCAATGGGACTGGGGAAGGCGCTAAGTACGGTACCGCAAATTGCGGTACCGTACTCAGCACCAAGGTCCCTTTGCGGGTCCCTACTTTAACGGCTGGTCTAGACCAGCCGTTCTGGTCGGGTCCCGCAAAGGGACCTCGTACTAAGGCGCTAATGGGTTAACGACGCCGCAGCCTTTTACGGCACCGTTAACCCATTAGCGCCAGGGTCGTAATGATACCCTGTTGCAATTACTCGTTATCCCAGAGAGGAAAGCACGCTGCAAGGCCATGAGACAACACCAGGCTCCTTGCGGCATGCATTCATCACAGCCAGGCCACCGGCAGACCTCCAACCCCCACCAAGCCCACCAGCAATAATGGCACCCACCACCGACCCTGTCCAGGACCCCTGAATTACGTTATAGTAGGTGACCTCAGACCACCAACCACAAAACAAATGGCCATAAAATATCTAAACAAACACGACCATTTCACCTTATCCCATAAATACACCCTTTGTAACGCGAGGTACAGGGAGGATTAAATTATAGCTCAAAATGAGGGTGGAAGCCTATGGTGCATAGAGTGGGATATGAACTGAGAAAAGAATGTGTGGGTCAGCATGACTCAGTTCCTCCCCCTGTGCCAGTCCCTGAAGTTCCCAGGTGCATTCCATAATATTAGAGTAGCATTATCTTGCAATACTAACTCTGTGATAGCAACATGTGAGGAGCACGTCCTTCAGTCCTTGGAGAGATGAGCCCAGCTGACCCCACGTGACGGAAGATGGACCGACAGGGCTGGAACCAATCGCAGCCTGACCTCCTTTATGTAGAAGGCCCATGTATAGGGTCTCACCAACCAGGCACGTGGGTTTCTACCCTATACTGATGATGATGTGCTGCCTTATAAACCTCTGCTTGTACTAATTCTCCCCAAAACGTTCTCGAGCAGCAGAATTCTTTGCTTGCTCCCTTATTTTTGTACGATTAAAACATGTTATCCTTGCGAGAAATCTCTTGGCCTTTTTTTCACAGCAGATTATATTTTTTCTGGCGTGAGCGTACAGGGGTGTGCCTTCATTTGGTGACCCCAACGTGATCCCAGTGCCCCTCGTACCTGCAGAGATATCCAGGCAACCTCCCTGGAAGGGCCGCACCCACCAACAGCGACTAGTCCCAAAAACCTGAAGACCCGATTGGCTTTACAGGAGCCGTCTTTGCAAAATCATGTCTGATCTTCGGAGCGGGGTGCGGCCCCAAGGAGAAGTGCAGGCCGGTGTTGTTGGAACACCGTGAACAGAGGAGTTTGGATGAATGCGCGCACGTGAGTATAGCCTTGCAAGGGATAACAAGCAGGGGACAGATGTATGGGAAAGTGTGACCAGTGTGAACACGTTTAGATTGAAATTGGGAGTGTGGCATGCATGTGGCTTGTTTTGTTATTTGGTTTTATACATTTTTTAAGGAGAATAATATGGAAAAGAAAATGGGAAGATAAGGAGCCTCCCTGAGTGAGGGGGGAAGGTGGCACCTCAACCATTTCTTAACGAAGAAGAAAACAGAAAACACATAGGAGCTTTGTATGAGTAGAGAGCTCAGGAATAGTAGTGATTGTTATTTTAGCTTGTTATTTTAGTCTGTTTTAATTGTGTATTTCATTGTGTAAGGAGGAGGCCCAGGAGGGGCATCGTGTAGTTTGCGTGTGTGTGAAGAAAGTGTGGTGTCTATGAGTAATAAGACCAAAAGTAGAAGCAGGAGGGTGGGGGGAAAAAGACAGTATTTTTTTTATCTTGAACTGTGTTTTTCACAATATCTGTATAACCGTGTGGTGCATTAGCACAGGTGTAGTACTCCTAGCAGGCACATGGAAGACGCAACCAAGGGGGGAGAAGCGCCCATAGAATACATGTGTAAGGCCCTGCTGTTTTACTTCGACAGGATCAAGAAGTACCACAACCAGTTGTTAAGACGGATTTCTGAAATCTGCCCTGGTGGGCAGAGGTTCAGAAGGCCAGCCTAGTTTCTTGGAACAGGGTAACCTCTGGACAAGCCAGACAAATCAAGGCAGCTATGGTCTGCGGTCAAGACTAAGACTCAGGAGGGGTGAGGGCGACTGAAAGACCTCAATGAGCACACAGAGCAAGGACACCTACGAATTATTCCCAGACAGGTGTATATATCAAAAATATAAACACATTTATTACAAGGCCTTTGTAACTCGACACACAGTAAAAGAATCACAGCAATACTATCAAACCAACACAACACAATCAATACAAGATATATACAAGACCATTGGGTTCTAAAGGGTTAAAGGCACGAATTATGTTCACAACCTAGAGGGGAAGGAAAATAGGCATTGCAGATAGTCTTTAGTCCCATTCAACATCAAACACACACCTAACTAAGAGGTAGTCCAAACCCTAAGAAGAGAGGAGCCTTATGCTCAATAGTACATGTAGTGCAGGCGCACGTGGTTGTTCCAATGGGCAAAACGGGGTCTCTTCAGGGGTCTCTAGCAGCTCAGGGAGGTGGGTGAGGCGATGAAGAATAGATTCCCACTATTCGAGGAGGGCCTCCACTTGAAAGCAGAGGTGATTCCAAGGTTCGTGAATAGTTTGTTAGTTCGCACTAGCAATGGAAAGGCGAGGGACCCCCAGGAGCCACTCATGCGTAAAAATGGATGGTGGTGCTAGGGGCCAGCGGTTAGGGATGCAATTACTCATCGACCCCCCGGCACACTCCGGACCAAACTTTGCCAGACGAGTCCATTTCGGTTGCAGGTTCAAATGCGGCAATTTCGACGGCTCTGCGGCTTTCAGTTCCGAAGATACAGTGATGATTCCCAAACGGGACAGTGGCTATTTCTTCGCTCTCCTGATGGGAGGATCAGGCCAGTTTCACTGCAGCAGGCTTCAGGGGCAAGAGGGTCACAAATGCAGCACACCTGCAAAGATCGTTGCCACAGGTGGGCAACACGGTAACCGCGTTTGCTCTGGTCCTGGCGCACTCGTCTCACTTCAGACCTGGGAATGCCAAGTGTTCGGAATTCGGTGTGAGGGTACCGTAGACACAGACCTAGCAGTATACCAAGTTTCGAGGGCCTCCTCAAAACGACAGCGAAGACAGAGCAAAGGTCCTGCGTAAGATGGTCAGCCCACTGGTTGGCCCAGGGACACTTCCGAGAAGGCATACTTGCAGACTTTGTTGAAGGTGCAGAGAATAGTTGGTCCCACTATTCCAATGTGTCAAAGCGTCTTCGCAGACCTTCTACGACGACCAGATGCAAAGGGGTCCCATGGGACGAAAGCGGGCTCAGGGTGCCAAACCTTCCAGCAGTTCACCAGCAGTTCCTCGACTCGGCTTCTGAGTTTCAGGATACTTGGATCGTATCCTTCGTTCAGTGAGAACTGCAGAGATCGATATGGTATGGGTGTTTTCAGCCT
Source organism: Ambystoma mexicanum (assembly GCF_040938575.1). Taxonomy (NCBI): domain Eukaryota; kingdom Metazoa; phylum Chordata; class Amphibia; order Caudata; family Ambystomatidae; genus Ambystoma; species Ambystoma mexicanum. The sequence goes on along the minus strand of NC_090923.1, from coordinate 1,463,993,850 downwards.
CCTCTTTTCCAAAGTTCCCTTTGTGTCGAAACGGAGAGGACCCAATGGGAGATCTGCTCACAAACACACACTCCATACGTGGACCAATCATGGACCACGGTGGTCCCAGGCATTCACAGCACTCCAGACTGTCTGGCACCCAGGATGTGTATTGGCGACAGACACCCCAACCCACATCCTGGAGGCACACACACAAGGAATGCAGAATCCTGAAAAAGCTTGGTGTTTTGCGGGAAACTGCATGACCAAATAAGGACTGACCTGGGTCCACTCGGCCTGGGGAAGGCAAATGGGCAAGATGGGCAAAGGACAGGAAAAAGAACCTCGTGGCATGGCCATTTTGGAGCCAGGCCACCTATTCATGCCAAACGCGGTAAGCGCGGTTAAAATGGCAGGAAAGGGTTAAAATTACATGAAAAGATAAGCTACCACCAGCCCTGTACATGGCACATCTGCACATCTCCCAAAAAGTCCTACGAGAGTATCTAGGGTCTTTGGAAATGACTATGAGACCCAAGTGCACTGTACTGTAAGGTACACTGTGCACTTGTTACATGTTGCAGAAAAGTTGCAACATTAGAAAAGGACCAAGGGAAACAAAGTCTCCCAGTACTGACTGTCTTAAGGGCATGTCAGTTTCAACATAAAATGTGAGCGAAAGCCCAGAAGAGTGCAGCTGAAGGCTGTGCTTCTCTGGCCAAGTCAGACTAAGGTGTTTAAACAGCAGCACAAAGTTTGGGTGTGTACAACTGGAGGGAAAATTACATATAAAATGAAATCTTTCCTAACACCAGGGGGTGAGCGAGACTAGGGGAGGAGGGATGCCCCACTCATGGCCAGAGCATGGTTCCTTTGACAGGAGTATGCTCGAACATATGTCCGTCTTTCTGAGGGCAAGGTACAAAGGGAAATAATTACAAAACAGAAGGAAAATATTGAACCGCTGGAAGATGTTCGAGGATACACAGGAGTGCGAGGGGGAAGGAGGGGTGCACATCAATAGCTAAGGCGCAGGCCCAAGCGAAGAATGGAAGGTATCGACAGGACATAAGGGAATATATCCTTTAGCAGCCTGTCCCGCTCTGGGATAGTTTTCGTCGGGACACCTGTGGGAACGCGGGAAGGTAGGACATGTTTTGTTGGTGGTGTGTTTCGGTGGGTTGGCAGAGAGAAATGTCTGAAAATTGTGTTTTTTTCACCAGATTTTGGACTTTGCCGGGGATTGTAGGTAATGCATTCTGGGGCGATTTGCGCACGTCAGACCTCTGTGGATTCCCACGGGTGTTTTCTTTTCGGAAATGCATGGGGTTCTCTGTCTTCCTTGGTGGCTTTGACACCCTAGGCACAAATCTGTAGGTTGTCCACAAGAGGAAAATCCTGCAAAATCAGCTCTGCCAAAAGACTTTGGGTTACCAGTGGTTTAGCCTTTTCCCTTTGCGCCCAGGTAGGTGCACCCACGCATGTGAGGTACCGTTTTTGTCGGGACACCTGTGGGAACGAGGGAAGGTAGGACATGTTTTGTTGGTGGCGTGTTTCGGTGGATTGGCAGATGGAAATGTCTAAAAATTGTGTTTTCTTGCCAAATCTCAGACTTTACCAGGGATTGTAGGTAATAAATTCTGGGGCAATTTGCACAAGTCAGTCCTCTGTGGATTGCCACAGGTGTTTTCTTTTCTGAAATGCATGGGGTTCCCTGTTTTCCTTGGTGGCTGCGACACCACAGGCACAAATCAGTAGGTTGTCCACAAGAGCAAAATCTGCTCTGGTGAAAGACTTGGGGTTACCAGGGGTTTAGCCTTTTTTCTTTGCGCCCAGGTATGTGCACCCACACATGTGAGGTACCATTTTCATCGGGACACCTATGGGAACGTGGGATGATAAGACATGTGTTGTTGGCAGCGTGTTTCGGTGGGTTGGCAGAGGGACATTTTTGAAAATTGTGTTTTTTTCTGCCGAATTTAGGAATTTGCCGGGGATTGTGGGTAATACATTCTGGGGCGATTTGCGCAAGTCAGACCACTGTGGATTCCCACGGGTGTCTTCTTTTAGGAAATGCATGGGGTTCCCTGTTTTCCTTGGTGGCATCGACATCCTAGGCGCAAATCTGTAGGTTGTCCACAAGAGGAAAATCCTGCAACATCTACTTTGCCGAAAGACTTGGGGTTACCAGTGGTTTAGCCTTTTCTCTGTGCGCCCAGGTACGTGCACCAACACATGTGAGGTACCTTTTTCATCAGGACACCTGTGGGAATGCGGGAAGGTAGGAGATGTGTTGTTGGCAGCGTGTTTCGGTGGGTTGGCAGAACGAAATGTCTGAAAATTGTGGGTTTTTCGCCAAATTTCTGACTTTGCCAGGGATTGTGGGTAATACATTCTGGAGAGGATTTGCGCAAGTAAGACCTCTGTGGATTCCCATGGGTGTCTTCTTTTTGGAAATGCATGGGGTTCCCTGTTTTCCTTGGTGGTTGCGACACTCCAGGCCCAAATCTGTGGGTTGTCCACAAAAGCAAAATCTGCTCTGCCGAAAGAGTTGGGATTACCGGTGGTTAAGACTTTTCTCTTTGCGCCCAGGTACATGCACCAACACATGTGAGGTACAGTTTAGTCAGGACACCTGTGGGAACGCGGGAAGGTAGGACATGTGTTGTTGGCAGCGTGTTTCAGTGGGTTAGCAGAGAGAAATGTCTGAAAATTGAGTTTTTTCACAGAATTTCAGACTTTGCCTGGGATTGTGGGTAATAACTTCTGGGGTGATTCACGCAAGTCAGACCTCTGTGGATTCCCACGGTTGGCTTCTTTTTGAAAATGCATGGGGTTTCCTGTTTTCCTTGGTGGCTTTGACAACCTAGGCCCAAATCTGTAGGTTGTCCACAAGAGCAAAATCCCACAAAATCTGCTCTGCCAAAAGATTTGGGATTACCAGTGGTTTAGCCTTTTCCCTTTGCGCCCAGATAGGTGCACCCACACATGTGAAGTACCATTTTTGTCGGCAAACCTGTGGGAATGCGGGAAGGTAGGACATGTGTTGTTAGCAGCGTGTTTCGGCGGGTTGGCAGAGGGAAATGTCTGAAAATTGTGGGGTTTTTTCACCAAATTTCGGACTTTGTCAGGGATTGTGGGTAATAACTTCTGGGGCGATTCGCGCAAGTCAGACCTCTATGGATTCCCACGGGTGGCTTCTTTTTGAAAATACATGGGGTTCCCTGTTTTCCTTGGTGGCTTTGACACCCTAGGCCCAAATCTGTAGATTGTCCAGAAGAGCAAAATCCAGCAAAATCTGCTCTGCGGAAAGACTTGGAGTTACCAGTGGTTTAGCCTTTTTCCTTTGCACCCAGGTAGGTGCACCAACACATGTGAGGTACCATTTTCATCGAGACACCTGTGGGAACGCGGGAAGGTAGAACATGTGTTGTTGGCAGCGTGTTTCGGTGGGTTGGCAGAGGGAAATGTGTAAAAATTGTGTTTTTTTCGCCAAATTTCTGACTTTGCCAGGGTTTGTGGGTAATACATTCTGGGGCGATTTGCGCAAGTCAGACCTCTGTGGATTCCAACGGGTGCCTTCTTTTCGGAAATGCATAGGGTTCCCTGTTTTCCTTGGTGGCACGACACCCCAGGCACAAATCTGTAGGTTGTCCACAAGAGCAAAATCCCGCAAAATCTGCTCTGCCAAAATACTTGGGGTTACCAGTGGTTTAGCCTTTTCCCTTTGCGCCCAGATAGGTGCACCCACACATGTGAGGTACTGTTTACGTCGGCACACTTGTGGGAACGCGACAAGGTAGGACATGTGTTGTTGGCGGCGTGTTTTGGTGGGTTGGCAGAGAGAAATGTCTGAAAATTGTGGAGTTTTTTCGCCAAATTTCGGACTTTGCCAGGGATTGTGGGTAATACATTCTGGGTCGATTCACGCAAGTCAGACCTCTGTGGATTCCCACAGGTGTCTTCTTTCTGGAAAAAAATGGGGTTCCCTGGTTTCCATGGTGGCTGCGATACCCCAGGCCCAAATATGTAGGTTGTCCACAAGAGCGAATTCCCGCAAAATCTGCTCTGCTGAAACACTTGGGGTTACTAGTGGTTTAGCCTTTTCCCTTTGTGCCCAGGTAGGTGCACCCACACATGTGAGATGCCGCTTTTGTCAGGACACCTGTGGGAACCTTGGGAAGGTAGGACATTTGTTGTGTTTGCTTGGTTTTCATAACGTTTTCGTACATTTGCTGCTGCACTTTGTCACACAACACTTTCATTTCCCAAATGTGACCTACATTTAGTCCCTACTTTAAGCACTATACACTTTTGTAACCTGCACAAGTCACCTACCTTCAAAAGGTCTGCCTGTGCTCTTTCAAAAAATGTATGCTTGCCCTTCCTCACCACAATTGTTTTCCTTATTTACACATGCTAGTTACGTCTGTTTAGGCCGTAAGCATAAAAGTCCTGTGTACCAAGGCTCCGTTTTTGGCTTGTGGTATTGCTTGTTTTGTGAAACATTACGAAAAATGTGTGAAAGAGTCAGGGGAATGTAGCAGGGCATTGCTTTTTTAAAATTCACAGAAGCCATTGCCTTACCGGGCCAACCATGTCCACCACATAGCTTTTTGTTTCTCATTTTTCCAGTTTTTCCCCAAACTATGGAATTTTTCCCTACATAGTTGTTGACTGACCTGCGCAAATCACCCCTTCCTAAACTTGGAATGTTGTCTACTTTTCAGAACTGTATGCCTTTCTGTCTTCCCATTCAGCTTTCCTACCCCCTCTTCCATTCCAAAATCGCCTAGCTCTCACAAAACGGCTGGTAACCATATCAAAATATGTTTTTTTGGTTTCCACTCAACCTGTTCTTGAAAGCCTGGCAAATGGCGAATTCAGCACATCAAACCATTTGTTATTAGCTCTTACAAGGAAAAAAACACAGGCTTCTTTGTACGTCATTCTATTGGCATTTTCTGGAGAAAAAAAACAAATTGTCTCCCTTTTTGGTTATTTTCTCTCACCCCCATACAGCAAACTAAGATTCCATGGTGGCGTCATGTGGGAAGAAAAGGGGCCAAATTTGGCAGAGATATCTCATGTAACAAAAAGGTTACAAGGAATTGAATGGCGACATACCGAAATCAACAAAAAAGGCCTTGGCACTGGGGGGGGACCCTTGGCAGTAAAGGGATTAAAGATCACTGTTCTAGGAAGTGCTGTCATGGCAACCACTGAAATGCTATCATGCTAAGGGCCACACTGCTGCTATGAGAGGGCTTCCAAATAAGTTAGATTTAGTAGCCCAAAATATGTATGCGTAACTGACAGGTCTGTTACAACCACTAACTAAACAGAAAACCTTACGAAAGACAATCTCTTTTTGATATATGCAAGTATTGCGCAAAGCTCGCGTGTTGCCATGACGATGAAAAATCATGCAGAAACGCTTGCCACGTTGTTATCGGAAAGGAAACAACATGATGCCTCTGTGCGGTAGACAAACAGCACAGAATTTGAGTCAGGAAACAATCCCTATGATATAGGTAGCATTGTTTACATTATCAATGAGATTAACCGAGGATAAAACATGATATTGGCTTATTGGTAATCTCCATCTTTTATAGACCGAGATAGATATAGCTATTGAAAGTCAAGCACGAAATTAAAGCATGTGAGTTTAAAAGAAAAGACACGACGACAAGGAAATTAAGTATTGCTGAAAAGCAGGTCATTTTGTAATACCATTTTTTTTATAACAAACAAATATTAATTGTATTTGGATACGATAATTCAAATGAATTCCATGTTACTGTATGCTCACTGGATGCAGTAAATGCAAACGACTTGCAATCAGCAAGAACTAACCTTGACGAAATTCACCATATTTGAGACCATGCAGGTACTCCTTACGCCACAGTCGTAACTTGGAGTGGCACAATGGCTTTGAGTTCTATAAGGTTAAAAACTAACAAGGCTAAACAAATATTGAATATAAGAATGCAAATGATTCTCTAAAGCACGCCCAAAATTAGCAAACTAACAAAGCAGAACAAGTTACTTACCCCTGGTAACGTTCTTTCGACTGGAAGTTCCTCCCATGTATTGCTCGTCTTTTGATATATCCATATCTAGCTTTAGCTGCTTTGGAAATTAATTTCAGCAGGGGGTGCTGCGTGCCGATACCGGTCGACTCGATATCCCACAAGGGCTCCGTCCCAATGTCGACATCACCACTAATAACGCGCACAGCGAACGTTAGCTTCAGTTCCGTTTCGATGCTTTCCCTCAATACTTTATAGTGTTACCTTGTGTAAGACAGTGTTCTGCCTTGAAAGAACGTAAAGTGTAACAAGGAACATCCAGTCGAAAGAACGTTACCATGGATAAGTAACTTGTTCTTCGAATGGATTGTGTCCTCCCACGTTTTCCTCATCTTTTGATATACTCCCAAAGCAGTATTTATTTTGGAGGAGGGAGTAAGAATTTAGGAGTTCCTTATGGGTTTGTATGAACGGGATGTAACATTGCCTTCCTAAACCCTCCTTCTGGGCCTGAGGAAGAGTCCAACGCTTTGTAAAAGTATGAACAGAAGACCATGTGGCTGCCGCACAAATATCTTGAATTGGAGCTCCTCTCTGTAAATCAGGGGATTTAGCCATGCCCCTGGTCAAATGAGCCCTCAGACCCTCAGGAGGACCTTATGCAGCTAGTCCAACTAATGCTTAAGATACTCCACCTAGATAGGGTTTGTTTTGTCACTGTCATCCCCAAGTTATGGCCTGTATAACCAACAAACAGTTGATGATCCTTTCCAGGATGAGGAGGTGGATGAAAAGAAGGTAGTACAATTTTCTGTGTTAGATGAAAATTAGACACAATTTTGGGCAAAAATGTGTGGGTTTAACTAAAAGGAATTGTATAAGGAGGCTGGCAAGTCAAGGCTTGAAGTGCACTCACCCTACAGGCTGATGTAAGGGCAACTAAAAGAATGTGTCAAGAATACTGCTGCGGCACATAGAATGAATGGAGGTCCGTTTTCCATCTATAGGGCTCACTACGGACATAACGTCTCTGGCCCTTTAAGACACGGCCTGCCAGGTGCCTGGAAGTTGGCATGGCAACGCTGGCGTCCTGCCTTCTCTTCCTTGTCCCGCCTCCGGCGCCGCGCTATGTGCCCTACAGTCAAGTGATCGGGATTTAAAAGCACTCTCTGTTTTCTGCTCCGGTGCTTCTAAATTTTTCCAGTGGAGTTTTTTGGTTCTTGTTCTTGATTCTTGACCCATTTTACCCTGTTACCCTTAAGCCCATGTTAGGCAGAAACCTGTGCAGTTCCCTTAGGGACCACTGCAAAAAGTTTAAGACTACAGGAGTAAGCAGTAAACCCAATTGGTAGCAGTCTACACCACCCAGATTTACCTGGTAGCTGTGGCTGAGCAGTCAGACTTCTCTCAAGACGAGTTAAGCAGTATATAGAGTATACACGATAGGGCTAAAAATACAGTAGCACAAGCAAACACTGACCAGAGCTTTGGTATAAAAGTATATAATTATTTATTTAAAAACACACTTGTAAAAATACATTGGCACTAATATGTCAAGCAAGTTCAAACACAATCACTATAAGTATATACACCTCTCTAGTTAATTGTTCGACAAGTTGATTCATCCACCACAGTTATGCTGGCACCAGTATCCCTAATGGCAGGGGTCTCCTGACCATTCACCTGGACACTGTCCTTATAATACTCTTTAGTATTATCTGGGATAGAATTATACACATCTAAATTCTGTTGTTCCCAAAACCCCAGAGACACTAAAGAAACACTGGCTGAGACTCCAATGGGATCATCAGCCAGTAGTAGAAAGTTTCCACTGGCCATCTGTACTTCCTCCTCTGGAGCGAAGGCTAAGGAGACAGTGTGGACCCCTGAAGGTTGACCCTTACATCTGGGATCCCCTTTCACATGGTCAGTTGAGCCACAAACATAGCATTTACCAAATGCTTTTTGGAATGGTGGCTTGTTCTGACCTCCTTCTGGTTTGGCACCAGAAGGTACACTAGCCTGGTTCGGTTTCCCTTGTGGCTTAGCCTTATTGTTTTGTTTGGGGCCCTCTTTGGGATTGGAATTATTAGAATTCTCTTTGGAGTCCTTTTTAGGCTCTTTCCCCTCATCCTTTTTCTGAGTTGCCCCAGAGTCCTTGTGAGTAGCCCTGTTGGCAACCCACAAGTCAGCAGCCTTAGCTAGTTTTGTGGAATCCAATTCCTTTGAATCAGCCAAGTGCTGTCTGAGCTCAGGAGAACAGGCATCATAAATTGACTCCAACATCACAAGATTCTCCATTCCCTCATAAGTGTTCACCCTGTAACCCTTAATCCATCCTTCTAAGTTCTTCAAACTTTTACTCACCCAGGTAGCCCAAGGGGTACCATCATCCTTTTTGAGGGTCCTAAACCTCTTAAGGTACTGGGAAGGGGTCTTCCCAAATCTATATATTAAAGCTAGCTTCACATATTCATAATCCTTCTTATCCACCTCCCCCAATTCCATTACCACATCAGATGCAACAGGGTGGAGCCTAGAGAACAACCAGGGAAGTAACTCATTCCCTGAGATGTCCTGGAGCCCATGATTATACGGAAACATAGCCAACCAATCCAACACATCCAACTTAGGCTCATACATACCCACAATCTCTTTAGGCATCCGGGGTCTTTTGGGACTGGTACTCCTAGAGGATCCGGAGAGAGAAGCATTTTCAACAGACAATTTCTTCATCTCTAGCTCATGCTTGAGCTCCATTTCTCTGTGCCTTAGTTCTTGATTCAGTTCTTGGTGTCTTTGTTCTGCTTGAGCATTAAGTCTCTTAAACTCCAATTCAAGCTTCATTTTCTCTAGTTCAATCCATTGAGGTCTAAATCTGGGACCTGGTAAAGGTCCAGTAGGTACAGCTGGTAGAGCAGACAGAGGCCCAGCGGGGACAATTACAACAGCCTCACCCTCCTCTTCTGACTCTGCCTCAAGATTATCAATACTTTGATCAATATCAATGTCATCACTGTTATCTACATTTTCTGGGAGAGTGGATTCCTCTGAACCATCACCCAGACTTTGGTTTGCTAACAATCTTTCTATTAGCTCCATTCTCTTGCCTTTAGTCAGGAGATTTTTATGCTTATAGAGAACTCTTAAACAATCAGCAGTTTTTGTAGCAAGGGACTCTTGACTATAACTTTCCATAGTTGACAGGTTAGAAAATAAACGTTTTAGTGCTAGGCTTTGTGGTTAGTTGCACTAAGGTATCTAAAAGCACACTAAAATGTATACTCAATACAAATCTCACCGCTGTACACCAGTGTTAGGCAGAAACCTGTGCAGTTCCCTTAGGGACCACTGCAAAAAGTTTAAGACTACAGGAGTAAGCAGTAAACCCAATTGGTAGCAGTCTGCACCACCCAGATTTACCTGGTAGCTGTGGCTGAGCAGTCAGACTTCTCTCAAGAAGAGTTAGGCAGTAAATAGAGTATACACGATAGGGCTAAAAATACAGTAGCACAAGCAAACACTGACCAGAGCTTTGGTATAAAAGTATATAGTTATTTATTTAAAACACACTTGTAAAAATACACCTGCACTAATATGTCAAGCAAGTTCAAACACAGTCACTATAAGTATATACACCTCCCTAGTTAATTATTTGAGAAGTCTAGGTTAAGACACCACTTATTTAGCAAATCAGAGGTGAGCGCGTAACCGTAGATGGCACTCCAATACTTTGTTTAAAAAGGGAGAGAAAAGGCAGAATAGGAAAAACACACAGTACCAACACTTTTAAGAAACCACAGCAAGTCAAGAAAGGCAGGGTCTACTGTAAAGCAAAAGGTTCATAAGCCAGGCCCACTCTTGGAGAGAGCAAGGCGGAATGTGCCCAAGATCACACAGTGAAAATGCACTCAAAGTCTTTGCAGAAAAGTCAAAAGAGGTTGGATCAAGTCATAAAGGTAATGTTAACAGGTACGAGGTCACCCCAGGATAGAGAGTCAAGCATTTACGGGACACCTTGGACAGTCTGTTGCAAGGGAGACCAGGCGGTACACAGTACCTGAAATGGTGAGAAAGCTCCAGCGGGGGCAGTTGTTCCTGGCAGCGGGTGCAAGTCGGAGCTTCGTCCACGGGAAGAGATGATCTTGACGTGGAGGAAAGCTGGAGGGCGTTGCACTGCCAGGGAAGAAACCAGCCGCAGAGTTTCCCAGTTAAAAGGTACAACCCTTTTATCCGTGGTAGTGGTGAAGCGTGGATATCCGGCCACCGGGGTGCTTGGCACGGGCGATTCGACCACGAGACGATCCAGGAAGGCGAAAAAGGCGAACTGGTTGGTCCCACCAGCTCAAAGGGAAGAAGACTCTCCTGGAAGAAGATCTCCTCTGTCGTCGGGAAAGTGGTGAGTTTCGTACAGCAGGGGTCCACCGGTGGTGTCGTCGTTGTAGATGGCTCAGCTTATCCCCTCTTTGGATTCTTTAGGTCCTGTGGCGACTTCTGAAGTTCCAGTCCCCAAAGCCCTGCTTTTATGCAGAAAACCCCCCATTCAACAGCCTAGCTCTCACTCAAACATGCTAAATGGTGAGCCGGGCGGCTCACCACTGGGCCAATCACACAAGAGTGCGACTTGAGTTGCCAAGGCAACTCAGTCCAGGGTGCCTAATCCCCCTCCCACACATCCTGTTGACCCCAGACAGAGTGGCACCATTTGGAGGGCTTCTGTGGAGAAGCCCGCCAAAAAGTGGAACAAAGGGCTTGACTTGGGTTAGAGTTTCAGAAGCGAACACAAACGCCATTTTAAATCCAAGTCCTGGCAAAAAGACCCAACCGGGGAATAAATATTAAATAAAGAACCCAGCGGTATCTTTAACATTGCACCAAAAAGTGGTGCGTTTAAAATGAATGGGAAAATCCCATAGGAAATATTCCGGTGGAATATTTCGTGTGGTATCCACTGCCACAAGCCAGAAACTCGACAAGGGGGAACTGGACAGTGCCCCCTTGGAAAACAGACCCACGGGCAATCGAATTACCCCTACCAGTACTTCCACAATATGATGGTTTGTACTGGTTCTGTTCACAATTTGAGACTAGTAAAGCCAATGGTGACTTTACATGCCCTGGGAGACAGTAGTCAGTCCCAGGGTATGGAGTCTATGTTTGGGGGTCACTATGACACCCCTGTGTTACTGTACTGAGGGTGCTGTGTAACACACATACCAAAAACACATGAGGCTCTATGGAATAAAAGACCCCATAGCCCATAAAACACATTACATAGTCAAAGGACATTCTCAAATCATGCCCAAGAGTGGGAGAAAAAGAGTCTCACTCTTAGCAGGAGAACAAAATAAACCCCAAAAATCCTGCAAAGCTGCTGGGGGACTCACTAGGTTTGGGAAATTAGCCTTAACAGAGAATTCTCCCTAACCGCCCATTTCCCTTATCCGTGTTCCCTCTCCATTTTTGTCATCCTGTGATTTCGACCTGGATTGCCCACGGATTGTCATTGCCTGCTCCTGTCCTTGACTCGGATTGTCCCTGGAACTGCTCTGTCTTCGTTTTTTGGCCCGAATTGTCTCTCAACTGCTCTCAACTCGGAACGTCCCCGGACCTGTCTTGCCTTCGTTTGGATTTGTTCTTGGACCTGGATTTTGACCTTTGGATTGCTTTGAACTTTTGTATTTTTGGACTTAAAGTACATGGACTAGAGACTGCCGGTGTGTACTTTTGAGGCGTCCTCATGCTGTCGGTATAGGTTTTGGACTTCTGCTTCGCCCACGAAGGAACTACTGAATCCTCTCCATGCTCCGCTCCCAGATAGGAAAGACACACGGTAAGGTCCCTTGGCTTTGAACCTCTGTTATAGATAGCTAATTCTGGTTAGTTGTTAACAGTAATTCTGTATTTCTTGCTCCAGAATAGACCAGTAGGCTGCTTTCCTTCCATCATCGTTTGAGACTTCTGGTTATTGTTTCCAGGTCATTCGGGGTAATTTCATTGCCTATAGTCATTACTTGCTAAGGATTGCCTGTTCTAATCCTCGCTTTCCTTGCAGTTGCTCCTACAACCTGCCAGTGTTCCTGTGCCGGTACCTGACTTCCCAGTCTACTTCTGCCATCATTGGTCATCGTTTGGCATCCTATCTTTTGGTCAATCGACCATTCTGGTTGTGAAATTCCTCAGCCAGTTAGGTATATTGATTAGAAGACTTCCTCGGCTACGCTACGGGTGCAACTCGTACCTGACATATTCAGAAGCCTTTTCAATGGATGCCAGCGAGTCATTCTCGGCAATCTTACAACTGGTAGCCGATTAACGTAACAACATGGCAGCCGCACATTCCGCTACTGAGGGCGCATTGACCAGCTTCAAGTGGGTTTTGCAAAATACTGGTTCAGGAGCACCTCCTCCTCCTGTAGCTTCTGGTTCTGGTTTGACTCAATCACGGCAAGATACCGGTCCAGTCTATATGACGGCCCAGTTCCCGTTGGCCCCCCGGAACGGTTCACTGGGGACCCTAAGACATACAGAACCTTCCTAAAGCAGTGCAGACTGCATTTCCTTTGCAGGCCTGCTTGATTCCCGGACTCCAAGACTAAGGCGGCATTTTATTGCCAAATCTGGGGGGTACTGCAGCAGCATGGGCTAATCCCCTGTTAGAGGAGGGAAGTCATCTGCTTTATAATTGCAACGCTTTGATAGATGTGATGCGCTACGCAGGCTACTGACCTGGAATTACTTGGACTACAACAAGGGAACACACCTCTTCTGGCCTATTTGGCCAAGTTCAATCAGCTTGTGGCGGAGACCAGTTGAGATAAAAAGGCATCCTTGTTTTATAAAGGGTTGTCCAATCATCTGAAGGACACCCTTTCCACTGTTTATGTGATACCCACGGCCTTCCCAGAACTGCTGGATTTAGTCTTACAAATAGACTCCAGGCAAGCGGAGAGGAGAGGGGAGAAAAGACCAATCCCTCCTAACCCCTCCTCCACTATGGTTCCTACTCCTAGTTCCTCAGAACCTCTGCAGATAGGAGCGGTTTGGGGTCCGTTGTCAGCTGAGACCAGAGAACATAGAAGGAGAAATGGACTCTGTTTCAATTGCGGGGCTTCAGATCATTTATTACGGACTTGCCCCAAGAAACCCACAAGAAAAAGGGAAACGCGAAAGCCCGGCAATAGTAGGGGTCCGATTGCCGGGGAGAGCTTCTAAAGACTCCAGCAGTTACAGTCCCTATGGTTTGCCGGTTACTGTGTCTTACGATGGCTCTGGTGAACGGGTGGTCACTGTTGTCTTGGACTCTGGGGCCACAGGCAACTATGTGGACGAATCCCTTGTACGGGACTAAGGGCTACCAATCATCTCCAAACCCTGTCCTGAGATCGTGAAGGCGGTTGATGGTTCATCGCTCGCATCCGGCATGGTAACGGAATGCACCATCGATATGCTTATGACACCGAACTGTGGACATACTGAGAGCATTTTGTTCTACTTGATAGCAGCCCCCCAGTTCAAGTTCATTCTGGGTCTCCCATGGTTAAAGTTGCACAACCCAGTGATGGACTGGGATTCTGGTGAAGTGTGCTTCTATTCAGACTATTGTGAAAAGAACTGTTTGGGGTGGGTGGACAGGAGTCCATGAGTTCCAGCCACTCACTCCTGAACACAGCCTCCACGATAGGTGCTGTTGTCAATACACACCTTCCCGAAGAATACAAAGATTTTAAGGACGTCTTTGACACCGTTGGCGCAGAGGTGTTGCCACCACATAGGCCATATGACTGCCCTATTGAAATGATTCCCGGGGCTAAGATTCCCTCAGGTCGTATATACACACTGACTCCAAAAGAAGATCAGGTCCTGAAGTCTTACATCGACAAGTCCTTGAAATCTGGTTTCATTCATCCTTCACGCTCCCCTGCAGCATCCCTGTTGTTCTTTGTACCCAAAGAGGAGGGGGATCTCCGCTCTTGTACTGATTATCACGCAATGAATCCCATTACTGTTAGGAATCAATACCCGATTCCGTTGATATCAGTGTTATTGGACCAACTTAGGTCAGCAAAGATCTTTACGAAATTGGATTTAAGGGGTGCATACAACCTGGTGCGCATTCGAGAGGGGGAGGAGTGGAAGACCGCCTTGAAAACCAAGTATGGTCTTTTTGAGTATAGAATCATGTCTTTTGGCTAAGCAATGCACTGCCAACTTTTCAATTTTTTGTCAATGAAATATTTCACGACATGCTGGACCGCTACCTTATTGTTTATTTGGATGACGCACTGATTTATTCACCATCTTATTCCATACACGTGGATCATGTCTCTATGGTGTTGCAACGCCTACGGGAGAACCATCTCTATGATAAATTAGAGAAGTGTACGTTCCATGTGGACCAGGTGGAATTCCTCGGTTATGACATCACCAACAGAGGGGTGAGAATGATTCAGTCTAAGGTGGCGGCTGTGTTAAAGGGGTAGTCCAGCAAAAAAGTTTATTTAAAAAATAGATAGGCAACATTAAAAAAAAATACTAGCACTTTTTTTTTTAAACTTCCTACATAAAATTTTGAGCTATTCAAGCTCAAAATTCGCCAAAAAGCAAGCACATGGGCGCATCCATTTTGTGAAATGGATGCCCGCCTGTGCTGGCTTTTGCTTTTGCGGCACTTATGAAGGAAAAGCCAGCCAGCTGTAGTAAACAAAAGCTACCGCTGGGTGGCTTTTCCTTCATTGGTGCTGTACGCGGAGGACAGGGACCGGAGACCAGAGCAGGAAAGCTGCAGCTGAATCTCGGTAAGTGCTATTTTTTTTTTTTTTTAAATAAGCACTAGCTGTGGTTTTTTTTCTACATTTTTCAGGGCTGGAGGAGCCCGGAAAACTTCGAAATAAAACCGCAGCTTTAAAAACATTGTATTTATGTTTGCGGTCGCTTTTGAAGCGACCGCAAACATAAGTACAACGTTATTGTGTTTGAAAACGCTGTGGTTTTTTTTCCCAAGTTTCTCAGGCTCCTCCGGCTCGGAGGAGCCTGAGAAACTCGAAAAGAAAAACCGCAGCGTTTTCAAAAACAACCCTGTTGTGTTTCTGCCTGCTGTGGATATCACTTTGGGTCTCGGGTGCTCCCCAGGGGAGCTCCGGAGACCCAAAGTGAAAGCCAAGGCAGGCAGAAACACAACGCGGTTGTGTTTCTGCCTAAATCTGCTTTCCCATTTGCCTACAATAATTCACTCCACTCGATGACCCAGGTGTCTCCGTTTTACGCATTATATGGCCAGCACCCTCGTTCCTTGCCGTTGTTTTCTGAAGTACCAGTAGATAATCCGGCCGCTGTAGCCTGCATTCGGGATTTATCGGCTGTTCAGCGTCAAGTCAAAAAACATCTCTTGGAAGCTCGATTCGGACTAAGGCCTTGCCCGACACTAAACACTCGCTGGCTCCCGTTTATCGCCCTGGTATGCGGGTGTGGTTGTCGACACAGAACTTGCACCTCCCTGGGCGAAAACCGCTGATTCCACATTTTGTGGTTCCTTACATGGTACAGCATGTTATTATCGCAGCGGCGGTCTGTCTGGTACTTCTGCACTCCTGGAAAATACACCCTGTGTTTCATGTCTCGTTGGTGAAACCCTGCCATCCTTCTGCACAAATACCGTCTCGCCCCTCGCCCGTTAAGGTCCAAGGAGTAGAGGAGTAGGAAGAAGGTGGCGTGTTGGATACTAAGGTTCACAAGGACAGGAGGTTCTACTTTATTGATTGTAAGGGCTATGGGCTTGAGAACCGTACATGGGAACCCGCTGAGAACGTCCACGCCCTGGTTCTGGTGTCGCGATTCTGGGCTTCACATAGGGTGAGGGCCTCTTTGAGGGAGGATACTGTCAAGAATACTGCTGCGGCACGTAGATTGACTGGAGGTCAGTTTCCCATCTATAGGGCTCACTACGGACATAACGTCTCTGGCCCTTTAAGACACGGCCTGCCAGGTGCCTAGAAGTTGACATGGCAATGCTGGCATCCTGTCTTCTCTTCCTTGTCCCGCCTCCAGCGCTGCACTACGTGCCCTACAGTCATGTGATCGGGATTTAAAAGCACTCTCTGTTTTTTGCTCCAGTGCTTCTGAATCTTTCCAGTGGCGTTTTGTGGTTCTTGTTCTTGTTTCTTGACCTGTTTTACCCTGTTACCCTTAAGCCCATTTCCCTTATCCATGCTCCCTCTCCATTTTTGTCTTCCTGTGATTTCGACCTGGATTGCCCACAGACTGTCATTGCCTGCTCCTGTCCTTGACTCGGATTGTCCCTGGAACTGCTCTGTCTTTGTTTTTTGGCCTGCATTGTCTCTCAACTCCTCTCGACTCGGAACGTCCACGGACCTGTCTTGCCTTCGTTTGGATTTGTTCTTGGACCTGGATTTTGACCTTTGGATTGCTTTGAACTTTTGTATTTTTGGACTTAAAGTACACGTACTAGAGACTGCCGGTGAGTACCTTTGAGGCGTTCTCGTGCCGTTGGGATAGGTTTTGGACTTCTGCTTCCCCCACGAAGGAACTACTGAATCCTCTCCACGCTCGGCTCCCAGATAAGAAAGAAACACGGTAAGGTCCCTTGGCTTTGAACCTCTGTTATAGATAGCTAATTCTGGTTAGTTGTTAACAGTAATTCTGTATTTCTTGCTCCAGAATAGACCATTAGGCTGCTTTCCTTCCATCATCGTTTGAGACTTCTGGTTATTGTTTCCAGGTCAGTGGAGGTAATTTCATTTGTTGTGAAATTCCTCAGCCAGTTAGGTATATTGATTAGAAGACTTCCTCGGCTACACTATGGGTGCAAGTCGTACCTGACAGAATGGTTTTGAAGGTTAACAACCTTAAAGGACAAGAATGAATTGGTTCGAAGGGAATACACATGAGATGTTTAAGAACCAGATTAAGGTCCCAAACTGGAACCTGAAAAGGGATTGGAGGGGACACATTAGTCAGTACTTTCAGAAATGGTATCACTAGTGACCTTTTGAAGAAAGATACCTCATCAGAAGAGCGCTTAAAAATTGACATGGCTGCTAGATATCCTTTTATTGTGCCAACCCGGAGCCCCAGATTAGCCAGATGTAACAAGAATGACAACACCATAGGTGTACTGCACATAAAAGGATCCACATTCTTGTTCCTGCACCAACTGCAGAACTTGTTCCAACTGCAGCGGTGCAAGGATTTTCTTGCTGGCCTTTTGGCCGAAAGCAAAATCTCCATTACGTCAAAAGGAATGTCCCAATCCTTATATCTCAACCTCTCAGAAACCATGCGTGAAGGTTGAGTGTCCTGACCTGTGGATGGAGAAACCGAGAAACGTCTTCCGCGTGAGAAGATCCTCTCTTTGCGCAAGACATATTGGAGGGCAGATGGACATCTCCAGAAGTTCTGGGTACCAGGTCCTCCTGGCCCAATCTGGAGCAATTAGGATTATGGATTTCCCTAATTGTGTCACCTCCTGTTCACGTGAGGAATGACAGGGACTGAAGGAAACGCATACAGGATTGGAAACTCCCAGTCCACTACAAACGCGTCCCCTAGAGCTCCTCTTGGGGGAAATTCCCTGGAGCACTACAGCTCGCACTTCCGGTTGGAACTGGTCGCAAACAGATCCACTTGCGGGGTTCCCCAAAGGGTGAAGACCTCTTGAATGACTTCCTGAGATAGTTCCCACTTGTGGGAGACTCTGCTCTGCCTGCTCAGAGCATCCACCGCTGTGTTCTCCTCTACGGCTAGGTCAACTGCTGATAGGGAGATTCCCACTTGAATTGCCCAGAATCAGAGCTGCATTGCTTCTCTGCACAGTGGTAGTGACCCTACATCTCCTCTCTTGTTGAGGTAGTACATGGCCATGTGTTGTCCGACATTATCAGGACATTCTTTCCCTGTACAGAGGGCAGAAAGGCCTTCAGCGCTAGTCTGATTGCCCTCAGCTCCAAAATATTGATATGTATTGTTGACTCTGATGTAGATCAATGACCATTGATTGTCAGATCGTTGGCATGTGCTCCCCACCCCGTGAGTGAGGTGTCCGTAACTACTGTTATCTCCAACCATGCTTGCCAAAAAGGTTCTCACGGATTGTAAAGAATAATGGCAAATCATATGCAAGTGTATGTGTAAGTGTGAAAGAAATCAAAACATCTACTCAGAAACAATGTATTCCAGATACAATGAAATAATTGTATCTGGAGCGTGTAAGATCTGTGCACTACCCTTAGATATGTCAGTGGCTAGTCCCCCTGTGCTCAGTGGAGATTGGATTGGAAAGGCAGTACATGCGCTGTATGGCCCTATGACTGTGGATATGGGGAAGAAGCATGACCTCCCCATCCTCTTAATAGGTGTGAAATGTACAGATGAGGCACAACAATGCCTTAATATGAAACAAATGCCATTGATTTAGTCATTAAAAAAAGCGCTTGAGGAGGGATTTATTTCTTCGGAACTGTTAAAAAACTAATTCAATCTTCAAATTGTTAGTGGACAGAGTATCCCGTTGGATTCATCACAGAACTTGATCGTAGGATCTGGTTTTCCTGCTAATAGGATATTAGAAGAGGTGTCCCCCATTGGATTAAGAGACCCTAAAGCGATGACTAGTTCCTATGAGGGTGAAAATGTTTTACCGAGTGAACCTGGCGCCGGATACTGGGATTACCTCCGAATGTCCCAGTGGCCCTGACTAGGCTTGAATTGGGCCTTCCCTCACTTAAAGCACTGGTACTCAAAAGGAGGGCAGGATTTTTTCTCAAAATGAAGTGCAGCTCTTCCAATCCGTTATTGGCGGTCATCCATCAAGAAGTGAGCAAAAAACACACCACTTCTCCCCTTCAGAAAGACATGGCAAAATGTCTTACAGACATAGGCTGGACGCACAGAGGGGTAACTGTATCCAAGGATGTCCTAAAAGCGCTTGGTAAAAAGGTGGACGTATGGGATTGGTTAGAGAATTTCTTACATCTGAGCAGCCTAAAAACCTTTCATTTCGTAAAATATAGACTTTATAATTTTATGAAACCACAAGCATATCTGTATCTCTGCCCCACTAAAAGGCTCAGACGTTTCATTATTTTGTTCCGTCTGGAGCAATTACCCACCTTGTATAATGTAGGAGCCAGGGAAAAGATCCCTGCCAATGAGCAAGTCTGTTGCCTATGCCAATCTCCTGAATGTCTGGAGACAGCTAAGATTTTGTTGACTGAGTGTTCGACACTGGGTCTTTCAATCTCCAAATATCTTGGGGAATTTGAACATGATCCTCTAACCATTTGTGAAATGCCATTCTGGCTTTATTGCACTAACACCTGCAATATGCATTTGCTCATTGCATTGCATAATGTGTGGCAGCAGATTGAAAAAGACCTGGGCTCCTTGATCTGAAACATCTTAATATGTTGGGTTAAAGATTGCATGTGACACTCTGACTAGGCAGAGGTTTTACATCTACTGTATTTTCATTTGACTCTGATGCGTGGTGTCTCTTACAGAGATATCTAACTCCTGCGTATGTGGTTAAGACTGTGCTGATGTGTAGGTAAAGATATTAAGCTATACACAATTGTTTTTGCTTGAGTATTGTAAAGAAAATTTTGTTCTGATATATATTTTCTTCTGTATATGATATTTGTTGATTTGTTTTCTTTTAATGAGTGTATATTAATGTATGCAATTTGTATTATGTGTAAAGTTTGAATTTATTTTCAATCTATATCACATTAAAGAATTATTATTATTATTATTATTATTATTATTATTATTAATACAAGGAAGGAAGTTAACATGATTGGGCTTGAGGGAAATGTAATTCTACATGGTGCTAGGATTAACAGGAAATACCTGCTGGGGTTGATCGCACAAATTCCTCCGCTCAGAATGTTGTTGTCCGAGTATTTTGAAGCTATCTCATTGCCATGTAAGGATAATTACAGGATGATTTGTAAGACTCCATCTGTCAGCATATTGAAATTTATATGGTCTTTTAGATTGGAGTTAATGGAATTGGGTTTCAAGTTGCATACCTTTGGAGAGGAAAAATTAGCACTTGATTTCCTGAATGTTTCACTCCCGATAAAAATACTACAGATGCAACTTCTAACTTGAGGAATGGTATTAATACAGATGAAAATGTAAATTGTACTCAATTACTTGCACTTGCAATGAATAATAAGGAATTGGCTTGGGTGGAACCAATGTTAAAAGCACTACTTACTCCCAAACAAAACCCTATTCAAAACTAGCTGAAATCTAGTCACGATTTAGTCATTTATTCATGGAATTCATGTGGTTTTCGTAACATCTCGACTTGGTTGTCGTCATTCCAATTTAGTAATACTCCCCACATCATATTAATACAAGAAACAATGAAAATTAGTGAATTGATGCTTGGTGGTTATAATACCTTTTGTACACTTGCAACTAAGGTGAATGATGGTAGACCTGTGGGAGGTCTTGCTATTGCCATATACAATATTCTAGAATGTGAATCAGTGTTAATCTATGCCTCTGAATATGTACTTGCAGTAGCTGTAAAGTTAAAAAGGCGCAAAGATAAACCAATGTTGTTTGTCAACCTTTATTGGAATCCCCTAAAAATTGAAATAGAGAGGATGTTTGATTAAATTGATACATGTCTTGAAATTGCAGGAGCACACGACAAATACTCTTATATAATTTTGGGGGGTAATTTCAATTTATATTGTTGTAGGCGATCAGAAAATGAGGTAGAAAATGTGATGGGAGTGTCCCCTCAAGCATCGCAAAGAGGAATTAAATGAATTAAATGGGTGCAATTTGTGGAGGATTGGGGTTTGAGTTTTGTCACTTTTTCTGAAACCTCAAGCAGGATTTCTTGGGCTCGGGGCTCATCGAGCTCATTGATTTTTTTTGTATCTCCCAAACATTGGTAAGCATTGTAAGACCTGTGATTGTTCATGGGATTGTGGATAGTGATCATTGAACTGAGAATAGATAATGTCCATTTTATCAAGTTGACAAGTTCTTGCATTTCTCTGAAATCGACCGCCCAAATATATCTATGAGATTGGAACTCTGTAGTGTGCCAGAAAGTAGTAAACCAGGTATCCTTAAAGTTAGAAGATTTAGAAGAGGAGCTAACAAGGAAGGAGGTTAATTTATTTAAGATGGAGGAAGTAATTTCTAAAATTGTGAAGGAAACTCTTGATGAAATTCTAAAAACCCAGAAGCCTTGCTTGCAACCAAAGAAATAGGGTTTTGACTTAGAGGTCGCACTGACTAAACAACAGAAAAATAGAGAGATAAGGACAATATCTTATTTGAAGTGGAATGAATACGTATATGAAAAGAAAAAAAAATATTCTACAGGGCTATAAAATTAAATAAAAGGGTTTAAGATAATATTAGTTATTAAAGAAAATCAAGCGATCATTAGTGCCCTGTGTAAAAAGGACACAAGATATATCTGGGCAAGTATTCGACAACCGCATATTTCTAGGTGTGAACAGCCAGCTAACACTATTCCAGCAGAAGTCTGGGAAAAATACAGTAGTGTTAAATATACATCGCCTGAACAATTTATCAAAACTAGCAAAATGCCATTAACGAATCAAGGGTCATGTGCAATGAATTGGACTAAAGAGGACATAGTGTGGGCTATCAGTAAACTATCAAGTTCAAGAGCAGCGGGCCCTGATGGGATCCCGCCATGTGTGCATAAAGCCATTGCTCTGGGCAGGTATTTTAAAAATAAACTATGACCTGATTTTTCAAACTAACTTGATTTTGATTTACTGGCTTATCCAACTCCACACGAACACTGCCTATAGGATTAGATTGACAGCAGAGGGGGCAACGACAAAAGATATATCTACAGAATTTGGATTGCAACTTGGCTACCACCTTGTTTGATCTTTAGTCATCAGAATTGGAAAAAATGTGGTATGATGCAAAGGTTTATCCAGCTCGCTTGGGTACCTTGAGGCTTCATTTTTTGGCATTTGCTGATGACATAATCCTATTCAATCTCACCCCAGCAGTGCTGCAAACTAAAATGCAGATATTTTAAAACTTTGCCCATGCACATAATTTACAACCTACTTCAAATAAAACAACAATGATGGTATTTAATCCGGGCAAGAAATTGAAACAATATAGATGGAAATTGAATAATGTCTATTTAACACCCTCGGTGGAGACGATATATCTAGGATACTTTGTCACAAATGCTGCCTCAATTAGTCTATGGAATGAAAGACTTAAACTCAAAGCCTGTCCTCCTCTCAGCCAAATGAAGCTAATATTCGGTAAGTATTGCAGATTCTCTCTCCGCCCCTTACTAGAGTTTTGAATTTGAAAGTCGAGCCTATTATCCTATATACCCTTGATATGTGTGTCCATGACATGGGTATTCATCTTGATATCCTTCAGGGAAGATTAATGAAAACAGCATTGCGTATTCCCTTGTCAATTCCGAATTGCATTGTGCGACATGAATTCGGATTGGTGTCTCTATGAAGCAAATGGCGCTCACTCTCCAACTATGCAAAAATGTTTGAACCGCCCAAGAACTCCTTATATCAGGATTGTAAAAATATCATTTTAACTGATGGTAATAAATCTGTAATGAAGTACCATATGAAAATGTAACTTCTATTGAAGGAACTTGTAGTTAAACCTGAAGACCTATGCCTTAGACCGGCATACGTAAAGAAAAAATAATTTGAGAGGGATTGGATAAGCACAGTGGATGCAATCTATGGCTTTTTGACTTATCGGAAATATGTAAAATTTACCCAAAAAAGGGAGAATTTGAGTATGTATATTACAATGTTTCCATGTCAAATGGTGCGGAGTCAGTATATACGGTTCAAACGGAATCAATTTCCAACAAGGGAAAGGATAAAGCACTGGGGAAATTAACTGTGTAAAACTGTTGAGACAAAGTGTCGTTTTCCATTATGTAATGAACCTGTCAAAACTCTAAAGCATTTCATTCTTGAATGTGCACATTTTAAAGATGATAGAACCAAAATACTGATGCAGTTTGTAAATGTTGACTTTGTGAATGCAACTGAATTTATCTGGAACAGGATGATAAATGGTCGATTCAAGCCCCTAATCTTCGCATTGGCTAGACTATTGAAAACAGTAGACCTAGAATTAGCTTCGTTTATCTGAATGTGGTAAATGAAATATAAGCAGTACTACATGGTAATAGATGAAACATATAAGAATCACGAAAGTTTATTATTATGAAAGGTGATGATCAAACATTTCTAATTTTGTTTGTTCATATATATGTGAAAGTAATTAATGTATAATTGTATAGAATGTTTAAAATTTGATCTGCTGTATATGAAATATTGTATATATTTGTTTTAAATTTTGTAAAGGCTTTTTTTGTTTAGCCAAATGCAATAAAAAATTTTTTTAAAAAAGTGGGTTCTCACTTCAGAATGTTGTCCTCACAGGCCCACCACATAAGGTCCTGTGTGACTCTGCTTGGAACCTGAAGAAGGTCTGACATCCTGCCTGAGAATTGGGACCATTGAGTCCTGAGACTCCATTGGAGGGACCTCATTCTCAGGCGAGCCACTGGCACCAGAAAAATGCAGGATCCGACGAGGAAGAGCAACCTCAGAAAATCAAAGGCTGGGAGATGCTGGGCACTCTGGATATTGGTAACCATCCGCAGATGCCGTTGAGCACTCAACTCGGGTGGTGAGGCTTTTCCCATGGATATATCCAGGACTGCTCCGATGAATTGGAGCCTTTGACATTGTATCATGTAGGACTTCTTGTAATTTAAGGGAGGAGCCCAGTCTTTGGAGAGAGTGGCAGTTTACGCTGAGATGTTCTAGGGCCTGATTGGGTGACCGAGCCCTGATCAGCCAATCGTCCAGGTATCGGTAGACGTGAACCCCCCAAACCCTTCTGACACTCACTGACACCACTGCCATCAACTTGGTGAAAAACCTTTGGGCAGAGGTCAGCCCAAAAGGCAGAACTCAAAACTGATAATGAGAACTGCCAACAGCGAACCTCGGGTACCTTCTGTGCTTGTGATGAATTGGCACATGAAAGTAAGCATCCGGAAGATCCAATAATACCATCCAGTCCTAAAGCTAGAGGGCCTGAAGGATCTGCGAAAGGGTAACCATCTTGAACTCGTCCTTTCTGAGGAACTTGTTCAAGTCTCTTAAATCCAAAATGGGTCTCAATCCTCTGTCCTTCTTGGGGATTAGGAAGTAAGGGGAGTACCAACCCTTGTTCCTTTCCGCTACAGGTACTGGTTCTATAGCACCTTTCTCCGGCAGGGTCAGCATTTCCTGCACAAGGAGCGGATCTGGAATTTTTAAAGAGTTGCTCCCCGATGAATGATCCTGAGGCCCTTTTAGTCCCATGCATCTGAAGTAACACCCCGCTATTCTTGCAGATGCTGTGAAAGTCTGCCGCCCGGAGGGATTTTATGGACTAATGCCTCAGAGAGGTTTTGAGGCGGCTGATACAGCAGCTGAGGGTAAAGCAGCCATTGCCTGGGCAGTCTTAGCACCTCTCCCCCGTCCACCATGGGGGAATCTTCTCTGACCTCTTTGACTCGCCAGTCCTCTCGCTTTTGCAGCTGAGGAATAAAAACCAAAGGACCTGCCCCTCCAAGATGTTCCACTGGGGAGGGTTTGCGGTTGGCTGATTGCAGCACAAAGGTATTTGGCTGTCACTTTGGAGGTCTGCAGCTTCTCCAGCCTCTCATCAGACTTGCTGCCTAATAAGTGTGTGCCGTCAAAGGGCATGTTAAGAAGTCTTGATTGGACATCCGAAGCAAACCCAGACTTTCTTAACCACGCAAATCTGCGTATTACTGTGCTAGACGCCATTGCTCTGCTAATACTGGGCCTCATCACAAGTCTGGCGGTATCCCGGCAGTAATAGCACCGGGATACCGCCAGAGCAAATAGTGTTACCAATACTCGGTCTGGCGCAATTTGCGCTGGATCCCGAGTAGCAGTCAGGCGGTAGGTTCCCATTCACCATAGGGTTCATTGGACCCAATGAGGTTGGGGGCACTATTAGTGCTGGCGCAATGACCACTGCGCTAATTGTGCTGAAAAACAGGCAGAAAGCAGAATTCTTACCTCCAGCAAAAAGCTGGAGGTAAACTCCAAACTTTCTGCCCAACTCGTAATAGGGCCAGGCCTTAAATGCAGCAGTAATAGCATTATTGCCGCCTTTAAGGGCTACCGTCCAACTTGTGATGGGGCCCACTGTCCGCAGAGTCCACACCAGTTTGAAGGGACTCGCACATAGCCCCCCTCCCATCTTTAATAATGTTAAAAATCTGTCTCATTCTTCCACTTCAGGAATATGATCAGCTGCCATCGCTATACGGTCCCATAAGGTAAATGTGAATTTAGCAAGAGTGCATGTGGTGTTCGCCGACTTAAGGGCCATACTCCCAGCCGAGAAGACATTTCTTGCAAGGGAATCATAATGTTTGTCATCCCTGTCTGGGGCAATCGTTGGGTAGTGTGACAAACCTGAGGGTATTCTCCCAGCAAGACCTCGAGAATCCCTTATTCAGGTGGCCTTGGAAGGGCTGGCACTCTCAGAGCCCAGGGAGGATCACCTGGGAAGGGGAGATCAGGGTTGTGCTCAGGGAAATGCCCCAGGTGAGACACAGTATACTACAGGGGAAGAAGAGGAGAATGAGATCCTTAAGACCTTTGTAGGATGCTCTAATTCTAAATCCCTTACTCCCGATAAATCTTCTGTAGCCAAAGCCAATAAACCATCTGCTTTCCCAAACACTGCAAAAACTCAAAACCCACTGCTGTGGGAACCTACATCTCCCAGAATCCCTTTCTTCCTGTTACGTACCCAAATACTACTGATCCTTCTTCTCCACGTCCCTCTGATTATTATTTCCCACACTCCCAACTGGCTCAGATAAAATACTACTGTTCCCATAATCCTCCAGTTTATTTCACGATCCCACCTATTACTGTTTGCCCCACAAACTTTACCAATCCTGTCCCTCTGATCGTCACTTTCTGAACTCCCAGTCGAAAATGGCCCACAATTACAGTTTGCACAAACCCTCTAAAACCTACCCTTCTGACATCATTTACCCCCCTTGGACAAAGACTAAAATTCCCCGATGACACCTTTTCCCCATCCTCTCACATAGGACATTCAAAACCTCTGCGTCCCCCCTTTTCCGACACTAACACTTTCGCACAACACAGACGACAACGGACTAACACCAGAGCCGTTTACCTGACATTTCCCAATACAAGGGTCAGGCAAAGTCAGGCAATTGACCAGAATCACACACACACACCTGTCAGCCCTTTCCCTTCCCCACAGGGATAAAAGGTGGAGCAAGACGAGCAAGGCGAGAACGACGGACAGCATGAGACTGCTAACCAGACGCAGCAGTTCAAGAGAAGGAGAAAGGCGGTGGGAATTGAGAGGGTGGCGAGGATAGAAGCAACCTTGCCCTTTTCATCCCAGGCCTACATACCCTTAGTGAAGGAGAGCATAAGACTGCGAACAATAGCTCAAGTGTCATGCGGCAGATATCAACAGTACACAGGGCAAGCCTACGTGGATAAGCAGGAGCGAGAGAACCTCCCACGACCGTGGTACCGGCCTTAACTCCAGTAAAGCCGAAGGCCAAGTGTTTAATCACAGCCGGTGAGTCGAGGGGAGAACCGATAAGAACCAGGATGTGTTGAATGAGAAGTGCAAAGTGGCAAGTTTGCACCAAGTTCAATGAACTGTGAAAGAACAATAAAAAGTGTTAAGAGGAGACCAGTTGCAGAGGGAAACCAGCACCATGTGGGTGCTAACTCGAGAGACTCTGGTCGACCCCGATCTGAGCGGAACTATAGATACCAGTAGGCCATGGAGAGCCAGCGAAATAGGTCAAAGTGGTCATACTGAGGGTCAAGCGAAATCCCTGTACAATCGAAAGACTTTGATGTACAAACTGTGTGAAAGACAGGGTGGTGAATCCCACAAGCCATTGTGAATGTGAAGTTATCAAGTGTGAACTCGACCGAGAGATGCTGATGAGAGGGGCAAAGTTTAAAGTCCCGAGAAACAGTATGTTGACAGACGTGAACCTGGCAGAGGGATGTCCACTATGAACTGTTTGAAAAGACATTAAGAAACAAAGGGAAGAGAAATCCTGCTAAAGAGAAGATAGGGGCCTGAGCCTGACTGAGGGAAATCCAGGGGTGAAGCCATCACCCAAGTATTGGCAGTCAAAAGTGGTCCGAGCCCGACCGAGGGAGATCCAGGGGTGAAGCTATCATCCAAAACTTCATGTGGGAAAACAACTGATATATATATAATCGTGGAATACGATACATGAGGGATCAGCGCCCAGAAGAGGGGGACCCGTGGGTGAAGCCATCACCCTACTTGGATTGTGGCTAAGAATTGAGAAGGGTCAGCGCCCAGAAGAGTGGGACCCAGGGGTGAACCATTATCACCCTAACAAACTTTAATTTGGTTAAAGGAACTTTTGTTTTAGTGATAGTGAACACATCAGGCCCTCGAAGGCAAGAGACTTTCAAAGAAAACGAGATTTGGCCATCGTCTCGTGCTAAAGAAGCCCAAGACTGTACTGTGCTCCAAGACACCACACCTTACCCCGTGCTCAAAACGTGGCGAAGGGCAGCCCAGGCTACTGCATCCTAACATATTATTTGAGAATACTTTTTTCTTTTCTTGAGAACTATCTGTAATAAGCAGGACAGGAGACGGTATTGATGCCTTAAACAATACTTTATTTCCTTAAGGTTCAGGAAGTCTTGTTCCTTCTTTTAACAAACTATAATGTAATTTGAAGGGAGTTTCCTCACTACCCTCAAGGTCTTGGAGATAGGCTGTTTCTCTGGAGGTTCCTTCTAGTCACTCGAGCCCGGATAGGCCCACCATTCAACTTCCTCTCTCCTCTCTCCTCTCTGGGGTTCTGTAAATAATCAACACAGGAGAGTCCACGTTACCCCTTTTATACTTTGTAATAGGATTATGTCCCCACCAATCAGCATCGGGCCATGATATCTCCCCCCTTCTGATAGGTTCCTGTCTATAGGAGCCAATCATGATGCTGTTCCCACCCCCTCTCCAGCTGTATCAAGTTCAGGGACGGAACTTTCCCAGTGTTCATCTGGGCAATGATGCCTCTGCAGCTCCCCCCTTCCCGTCCCCGTTCCTGGAGTGCCGTAAGTTCTTCCACTCCCACCTCTGGCGTGCCTCCGGTTCCGCCCCCTCTCTTGGTGTCCCATCGCCGGAGCCGTGTAGGCCATGGAGGCCGTGCCTGCAGGTGAAGCATATGAAAAGGGCCCCATGGGCTTGTGCTGAGTTGAGAGGGCGAGGGACCGATTCCCCTCCGACGCGGGTCCGGCGGGCAGGGTATGGCATTGACCTTTCTTGCATGCCGCCGGACTACATCGGAGCGGGAGGGCGGTCCTCTCCCAGCTGGTCGCTGCGGCCGCGGCAAGGGCGGATCTCGCCCTGCCGTTGCCGCTGCGGCTGATGTAGCCATTCGCCATGGGCTTGGCAAGAGCGGGTCTTGCCATGCCGCCGCCATCTGATGGACCGGGAGGTACGGTCAGCTCCCCGTCTGCGCCCTTAAGCGGGTCAGCACCCGTACGGTCTACTCCACCCTCACATAACCCCACCACGGACCCATGCTGATCGGGTAGAGTTGAGCACCGGGACAGGTAGTCAGCCACCAAATGGAAGTCAGCCAGACAGTGCAGGGTAAGAAAGTCGAAGGGTTGTAAGGATAAAAACTAACGCAGCACCCTCTGGTTGGAGTGCTAGTGCTTAGCCAGCCATTGCAGGGGCGCATGATCGGTGTACAACGTGAATTCCCTCCACAGTAGGTAATAACGCAGGGAATCCACCGCCCACTTGATTGGCAAGTATTCCTTCTCAATCGTTGAATAAACCACCTCATGCAGCAGGTGTTTGCGGCTTATGAAACGGATCGGGCGGAGGACCCCCACACATTCCTGTGAGAGGACCGCACCCAGTCCTTGGCCAGAGGCCTCCATCTGCAGAAAGAAGAACCTGTTGAAGTCCGGGCACTGTAGTACCAGGAACGACATGATGCAGTTTTCAATGGCACGTAGAGCCGCCTCATTGGAGGACAGATTGGGCAATTCACCGGTTCTCAAGTCATCAGTCAAAGGGGCCGCCAGCGTTGAGAAATCAGGGATGAAGCGCTGGTAATAGCCAATGAAGCCAAGAAGGCTCTTATCTGCTTCCTGGTGGTCGGTGTTGGGATGTTCCGTATAGCCTCAAGCTTGGAGACTTGAGGACGTATTGTCCCCCTCCCAACCAAGTGACCCAAGTACTTGGTCTCCTGGGTGCCGAGCACTGATTTCTTCGGATTGATGTGCAGGCCGGAGCGTCTTAAGGTTCCGACCACCCTTTCTAAGTGGGATTTGTGTTCCTCCCATGTTCTACTGTATATCACAATGTCGTCCAGGTATGCTGCTGCGTAGCTTTCGTGTGGTTGAAGAAGTATATCCATCAATCGCTGAAACGTGGTCGGGCTCCGTGTAACCCAAAAGGTAACACCTTGAAGTGGAACAGACCCTGGGGCATTGAAAAGGCAGTTTTTTTCTCTCTATCTGCCAGTGTCAATGGGATCTGCCAATATCCTTTTGTCAGGTCCAGTGTGCTGAGGTACTGGGCTCATCCCAGCATTTCTAGAAGTTCATCCATCCTAGGCATGGGGTACGCCTCGTATTGTGAGATGGAATTCAGCTGCCTGATCCGTCCGGTTTTGGTACCAGGGCTATAGGGGAACACCAGGCGCTAGTGAATGGTTCAATGATGCCCAAATATAACATTTCCTTAAACTCCTCCTTGATCACTTTTCTTCGGGCTTCCGGGATCCTATATAGACGCAGGCGAACCGTCTGTCCTGGTGTTGTTTCAATGCAGTGTTCCATTAACTGTGTCCTTCCAGGTAAGGTGGAGAAGGTCTGCTTGTGTTCATCCAGGGTTTCCGATATCTCTTTCTTCATCTTGTTTGTCTGGGTTTCCCCCCATTTTATCCCTCCCAGTGGTGTTTCCCCAGACTGAAAGTCCTTGCCTTCTACCCCAACAGGGATTAATAACGCCATGGGTGTAGGTTCCGTCCATTTTTTAGGGAGGTTGATGAGGTATACCTTGGTAGAGGGGGGTTCGGTCCAGTTGGTGGATTTTATAGTTAACTGGTCCTAGGGCCTCCTTCACCTTATATGGTCCTCTCCACCGGGCTAGTAACTTGTTAGTGCTAGTGGGTAATAATATTAGCACTTGTTCACCCAGTTGGAAGTTTCTAATGCGACTTCCTTTATTGTATGCTCGTTCTTGGTTGGCTTGGGCTTGCCCTAGATTAGCTTCTGCTAGGGCCCGCAGGGCAGTTAGATATGTCTTTAGGTTTTCAGTGTATTCTGTTAATGTGGTTTCCTGGGTGTTTTCCCAGTCTTCCTTCACTATGTCCAAAACCTTTCTGGGTTGTCTCCCGAAGAGTAGTTCAAAGGGGGAAAACCCAGTTGAGGATTGAGGTGTATCCCTCAGTACCATGAGTATTAAGGGTATAACTCGATCCCAATCCTTCGCCTCTGGTCCTGTGACCCTTCTTAGCATTTTCTTAATGGTTTTGTTGTACCGCTCTACCAACCCATCGGTTTGAGGGTGATATACTGAGGTGTGGAGTTGCTTTTTTCCTAATCAATTACAGACCTGTCGCATAACTGTTGACATAAAATTAGTTCCCTGGTCCATGATGACCTCAGCCTCGCTGATGACCCCTTTAATGGGAAGGCTTCCGGATATCTTGTTGCGTAGTCCACGATGACTAACAGGTATTTGTACCCCCTGCTAGCCGGTTCCACTGGTCCTACCAAGTCCATACCAATGTGTTGGAAAGGAACTGTGATCAGAGGCATGCATTGTAGGGATACCTTTGCAAGGTTCTTCCCCACTTGTCAGCTGTCAGGTCGTACATTCCTTGCAAAATTTGGCAACATCTCCATAGATTCATGGCCAATAGAATCTTTTCAATATGTTTTGTTGGGTTTTCAGAGAGGCCATATGGCCTCCACATGGATGATTATGAGCTAACTGTAGGATGATCATTCGATTGGGTCTTGGGTAGAAGAAGTTGTTGCCTTTCTGCTTTATAGTCTCTGTATAGCAGAGTCCAGGGAGGATAGCTCAGCGGCAACGTGTTTGCCTTGGAAGCAAGACGACAGTAAGCAACACAGGTTCGATCCCCGGGTCCGTGCTTAGAAACCTCTAGGTATTTAAGCGCGTTATAAATAGATAACTAAGACTAAAAAAAAAAACAATTACGCAACTTAAAAAACAATTCCTGTAACAGCACCTCGATGCCCGCGGGCTGTGTGAGCGCTTTAAAAATGCAAATAAATAAATAAATAAATAGCAGGCCATCTCGCGAGACAAACCCAGGACCCTTATTCAGGTCAGGGGTTGGTTCCTGTAAAGCCCTTTCTCTCGCTACCTTAAGGGTGGGATCAACCAAAGTATCTCCCCGAATGGAGTCTTCGTGATCCTCTGGGTTCCATTCAACTCATTGTATGGCATACATGGAACTGCAGTATGCTAGCCTGTTATCTCTTCTCTTGCTCAAGGTTTTCTTTGGGCTTTTTGCACCTGCTTCTACCCGTCTTGAGAAAAAGGGGCTTCAGACCACCAATCAGGATCCATGGCCTCCATTGTTTGATGGAAGAGGGGTAGGTCCGTCTCTATAACGACTGGTGCTGGCAGGGAGGGTAGGATGGCAGCTCGTAGATTAGCTGTATGATGGCCTATTTCCACCTTTATGTTTTTCATAGGATATGATTTTACATCCCCATGTATACAACAAACAGATACCCGTATATTAGGTAAGTAAGGTGTTTTACTTACAGTTGGTGAAATGGCGGTCTGCCTGCTTCCGCTGTCTATTAATGCTCAAGCTGGAATCCTATCCACCCGGATGTCCATAGTATACTGCCCTGAGAAGGGGGCTCTTGGGTTGCTCTTATGTACCCGATCTCCATGGGTTCCGTCCCTCTTCTTTTCGGGCAGAACCTGGCGATGTGACCCCAGTTGCCGCAGTCATAGCACTGAGGCTGGCGGAATCTGGTTGTTGTTATGGAGGTTTTCCCTTCGGTCCCGGTTCTTCTATCCTCCTCCGGTCGGTGTATGCGTTCCTCAGGGGTTCTCCACCTAGGGATTATGGCTTGAGATCCCTTAGTCGGTTGTGGATCGTTGAGGGGTAACATGGTTCTGGTGGAAGAGCTTGTTACGAACGGCCTGTTCAACCCAGCTTTCTGGTAGGCAAAGGCGATGTCTACAGCCTCCACAAACTGTTCCAAAGTAACCATATCCAGTATATCTTGTATGGCTGGGTTAGGAGGTTGAAACCATTTCTCTACAAGGTCCGTAACTCTGTAAAACAACTGTTGTGGGCTTTCTCCGGGCTTTAGTTTGGTATCTCTCAGTTGTATGCGGTAGGCTTCTTCATCCAGGCCCAGTCTATCCAAAGCAGCTTTCTTTATTTCAGCATAAGGTGTGTTGCCATTGGGTTTCACTGCCTGGTAGGCCCCTTGCATTATCCCTGATAATAAGGGGGGGCACGTATTGTCCCCATCGGTCCACTGGCCATTGTGCGTTCCGGGCTATCCATTCAAATTCGGTGAAGAAGAATGCTGGTTCTTCTCCCTCTTTTGTAGGATAGCAGAGGGAAACAGTGGCTGATTACGGGAACTCGCCACTGCATCCGTCAGGCGAAGGATCGTCTCAAGTTGTTTGTCCTGGGAGGCCGTCTGCAGGGATCCTTGCATTTGGATCGCCTGTTGGAATGCCTGACGTTTGGCAACGGCTTGTTGGGACTGCATTTGTAGCAGCTGCTGCAATTGCTGCTGACCCTCCGATAATGTTTTTATGAGGGTTTCCCTCACGTTGTCGATACCCTGCCGACTACGCCACTTGTAATAACCAGGACAGGAGACGGTATTGATGCCTTAAACAATACTTTATTTCCTTAAGGTTCAGGAAGTCTTGTTCCTTCTTTTTACAAACTATAATGTAGTTTGAAGGTAGTTTCCTCACTACCCTCAAAGTCTTGGAGATAGGCTGTTTCTCTGAAGGTACCTTCTAATCACTCGAGCCCGGATAAACCAACCATTCACTTCCTCTCTCTTCTCCGGGGTTCTGTAAATAATCAACACAGGGGAGTCCACGTTACCCCTTTTATACTTTGTAATAGGCTTATGTCCCCACCAATCAGCATCGGGCCATGTCTCCCCCCTTCTGATAAGGTGATGTCTATAGGAGCCAATCATGATAAGAGGAGTTGCCGTCCCCACCCCCTCTCCAGCTGTATCAAGTTCAGGGACGGAACCTTCCCAGTGTTCATCTGGGCAATGATGCCTCTGCAGCTCCCCCCCTTCCCGTCCCCGTTCCTGGAGTTTTTCCTCTCCCACCTCCGATGTGCCTACGGCTCTGCCCCTTCTCATTGTGTCCCATCCCTGGAGCCGCATAGGCCATGGAGGCCATGCCTGCAGGTGAAGCATATGAGGTTAAGGAGCCCGGGGGCTTGTACTGAGTTGAGAGGACGAGGGACCGCTTCCCATCCGACGCCGGTCCGGCGGGCAGGGTATGGGGTATTAACCTTTCTTGCATGCCGCCGGACCCCATCGGAGCGGGAGGGCGGTCCTCTCCCAGCTGGTCGCTGTGGCCGTGGCAAGGGCAGATCTCGCCCTGCCGTTGCCCCCGCGGCTGGTGTAGCCGTTTGTCACGGGCTCGGCAAAAGCGGGTCTCGCCCTGCCGCTTCTGACGCACCGGGAGGTACGGTCAGCTCCCCGTCTGTGCCCTTAATCGGGTCAGCACCCCTACGGTCTACCCTCACACTATCCCACACCCATTTTTGTATTAGTTGTAAGGGCTGGCAATAGGTTTCTTAGTATAGGCCCTTTTATTTGACATAATGCCAATAGGACTGCCTTATTTTTCATTTGATGGTTGACGCTTGCTCCCATCTTATATTTAGGTTTAGATTAGGCGTTTTTCCAACCTGATTCCAGCATTTATTGTTCAATAAATACCCTTTAACTGTGAGCACTTGTGCCTATCTTACTTGTTGCCACCATGAGTTCCTTATAGTAGGCAGTTTGTTTTGAAGTCGATGTGACGGCCAGTACCACCAGGCTTTCTGGAGTTGGATGTTTCGATAGATAATAAGGATCGCTACTAGAGGCCCTGTATTTACTTGTACATTTTTTATTTACCGCCGGAATGAACTCTGGCGTATCTCAGTTTGCATTAACCCGCCTTTCCAAGGCTATGTGCAAGGGAAGAATAGGATCCTCTTGGGGTCCCTTGTCCAAAATGTCTGTTAGGTCATCATGATTATAAGGTGGTGCAGACCTGCCCCATCCCAAAAAATTCTATGACTTTAGCCATTAATTGTCTATATAACACCTCTGCATGATCTGAGGGGTTTGGTCTGCCCAATTCAATCTCTGGGGAAGTGTCTATCCTACGTGCTGTCTTTAATGTCTCATATAGATTTTTCATCAATGAATAGTCTGATATTAGAGTCTCTGGAACGCCTTGTGTTCCATATTCCAAACCAAAAGGTCGATTTTCATCATCTGATGGCTCATGGTCCTCATATATTGCCGAAAGTGACTTAAAATTAAGTCCTGTATTAGTAGTGGAGTGAGAGATTCTTTAGACTTCTCTTCCTCCTTTGACAATTTCGCCATTTTTGTCGATGATGGCGTAAAAAGTTTTCGCCAACGTCGACGTTGAGGGCTTCGATGACAATGGTGTTGAAGATTTACCCGTTAGGGACATGAAACCCTTCGTTGTCGAAGGTGTCGAAGATTGTGGTTTCAACAGAGCAGGTTCTCAACTCGAAAGGACCTTTGAAGGTTCTTGGGGAGTTATATTATGTACACCCGGCTCTGGGGCACAAGGGGTTGGTGATTTGCCTTTTCCTTGTCAGGTTTTTCCTCGACAGGGGCATGGCTGTGTTTCGAGGGAGTCAGGCCACATTCGCGAAGACTTGGAGCATTTTTTGTCTGAATCTCTTCCATTCAGCCGGTGAAGCTGATTTTGTCGGGCAAGTTACCCATTCCGGCGAGGAACTCGATGAAGAGGAGGGTGACCTGTGACACCTTTTCTTCATTCATCATGAAGACGAAGATGAGTAGTGGGATCCACTCCTAGATCGAGACCTTTTAGCTTGCTTGCGATGAGGAGAGTCACCCCTCGAAGCGTCAGAGGATTGTTTTTTTAACAGAGTCGTCGAAGGGATTGTCCTACCTGCAGCTAACTGTTAGGCAGAATCCTGTGCAGTGCCCTTAGGGACCACTACACACAATTAAGTCTACAGGTGGCAATACAAGTTTTCCCTTTGGTACAAGCCCGTACTACTATGTCAGAGTGGTAGCAGTGGCGGAGCAGCCAGGCTTATCTCAAAAGTATATGAGCAGTAGCAGAGATTACACAAAGGGACCACAATTACTGTGACTCAATCAAACACTGACTCAAGGTTTCAGGTAGAAAAATATAAGTACATTTATTTTTAAACCATTTGTTATAAACACAACACTTCTATTAAACTCAAATAAAAACCCCAAGTTAAATATACCACAACTAACCAATTCACTTTGTACAGTAAGTCTCAAGGTAAGTACCCTGTGTTTGAATGAACCGGTGTTACGAACAAAACACGTTACCGCGAATACAATACTAAATAAAAGCGTATCCGTGACATGAAATGCTACCGGGGCAAAACACACTTAGCACCTGAGATACCCAGCGGGAGTTGGAGGCAAAAATCACAGGCAATATTTTGGTTACGCAGGCAGAATCAAGAAACACTCAGAGACAGGAGTTCAAAAGTCAAAGGGCCGGAGCCAGGGTCGAAAGACACCGGGGCCTGTTGCTGAAGATCACACAGTCAGACAGTTCACGATTCAACGTAGCCAAAAGCACTTCGATATTGTCAATGTTCGGAAGCAAAAGTTATAAGAAGGAGCAGAGCGTGAGCAGAGGGTGAGCAGTCGTCTGCAGTCTGCAGTCTTTCCACCCTGTTTGCTGTTGGAAGTGCCTAAAACCATCTACACTACCGCGGAGCGGTGAGCGGAGCGTGAGCAGAGGGTGAGCAGTCGTCTGCAGTCTGCAGTCTTTCCACCCTGTTTGCTGTTGGAAGTGCCTAAAACCATCTACACTACCGCGGAGCGGTGAGCGGAGCGTGAGCAGAGGGTGAGCAGTCATCTGCAGTCTGCAATCTTTCCACCCTGTTTGCTGTTGGAAGTGCCTAAAACCATCTACACTACCGCGAAGCAGTGAGCGGAGCGTGAGCAGAGGGTGAGCAGTCGTCTGCAGTCTTTCCACCCTGTTTGCTGTTGGAAGTGCCTAAAACCATCTACACTACCGCGGAGCGGTGAGCGGAGCGTGAGCAGAGGGTGAGCAGTCGTCTGCAGTCTGCTGCAGGAGCTATGGAGCCCCCTGACACGTCCGAGACTCTGCTCGCACAGTCTGCAATAGATCCCACCTCAGAGGCCTCTTTGTGAATACTACGAAGCTCCTCGAAAACACTTGATGCCAAGAAAATTAAATCAGCCCCGTGTTTAAAAAAACCAAAGGATCCAAAGGAGCAAAGATTACCCCCGAAGCCAATTATTACCATCCCCTCGAGTAATACGAACACAATGAACACTGTGAGTACTGTGTTTTTACCGAGCCCAACGACCGTCCAAAGGAACAGTAAGGACCAAAACTTGGTGGACCCCCCAAGTGCCGTGTCTCAGTCATCCAGTGACTCTGCAAATCTTTCAAACACATCAAATACATCTTTAAACACCTCAGGCAACGTTTTACACAATTTTGGCCTGACGAAAACCACAATGACCATCAACGCGGCAGAGTCTCCAGCCCCAACTCTTCCTGCGTTACCGCTTTCCCCAGTACCAAGGACTCACGGTCTGGTGACATCCGACGCCACGGTTCGGCAAACGGGGCCCTGCCAGATCTTTCTGCCCGCAGTACCGGCAGCTCGCTCGATCCCATTCTGCAGCCCATCCCCCGCCCGGCAGGCACTGCCTTCCGGTCTCGTCAATGAGACGAGGGACGCTTTGGTTTCAGCTGTCGGAGGGTGGCCGGCCCAGGCTCCTGCGCAGTCTGTCTGGGGCGGCGGTTTTGGGGTCTGCTCTTCCAGGAGCGAGCCGACCCTGGCAAAGGCGGGGCCATCCAGTGAGCGGAGCTCCTCTTCGATGCAGGCGCTCGAGACGCTGTGCCCGATGAGCATCTGCACGGTGCAGGACTCGCATGTACACCCAACCCAAAGTGCCGTTTCGACTTTGCTGCCTGAAATGGAGGGCCCCATGAAGGTCTTTCCTAAGGACATAACTTTAGCCACGAATCCAACGGCAGTTGTGGTGGAGGCCCAATTCCACGCCTCATATGAAGTGCAAAGAAACAGTGTCTCTCATTTGGTCCCTCGGGCCCCCCCCGCCATTAGATCGGGATTACGTTCCCATACAGAATAACGCTGAAACAGCAGCTGCAGCGCCGTGCGCTACCCTTAAGAGCCCCCTCCTGCAATCAGGGAGCCCTACTACTCCTTTCTCTACGGAAAAGCGGACAGAACTGTTCAACCCCCACTCGGAGGCAGCCCCTGTGCCTGAATTAGAAACTCAAGACCTTAAAGAGGCTACCAAACAAAACAATAAAAGAAATAAAAAGTCTAAAACAAATGTAAAACAAAAAGTAAGTAGATCAAAGAAAGGAGGGAAGTCAACCCTTCCGGCCCCACTCCTTTCCAGCGCCTTGAAGGATTTCATAAATAAGCAATACAAAAGAAAACTGGACCAGACGAAAGAACTGTCAGATGCAGAAATCTTGGAGGCTATTCAGGACCTCCCACCTGTGAGTAAAGCAAGAAAACTAACGTCGGGGATCCCAAATCAGGCCCAGATCCACTCAGCTATCCAAAACCAACTAATAGGATCGAGAGAGGCTCTTAGTGCGCCCAGGTCTGACGTGGTACCGAAAAGGGTTTCGGCAAATCTTAACAATGAGGTGCCCCTGTGTAAAGAAACGAACAAAGACTCTGAATCACAGGGAGTGACTCCTGATCCAGACGCTATGAACCCTAGCGGCACTCAGAACACCTCAGTTTCGGAAAATAGTACCCATGATTTAAGTAAGTCGACGCGCCCCAAAGACTCTGGACCAACATACGGCAATCAAATTTCTTCCACACCTATACGTCGCCGTAAACCAAGAGACGGCATACCATCAACGCCTCCTGCAACTCGGTCGTCTCCTGATCGCCTGATTCCAGACGAGGGTCTGACTCAAACAGATGACCATTTGCAAACATCAGACGCATCACCCAAACACACTCCACGGCCCAGATCTCTGCTAAAAAAACAGAAGAATCAGTGAAGTCACAACTTCGGGCAATAAGGCTTCGCCCTCGAAAAAAACAGATTTGCCAATAATCATGTCTGCAATTACAATAGCTTTAGCACCATTCGGAAAGCTGTATGAAGTCATCAATGACTCACTAAAAGACAGCAACGTTCTAACTGCAATGATGCATAGCAAACTGATATTTGTTGAAGGTTTCATTACAGCTCTGGACCAAAGAAACAGAGAGCATAGTGCGACGTGGGACTCTAAGCTGAGTCGGCTAGAAGAGCTCTTAAACCGTCTCAAACCAGCTTTACCAGCTACCCTGGAAAAAGAGACCCAAACAGAAGCTGCGGCAAGTTCATCTGATCCAGCGCCGGTTTTTAAAAGACAAATGGAAAAGGCCACACAATCCAACCCAGTAGTAGCTAAACACCAGGGAATAGTGGAAAATCAACAAAAGACAACACAGAGCACTAAAAGCAAACCACTGTTGAAAATCTCTACGGTCAACGAAGTGGCCACCAATGACGCACAAATAGTGTCGGCCCTTGATCCCCTGATGGCAGTGAGAACTAACCAAAAAGAGTCACTAAAAGAAAAACCAACTCCACCCCAGCAAAAACAAAGTCTAAATAATTTGGTTATCTGCATCTCCTCCTCCCCAAAATCCACCGAAGAATTTATAGCTCAAAGCTTGCTGATGGACATAACTCAACATCTTGACCCAACAGAAGGCCGACCATCGATTCAAGGAACTTCAAATGAAATTATTCCATCTGCTACACCGATTCAAATTGAACATAAAGCCACTAAACTGCCTTTGGTCACAACGACCCTGAATCAACAAAAAATATCAGCACCCGCATCAACCCAACCATAAAACTAGTCCATCGAGACGCTTATTGGAGGATCAAGGCAAATCAAGTGGGTCGTCTCTACCTCTGACTCGTCTCTTTAAAATTGAACAAAAAACCTCTAACGACCGTTATATGATTCTAAATCGAAATACGGTTCTGAGAACACTCAAAAAGGTGAAAACCCTACAGAATTTAAAATCGTCCGATTTCACTCTGATCGAACCATATCACAGAAAGAACCAAGCGAAGGCCTACCTGCACATTAAAAAATGTGCATTGGAAGAACTTCCACAAGACATATATGCGGAATTAGCCCTTTTGGGCTTCAATCTTTACGAGATGACCTCTACGAACTCCAAAGAATCATCAAAAGATAGCTACAGACTATCCCCAAAAAAAAACTACAGATTCAAGTCACGAACGGAAGACCTTTATAGATCAGCGAGAAGGGGAAGAAGTCCAACATTAACATCAAAAAAGAGCTCGACGACTGACGGATCACCATCAGACGGACGCTCCACAACAGTCCGCCTAAGATATACCACAAGGAGAGACGAGAGAGCAGAGTATAGAGAAGACCGCAGACAAAAATACGACTCTGAACGGTACCATGGACATCTTACAACGCCCTGTCTGAGTAATCAAGATCGAGGAGCGGTGTCACTGAATGAGAGAACTTCAAGAAAAATTACAAAGCAAACCCTGATTGAGCCCAAAATAACAACTAAGAAAGACAAATGGAATTGGCTCCACAGTGTCCTAACCCCAGGGGTGAAGAGATAGTAACCACCGGGGGATGTAAAGTTGACGTCACTCACATCCCAATCGTCTCAGCAAATACCCTTGAAAGAAACTGTAAGTATAGCTTCATGGAACACTAGAGGCCACATTCATCTCACCAAGTCTGACAGTCATGACCTGAGCCCCTATGACATTATATGCCTTCAGGAAACGTGGTTGCATGAAAAACCGGCCCTCGATGGCTATTGCATTGAAATATCTCTGGCTTCCAAAGGGCCTTTGGGTCGCCCTTCATCGGGATTACTAACAGCCACCCGCATAGGTTCCGGCATAACCATCACAAAGGTCATAACTCGCTGCTATGAAATTCTGGCCGTTCTGATCACATGGAATCCCTGAAACTCCATCGACCAAGCACAGAACACAGGATTCGGTAGCAATTATAAACGTTTACTGGAACCCTCAAAAGACTTCAACTGTGAACATGTGCGAGAAAGTGTCCAGCACAATCGATGAAATCGCAATCAAATACAAATCTTCAAACATTCTGATCTGCGAGGACCTCAATGCGAATTGCACAACACCCGATGCCCTAAAAAGAAAAGACCCCATCAATTCCTCTGCCTTAAACAGGGGACTTGCACGGAGCGCAATTATGAAATCTCGAAATGTCCTTAACTCCGCCACTTTGACAGACTTAGATGCCTTGATACCAACTTGGGAACGTGGCACGTCATCAGCCACTCTTGACTACATCTTTGTCTCCGGATCTGTATATCTCAACATAGTCTAATTCAACGTCATTAAATGAAGCACAGTGACCATAATCTATTGAATCTGACCTGCGGAAATAAAGGGACCATTTTGCAATTCTACGAACCTCAAATTGAGACAAACTCGCAACAAACTCGTCTCCGAATGATTGCTCCTGATATCTGTAAGCTAACAGAACAATTTGCCAGCCTAACGTCTGACCCCACACGTCAAAACGGAGTGGCCAGATCGAGCTATATTCCTCTTCTTCTGGCTTTCAAAAAACCTGGGAAGAATTCCAATAACCAAAGTATTCAACACATCCATGAGTATAATGCGACCTTGGTTAGCAAACGGAAACTCTTAAGAAAACTGAAAAGAGAGGCAGTAACTTTGAACCTACCAATACAATGGGAAACCCTTAAAGTAGAAACAAGAAATTACAAGCAATGGCTGAGAAACTCAAGATGTCTCTTATACCAATCGGATGCCGAAGAGATGTTGAAGGCTCTTTCGAACAAAAAATCCCGAGACTTCTGGTCGCTTATCAATAAACCGAACAAATTCTCGAATTTGCACATGATTAATCCAGTCCCGGAAGAAAAATGGACCGCCCATTTTCTGAACTTGTTCGATTCAGCAGAAGGCAATGACAAAGAGACCGAGCGTACAGAGGACCCAAACTGGGTGGATCAGACTGATATTGGCGATATTAAATCCATAATCTTGAAATTGAAGGCGTCAAGAGCACCCGGGCCCGATGGGCTCGCGAACTGTGATTTAAAACAACATCCGGACGAGTGGTCGATTCTCATCAGCTCTATTTTCAAAGTCTGCAAAGAAAGAAGAACGATTCTGGACTCATGGACGAAAGCTGTGATTGTCCCGATCTTTAAAAAAGGAGCAAGAGAGGATCCCTTGAATTATAGGCCAATAGCCCTTCTTGACGTCATCGGGAAGGTTTTCGCCTCAATCCTTCTGTCACACTTTCGGAAATGGGCCTTCACCTTCGTGTGCTCCGATCCCCTGCAAACAGGATTCCAGAAAAATGCGGGCACCAGTGCCAACCTAATGTGCCTGAACCTATTGAAGGAAAGAGTCCTGACAGAAGCACCTCGGATTTTCCTAGCATTTGTCGACATGACCCAAGCTTTCGACAGAGTGGACAGGTCGAAACTGTGGTCTAAACTTAGGACATGGCATTGCCCAGAAAGCATTTTGGAACCCATAATCAGTCTCCACACCAATACCAGCATAAAGGTCCGTCTAAACAATCAAGGTCTAATTTCGAACTCTATATCGACCTTCCGTGGAGTGAAGCAAGGTTGTCCTCTGGCACCGGCCCTGTTTATGTCCTTTCTCAGAGATTTCAAAGACACCCAGGAAAAGATAAGGTCCTTCCCACCAAAAAAAGGGGCTCTACAAGGGTTCCGAGACTTCTGTATGCGAACAACCTGATTTTACTTGACCTTACTCAGGTCGGTCTGCAACGTCAACTCGATAATCTTTCTACTTACATCACCGAAAATTACCTCGAGATAACAAAGCTAAAACAAAAATAATGATCTTGCAAAAACCAGGTAGCAAAAAGAAAGACCGCTTTCAATGGCACCTTAATGAGACACAAATCGAAGTGGTTCACTCATTTAAATATCTCGGAGTGCAACTTGACACCACCAAGAAATCCGGAACATGCAAGCTATCCTCTGGGCCAAGGCAAAGAATCTAGCCTCACAACTAAGAGCAGTTGATTGAAAATATGTCAAATTTTCACTTCAACCGGCGATCAGTTTCTACAAGGCAAAAATCATTCCTTCCCTGACTTATGGCATGGATGCTACACCTTCAATTCCTTCCCAACTCTGGCAAAAACTCGAAGGTCTCATTTGGAGAGCAGTGCTAGGGCTACCTAATTCTACAGCGG
The DNA here is from genome assembly GCF_040938575.1 of Ambystoma mexicanum. Lineage (NCBI taxonomy): Eukaryota > Metazoa > Chordata > Amphibia > Caudata > Ambystomatidae > Ambystoma > Ambystoma mexicanum. The sequence continues at coordinate 1,463,951,107 of NC_090923.1, read as the reverse complement.
TAGCGCTGATTAGACGAGAACTCGGCCTCGTATCCCTGAAAGCAGTGGTGGACCACAGTACTCTACAGCTATATGGGAAAGTCATCCATCCAGACAGTCTGAAAATCTACCACATGATAGCTGAAGAGATTGAAAAAGGCAACAACCGCTCTATGAACCAGTGGGCCACGGAACAAAAACAGAAACTGCAGACGATCGACTGTAATGAAGAAGAACTGAAGAATAATCCGACCAGGATTAAAACAAAATTGGAATGTTGGGACTGGATCACCACTACTGATAAAGCAACCTCTAACAAAGTTTTAGTCCATCTCCCCATGAACATAAACAAGCTGAAAGAACCAACGGCATACTGTAAAAGATACCCCAGTAAATCTCTGATGAGATCCTTTTTGAAAGCCCGTCTGAACGCTCTACCGACACAAGCAATTCTAGCGATGAGAGCAAGATCAAAGGAAAAAACCTGCAGACTCTGCCAAAATCCTGAAGAGACTGAATCGGTAAGACACCTGCTGATGCGCTGCCCCGCCCTGCACCAAGCCAGAATTGCCTATTTCAGTCCTCTGACAGTAACCTCATTTGCAGGCAATGAAGACATCTGGTGGAACCGCCTTATTACAGGCGAAAAGACTCGATGGCACACGGCAGCCGCTAAACTTCTGGAACTGGCAATGGAAAGGACAAAAGCGAGCACGGACGTCGGTTTCTCGCCTACATAACCTCGAGACTGCGGTCCATACTAACTATACTGTCAACAAGATTTACTGTGAGTGGAATTTGCTCTTGTAAAAATCTATTTTTGATTATACACAAGTAATAAAAAAATGTTTTAAAAAAAATAAAAATAAGTAGGAGGGAAGACAAGAGCAAGCCTCGAAAATGAAGAAAAGGGATTCACCCAGTTTCCTCAAGTAGAACACAGTACCTTGTTCCAATGGTGCAGCTGGTGCCCTGGCAGTTGTTCCTGTTGGTTTCCCGCAGACCCACGATTCCTGAAGCTTCGTTGTGAAGGAGGACGTCTGAAGGGGGTCTGCACCACACAAGGATGAAGCCGGCAGCAGCGACGAGGAAGAAAAGGTGTGCTCCTTAAAAATAGGAGAAGCTCTTCAGGTGGCTATCTGGACCACTACAGCAGCGTGCAGCGATTTCGACCAAGGAAGAGGAACCTCTGCCTGTAGAAGATGAAATTGTTATCCCCTAAAGCTCAAGGGAAGAAGACTCCGGACTGGAACTTCTCTAAGTCGTTGAAGGGAATATAGCTCAGGACTGCAGCAGGGCTTCACCGGTACGGGGTAGTTGCAGCAGCTGTTGTTCTCTCCGCTTCTCTTCGGTTCCTTGTACTTCCAGTGGCGACTCTCTGACTTCTAGCCCAAGAGACCTGCCTTTTATGCGAAAAACCCCCATTCACACAGCCTGGCTGTCAATCACCCAGCAGGGGGTTTGTCCAGCCCGGGCAACTACCCTGGCCAATCATGACAAAGTGCGACTTGGGTTTCCTAGGATATCCTGTGCAAGGGGTGACTACACCCCTCCCTCACATTCAGCCCACCTAGACACCCAGCCGCCTTGAGGAGGGCTTCTGAGCAGAAGCCCGCCAAAAGACAGTGAACAAAGAAGGCGAACCTAGTTTGCCACGCAAAGTAATACACAAGAAGAACTTTAACAAAAAGAAATGGCGAATAAACCCAACCGGAGCCAAAAGAAAGACGATTTGGTCAAGCGGGTTTATGTTCGAGGCTAATATAATAGCCAAGAACAGTACCACGTTTATCTAATATAATTGCGGTAGAAAAGTTAGGGTAGATACCACTGCCACCATCCAAGTCTAAGGGCCTCATTACACGGATGGGTGTGGACCAAGGTGCTATTAGCACCTTGGTCCATGCCGGTAAAATGCCGGCACCGCCTTGGTGGAAAGGGGAATTACCGCCCTATTCCAAGGTTGGTGGGGCGGTAATTCCCCCTTCCCCCATTGCCCTTCCCCATTCCCATTTTTGCCCCATAGGGCTTAATGGGAATCGGGAAGGTACTAATTATGGCCCTGCAAATTGCAGTACCGTAATTAGCTCCCTGGTCCCTTTGCGGGTTGGTTTTTAACGCCTGCAAAAAGCAGGCGTTAAATTCCCCAACCCGCGAAGAGACCTCGTAGTAAGGCGGTAAGGGTTTACCGGTACCGGTAAAATACCGGTACCAGTAAACCCTTACCGCCTACCGTGTAATGAGGCCCAAAATGTTAAAAGAGCAAAACAATGCTCTAGGAGGTACAGATAAAAAGTGATATGAATTAACCCTTTCCAGTACTTCATGGAAGATGGGGTGTACTGGATCTGTGGTAGATTGACTAAGTAAAGTTAACGGTAACTTTACGCTTTTCCGGGGGACGCTAGTCACCTCAGAAATGGAGTCGAGGGAAGTCTCAAAGACAACCCTGTGCCACGGCACTGAAGATGCTGTGTGACACACAAAAAGAAGGGGGCTACTGAAGTGGTGTAATTCAGAGTCCACAATCACAAAAACAGGTAGAAACACATAGCAAAACACAGGTCAGAGTGGGGAAAAGCTCACACTCTTACCAAGTGGACAAAAATAAACTCCAGAAGTCCAGCAAAGCTGCTGGGGGACTCACTAGGAGAGGGAAATTAGTCATAGATGAGAATTCTCCCCAACACTAACTTCTTTCAGAGCTTTAACTGTCATTGAAAGGCAGGATCCACACTTCGATGACTTATGATCGGATCCCAAACACTACAGACACACCCGATGGGGGTCTGTAAGGTACATCTTCTCCCGCAGTCATGGCATATTTTAAACCCTGATCTTGGGAGTTGACGATGCCGACGAAGATGCCATGGTCTACTCGATAGTTTTCTGGAAGGAACCGAAGTGTGCCAATCTTCCGAAGCGATAGCTCTTGTGGAAAAACAGAACTGAAGCTAACAATTGCTGCACGCACTATATGTACCAGTGGTGATGTCAACATCGGGACGGAGGCCCTCAGGGGACATGGAGTTGACCGGCATCGATACGCAGCGCCCCTTGCTGAAATTTCTTTCTGAAGCAACTAAAGCTGGATATGGATACATCAAAAGATGATGAATACGTGGGCGGGCACAATCTATTCGAATGGAATTTGTAGTCTATATGGACACAGCAGGGTTAGTGGTTGCATGCACACCCATGTCTGTTTTGCAATAGAAGAAGTCTATTCTTTTGAAAGAAACTAGTTGAAATGTAACCAAATTTTGATAACCTTTCTAATCTAGGCTTTTTGTCAAATCTTGATGTGTCGTGAAGAGTATAAGGGCCTCTGTCCCCAAGTTCCCCACAGAGAGAATTATGCACACTCTCTGTGCGATCCTTGAGGCCACAGGTGTGGTTGTTCGATCAGAGGAAGCACACACCGCTGAGAACCCCAAGGCTGCTAGAAGGAAACAAGGAATTAGCACAAACAGGCACAGTACAATGACAACAGGACATGTGATAACAAGAAAGGTGCTTACCTAAACCTATGGGGAGAGTGCCTTGATGCTCGGGGTCTGTGTATGCAGAGGGGGCGCGTGAACAGTGACTGAAGCAGGATTGAAGAATGGCAGGTACCAGTTGCGCACACCTGATTAGTTCTTGGAAGTTCGTAAAACCCAATGTAAATGTGGAGGATGATGGACGCGTTGAGAAGCAAGTAGGAGTTCAAAGGTGATACAAAAAGCAAATCCGTGGAACAATCTGAGGGTCAGAAAATCCAGGTAAATTAGTAGAAATGCGACAGTGCCGGGGATCAACCTAGTAGCAGTCCGTAGTCCGTAAGCCGTATTCTTCCAAAGTTGGTAATCCAGGTAATCATGTAGAGATGCAACAAAGCCGGGGAGCAACCTAGTAGCAGTCCGAAGTCCATAAGCCGTAGTCTTGAAGCCGTGAAAGTTTTGAAAGGTAACGCTGAACAGAGTCGCAAGAACAGCTGTGAAGCAGCATGCGTTTGAATTGCGGGGGTTTTTATGTTGAATGCCTTCTATTCACATGAGCGGACTCGCGATCACGTGACCGGGTGAACATCACGCCACCAGGAAGTCCACGTGATAGCCTGAGCCTACCAGACCGTAGTCTCCATGGCAACTGCCATTGTAGGCGAGGAACCCAACGAAAACGTAAGCCGCCCTTGCCTCTGAACAGAAAATGTTCACGCGGCCCTCGTACCACAGGTAGAGAGCTACTTCTGGGTGTGGGAAAGGCCTTGGGGGAACTGGTGGAATGGCTAAATGAAACGGAGGGTGATGTCGGGAGGCCAATGGATGCGCGCACGTTTCTGTGTCTGGGGGCATGGATATAGCACATGGTGTTACAACTGTTGCTGCGCATGACACTTTTGTTTTCCTCCTTTCTCTTAAACTTTCTTTATTGGACCATTGAAAAAGACTCCATACAACTTATTGTTTTGAAACTGTTACTGATAGACTTCTTTCCTAAAAATGGTTACAAATTGATGACAGAGGTGTTGTGAATGCTATCATAAGAAAAAGGATATTTGTCGTTAGAGAAGAAATCTAGATGACTGTCAAATCCCTTCTCTTCTTCCCCCGAACCGTAACTCTCCTCTTCCTCCTCACCTGTGTCACTGGTGTGGGGGCTGCTCTGGGTCAAACTCTGTCTGGAACTATAATCTTTGTCCTTTTTGTGAAGAGAGGGCCTACCCCGGGAGGAAGCCACAGTGGCCGCCTGTGTACTGCAGCCCTGTGGCCCCTCTCCCGAGGACGAACAAACCCGAGGAAAAAGCCTGGAAGGCACAAAAAACCCTGGTGCGGCAGAGTCCTTATGGCTGTTATGTCTGTCTCCTCTTCCACGCAGGTAGGATGTGGCGCAACAAATCCTGTGTAACAGTACTTCAGGAGTCGAGGTAAATGGCAGTCTGGAGCGGTCCAACAGTAGGAGAAGCTGAATACAGTTCCGAAGGAACCCAGAAGGTAGGCCCAAGTCTTGAAACAAAAGAACACGCTGACCGCGAGAGGGAAGGAGGAGCCTCAACGCAGCGGCGTGAGCGGGTGAGTAAGAAGTCTCAGAGGGAGAGATGAAAGCAGAGAAACAACACGAGAGAGGGAAGCCAAATAAGATACAAGGAGAGAAAGGTTGCCCGCAGAAAGAGGGGAAAAGCTGGATAGCCAAACACAGGAGTCGAGAGACGGAAACAGCGCGGGGGAAAGCGCCAATAAAAGAAAAAGAAGAGAAATCGAAAGAGAGAGTGATAATCAGCGGAAAGAGAACCGCAGAGAATAATAGCCAGCGGGAGCCGGCTACCCCAAGACAGGATTGGGAAAGGACAGGGTGTTCCGTGAAAGGAACTAGTGAGAAAACAATCAAGCGTGTGACCGCAAAGAGGAACAAGATCCGGAGTGGTTGCAACGCGCCGTCTGCCGGGAGTTCGGAACCTAAGAACCTCCCGGCAGCAGCCATGACAGAAGAAAGACTAGACCATCACCGGAGAACGTGGGAAAACGTGATGGAAGAGTCTAATGGCTGCCTAACTTAACTTCCACTTGTGCCATATGCACCAATGACCTGGGCGCATGACAATGACACTTGTCTATGAGCCTTGAGAAAGCCCGAGGAAGGGTGAAACTGTTGGCCAGCCATTGATCAGTGATAAATGTGGTAGGTCGAAAAGTAAAGTGTACCATGCAGGCATCTAAGAACTCTTTCACCTTCTTGGGAGTTCTATCAAATTTACCTGACGGTAAGGCCATGGGAGGTAACTCAGATGAATAGCATTGACGTGCTATTACCAGCTGCCGCAACACAGTATTTTAATTTTTAGGGCTTGAACCTCCTGTGATAAACCTGGACCGCAACCAGGAGCTCTTGGACCTGTTCGGCCATCGCCATTCTTGTTTCTGGGCGTTGCAATCTGTTGAATCCCTTCTCGTCTTCCCTCCACACATAACTCTCCCCTTCCTCCTCACCTGTGTCACTGGTGCCAGTGCTGCTCTGGGTCAATCGCCGTCTGGAACTGTAATCCTTCACCTTTTTGTGAGAGGCCCTACCCCGGGAGGAAGCCACAGTGGCCGCCTGTGAACTGCAGCCCTGTGGCCCCTCTCCCGAGGATGAACAAACCCGGGGAAAAAGCTTGGAAGGCACAAAAAACCCTGGTGCGGCAGAGTCCTTATGGCTGTTATGTCTGTCTTCTCTTCCACGCAGGTAGGATGTGGCGCAACAAATCCTGTGTAACAGTATTTCAGGAGTCGAGGTAAATGGCAGTCTGGAGCGGCCCAACAGTAGGAGAAGCTGAATACGGTTCCGAAGGAACCCAGAAGGTAGGCCCAAGTCTTGAAACAAAAGAACACGCTGACGGCGAGAGGGAAGGAGGATCCTCAACGCAGCAGCATGAGCGGGTGAGTAAGAAGTCTCAGAGGGAGAGATGAAAGCAGAGAAACAAAACGAGAGAGGGAAGCCAAATAAGATACAAGGAGAAAAAGGTGGCCCCCAGAAAGAGGGGAAAAGCTGGATAGCCAAACACAGGAGTCGAGAGACGGAAACAGCGCGGGGGAAAGCGCCAATAAAAGAAAAAGAAGAGAAATCGAAAGAGAGAGTGATAATCAGCGGAAAGAGAACCGCAGAGAATAATAGCCAGCGGGAACCGACTACCCGAAGACAGGATTGGGAAAGGACAGAGTGTTCCGTGAAAGGAACTAGTGAGAAAACAATCAAGCGTGTGACCGCAAAGAGGAACAAGATCCGGAGTGGTGGCAACGCGCCGTCTGCCGGGAGTTCGGAACCTAAGAACCTCCCGGCAGCAGCCATGACAGAAGAAACACTAGACCGTCACCGGAGAACGTGGGAAAACGTGATGGAAGAGTCTAATGGCTGCCTAACTTCCACTTGTGCCATATGTACCAATAACCTGGGCGCATGACAATGACACTTGTCTATGAGCCTTGAGAAAGCCCGAGGAAGGGTGAAACTGTTGGCCACACAGTCGGCAAAACTTAGTTAAATGTGTTAACTGATGGTACAATTTAGCTAAATGTGTTAATTGTCAACAAATGTGAAAAAGCTTCATTCACTAATGATACTAAGATCCCATAGGAAAATGCACTAAATTGGATTAAAGGTGACTTTACTTAATCACTTATAAGAAAGGAGAGTGCATGTCTAAGGGACAAGTTGTCATATTGATTGATTAAGCTCCTGGTTGTGGGCTTAGTCTCAATGACACGCAGCTTTGCCAAACAATAATTTGAAATAAGATATAGGCGCAGATTTACAAGGTCTGAGAAACACTCATTTAAGTTAGTATGTACTAGCTCACCTTGACAAAAAAGGGTTAATAAACCAGTCAACAACTATAATAGTTACTAGGCGAAACCTGAAATATGAGCTAAAAAAAATCTCAAATCATGATGTAAAGAAAACAGAGACTTCTAGGGAATGGCCAAGCCTATAAACCAGACCATTCAAGCGATATCCTTTGAGTCAGGGACCTGCCCTATGTGATGTGCAGCCTTTATCTGAGAGCCTTATAACTAGGCTTAGATTCAATTATCTATTTAAGAAGAGCAATTGCCATCAGGAAGGCGCCAGTTTTGACGTTTTGTATTAATACATCTGAACCCCATTAGATGCTATCTTTTTTTCCCTAGTTACCTTGTGGTAAATACAAGGTAACTAGGGAAAAACATATTTCACTTTTAAGATTGCGTGGCATTAGGCAATGTAGACAGGCATTTATTTATTGTCTTTGGCTAGTCTTTCCACTAATCTCGAGGTCTGTGTTAAACGTTTTGCAAATAATTATGTCAATGAGGAGAAAATACTCGCTTAAATTCTATATGGATATAAAGGGAGCCTATCACACTTCTTAATACTGCGGCTTATTAACAACTGTTTACTAATTTTATCTGAGGGTATTTGTTTTGTTTTTGTGGCTAGTTATTTTATTTGAACCAAAATGTTGATACATTGATTCTTCTGTCTTTTGTTTGGGTTTGTTTAATGTACTGTGTTGTTATTATTTATAAATTGTTTTAAATGCTGTATGTTGATGTATAACAAATCCAAATAAACATATTTTGACTGAGTGATTGAATTGGCATTGCAATAAGAACTGTTGGAGTGGGGAGACAGGGCTAGGGAAGTGGGAGCCCCGTCAAAGGTTGGGTGAAGGGTGCACAGGGACTCCACAGAGACTGCAAGCTAAATTAACTGCATTTGAAAAACACATTTGTTTTAATAGAAACTGAACATTTATTAGATTTGTCTTGGAACTCTTTCAGAACCTTATGTAGTGGGTACAAGGTAGGGCTCTGACAACTAGACATGTTTAAAAGACATGTTTTATTAACAACAAAAAAAAAGTCCCTCAACAAAAGGTGCTTGTTAGGACGTCTTGCATAACACAATCCTGTCCTTACCTAACTAGCCCTACCACTGTAAAGAAATTGAACAAAAGTAGAACAGATGATTATTTTGACTTAGTTGGTTGCTAGTTGGTGCTCGAATCTCCTCACCCCACCCAACCACACCCCACTAAATGTATTTCGAAAAGTCCTTCTCATCTTCCTAGGTTTTTTGCCTCTCGTCGCAGTTCCAACAAAAAATCTAAAAGTCTTTTATAAATGTGAATGTACTCCTGTTGTCAGATTTCCCTTCACAGCCTTCCTTTTACACTTTCATAGACTTTAGTCACAACAGTTCTCAAATGTTGTGTAAGTCAACTAAACAGGACGGATTGTTGGGACCTTCCATAAACTCTTGGCAACCTTTACAAGTGTACTCCCTCCTTGCTTTATTAGATTCTGTAGCGTTGAAGGTAATGTTGGTAGCCCCTTTGGCTCTCTGTTTCGGAACAGTTTACCTTCCTGTTTGAGATATGAGATAATTTCTGGCGGTCTCCCATAGACCTCTGGATTATGCTTTCCAGCTTTGATTAAAGATCTGCAGCTTTTTTAAATAGCTTTGATTATTTAGTCGACTTGGACCTCTGTGTCTCGACCCTGTATACCTTGTGGGCAAACTAGCCCACTCATCTCGATCCATCTTAGGTCTTCTCCTCCACTGGGTTGACTCACAGACACTTCTTGGATATATCCTTCTGGATCTCTCCATTGTGGGATTTCTCTTGTTTTCTAAGGGTCCCATTAGTCATGATGGATATTGCTTCCCATTCTTAGCGTGCCTCTGTGCTACAGGATTCTGAACCTCTGCGGCTCGCTGCAGAGCTTAACCAGCCTCATCCCCTTTCCTCCTACTCTGGATGCTGGTTCTGTGTTTGCACCAGCGGGTGCATGTTTCCTGGATTTCCTGGCACACTGATCTTCCACCTGATCAGTGTTGGGATGGCTTTCGGATAGAGAGCTGGGAGCCTCGCTCCTCCAACGCTCCTGGGAGCATTGCGTGGATGCTCTGCCCACCAAGTACAGGCTGTAGCTCTGCCTCGAGGCAGAGTCGGCTCTGTGCAGCAGCAGCAGTGTCCGCTCTGCACGTCTTTCCTCCAGCTAAATGAATTCACATCAGCTCTTCTCTCCTTCCAGGTAAGGGTATGATTCCTTATTTCTGATGTCTTGATGTGAGAGCCTGATGTGAGAGCCATAGTCCCCCATTGGTCTTGGGATTTCAGCTTCCAGGAGTGGTAAGCATCCACACCAACCATGGGCAAAGGCGCTATTAATTCAACATTTCCCTCTATTCCCATATATGCTGAGAAATCTTGGTCATCAGATTTAAGGCAGATCTTACAATCTTAAGAGATTGGAAGACCTTGGGCCTCATTACAAGTCTGGCGATCCGGAAATGAGGGTGCCTGTAGCAATGTACAGGCTATTAGGCAGAATACTGTGCAGTTCCCTTAGGGAGCACTACAGAAGATTAGGACTACAGCTGAGAGCAATAACTCCCCTTTGGTATAAGTCTGTACCACAAAGATTTAGTTGGTAGCTGTGGCTGAACAGTTAGACGTATCTCAAGAGGGAGATGAGAAGTATTCAGGGTTTACACATGAGGCCTACAGTACTATGGCACAAGGAAACACTGACCAAAGCTTTGTATTAAAAAGTAGATATATTTATTTTATACACTTCTAGTTAAACACATCTATCAGAGTTCTTAGGGCAAGTTAAATTCGGTCAAAGAAAAATATACACACTCCCTAGTTAAATTGTAGACCAAATGAACCTGAGTGAAAACTGAGCAAAACGGCACAGTGAAAACCACACACAAGGGGTACTCTAGCAATTTCTCACAAGGGAGGGAAAGCACAAGTTATATAGAAATAGTTTCTTACACACCCTAGCAACACTTCCCATAAGTTTGTGAACCAGATTAAGCAAGACAGTGCATCAGTATAGTCAATACTTAAATGAAAACTGAGCAAAATGGCATTTCACAAGGATAGAGAGGGAAAGAAAAGGGTAGTTATAAGACGTAGGTGCACCAACACAGTTCTAGTTGAGAATCAATCTAAAGAAGGCAGTTCTAACAAATGTAGCCAGAGTCAGTAGGCCTGTGCCAGAGTCAGTGGTACAGGGTGTAAAGACTGGTAGGGGGTGTCTGTACTTACGCACTCTATATGGTAGAGGAGAGGCACAGAGGACCCCAGCCAAGATTCTCTATTATTGGTACGTGGTCGAGCAATCGAGGCCTAGCATCTCAGGAGGTATGCAGACTGGTTCTTAAGTACAGTGTAGTTCCGAACCCCCACAAAGGAATGTACACACACTGTATTACTGAAAACACAGGCCCTCATTACGACCCTGGCGTTGGACCATGGTGCTAATAGCACCATGGTCCATGCCGGTAACTTACCGACTCTGCCATGGCGGAATGGGGAATTACTGCCCCATTCCGAGGTTGGCGGGGTGGTAATTCCCCATGTGGCCATGGCCCTTTCCCATTCCCATTTTTGCCCCATAGGGCTCAATGGGAATGGGGAAGGCGCTAAGTACGGTGCCGCAAATTGCGGCACCGTACTTAGCACCAAGGTCCCTTAGCGGGTTGGTTTTTAACGCCTGCAAAAAGCAGGCGTTAAAATCTCCAACCCGCAAAGGGACCTCGTAATCAGGCGTTAGGGGGTTAACGGCGCCACCACCTTTTACGGCGCCGTTAACCCCTTAACACCAGGGTTGTAATGAGGGCCACAGTCTTTATATAATTAATATTCAAGGGTATGTACACGATCACAATAACGCACTTTGTACTCGGAAGTCAATAATGATAAATATATACAATTCTAAAGTGGTACCACTAGTGTTATCGAATCTCATTAAAGTGCATCAACTGTACGGTTAAAATGTCACACAGATTAATAACGAGGAAACCAGCAATAGAGATAGGCAGGAACGTAAGATGGTTGGAACAATAGGCAGAATACTGACCCCTACCGCTAGGCGCAGTTCTGAGTGGAGTTCCCCCCCACCTGGGCAACCTGTAAATAAAGATATATAGCACAAGCCCAGACCATATGTTCAATAGTCTTACTTCCTCCTATTAAGGTTTTACCCCCCCAATGTACCTGGTGGAGTAGAGTTCTCCGACGATGCGTCGGCCGATCCTTCTTGAGTGACTCCCTTTAAGGCAGGAGCCACGGATCGTCGAGAGGTGTCGAGGAACTCGGCGTTCGGTGTCGGGGAATCGACGGCCCTTCTTGAGTGCCCTCCCTTTAAGGCGGGAGTCACGGGTCATCGAACGTCCGACGGTGAACAGGTTGAACTACGGCCGTGAGGTGGCAGCTTCGTTCCTAGCGGTGCTCGTCGACGACAGAACGTTGGCGCCCTGCAAGGAAGAGGCGTGCGGGGCACCTCGGTGATGATAGTTCTGGACCGCAAAGAGATGATGAAGAACTGGGGCCCAGCAAAGGCATCGAGTCGTCGGCGTCTATGCGGTCTTTAGATGGCGGGAAACCCACCGTTGGATCCTCCTTGGTGCGTCGACGGTCGAGCCTTCTCCAGCGGGAGACAAGCGGATGATGATGCAGGCGAGAGCGTCTGATGATCAATTGAAGTTCTTAGGCAAACGGGAGCATGGCAGCTCCGGTCAGCGACGGTGGTCGTCGACAGTGGCGGACAACAGTCCGAGTGCTTTTCCTTGGAGTTCCGCAGCAGTCCCCGTATCGGGTTGGCAGCCTGTCGAAGGTCTGTCTACCAGGGAGCTTTGGCAAAGATCAGCTGTGCACGATGGTCCCTCGTAGCTCGGGAAGAGGGCGCCTTACCAGGTCCTCTCTGGGTCAGTCCTTGGAGGCACAACAGCTTTCAGATTGTGAAGGAGAGCAACAGCAATTCGTCTCGTCCAGCAGGGCTTCAAGGTCAAGCGTCAGTTACTCCAGTTACTCGTCGTAGTGGACTTCAGCTTCTGAACACGATTCCTAGCAGTGAGAGGTCCCCAGATATACTGTTGATCTCCCATTCATTCCGCTGGGTTACACTCAAGCATCCAATCACGACTACGGGCATTCATGCAGGCAGGCAGCCAATCAGGCACACGAGGTATTCAGGCCATTCACTTCTCTCCAGACACTGACAACAAGTTATGTGTATTGGGACAAGTACCGAGCCATTCAACACTCCAAGCTGCATTCATACTGGTTTTGGGCAGGGCTGTCGCAGTCATTGTGTCAACCACCAGATACTAGACATCCACAACACAGAATGCATATTCGTCACACACTCTATTCACCCGGGTCCCACCCACAGGAGGTACCAACAACATACATCACCGGGAAGGCTCCAGCTAGTCTGGCCGGGCCTTCACAACAACACCATACATGGCCTTTCCACCCAACAGCCAGTCAGGGGGAAGGGACAGAGTCAGGGCTTCCCAGGACTTTGGGAAAACAAGGTAATGGGTAATAGAAAGCAAGAGGCCACCGGGGAATCTTGTTTTCCATCAGGAATCAACTGATCCCAATGGCAGGGCCGAGGTATCCCAAAATGGAGCATACTCCGCGCACCTGTCAAATTCAGCATGGAGCTGCCACCAGCCCATACCCTGCTCTGTGGGCCACCCACAGGTGCCCAAAAACATACACTAGGGGCACAGGGTTGTACCCCCACCCATGGGTGCCATAAGGGTATCCCACGGGTCCATTCACCAAACCAAAAGAAAGAGCTGCACCGCCAGGAGTCCCACATGAACTCCTGCGCGGAAAACACGACAGAATACACGATAAAAAGCAGTAAAGGACAAGGATACGGAGGCCCTGTCCCTCCGATGCATTTCCAGCATCACAGTCGCCCCCCCCCCCCACACTGAGGTGGAGGGTGCCTAATCTCCCACGGGATAGACACCCTCATCCAGACGGTGAACATACCTTCTGGAAAGGCCATCTGCATTATCGTGACTCTTCCCTGGTCTGTGCTCTATGGTGAAGTTTAGCCCTTGCAGGCTAATGGAGCACCTGAGCAGTTTCGGGTTCTCACCCTTCATCTGCATAAGCCACTTTAGGGGCTTATGATCTGTTTGGACCTTGAAGGTAGACCCTGTAAGGTAGGGCCTAAAACGCCTAAGGCTCCAAACTATACTCAAACATTCCTTTTCAACAGTAGCCCACCTAAGTTCTCTACCCTTGAGTTGTCTACTGATGAATATGATAGGATGTTCTCTCCCTTTGTCATCTAACTGGGACAAGACAGCTCCAATTCCGGTGTCGCAGGCATCCGTCTGGACGATAAAGGGTCGGCTGTAGTCAGGCGCACACAACACGGGTGCCTGACACAGACTTTCTTTCAAGCCATCAAAGGCACTCTGACAGTCTTCAGTCCAATTGACCTTCCTGGGCTGCTTGGGTGAAGTCAGAGCTGTCAGTGGTTCAGCTATGGTTCCATAGTCCGCCATGAAATTGCGATAATACCCGGTGAGGCCCAAAAAGGCTCTCACCTGGGTTTGAGCAGTGGGAGTCTCCCAGTCCTGTACATCCTGTACCTTACTGGGGAGAGGTTGGATTTTACCCCCTCCTACCTCATGACCAAGATACGTGACTTTCCCCTGAGCTATCTGGCACTTGGTGGCCTTGATAGTGAGATTAGCCCTCTTTAAGGCCTGCAACACTCTACCCAGATGTGTCAAGAGCTCTTCCCAAGTGGAACTGTAGACAGCAATGTCGTCTAAATAAGCCACACAAAAGGCTTCCAGCCCACTGAGAGCATGATTGACCAATCTCTGGAAGGTGGCAGGGGCATTCTTCAACCCAAAAGGCATGACCCTAAACTGGTAGAGTCCCTCTGGTGTTGAGACCGCCGTCTTTTCCTTGGCATGGTCCGTCAGAGCTATTTGCCAATAGCCTGAGGTGAGGTCAAAGGTGCTCACAAATTTGGCAGCACCTATGGTGTCCACGAGCTCATCAGCCCTGGGCAAGGGGTGCGCGTCAGTTTTGGTGACTGCATTGACTCCTCGGTAGTCCACACAGAACCTCCAATCCTTGGTACCTGCCTGGGAACTTGCCTTAGGGACAAGGACCACGGGACTGGACCAGGGACTGGTTGAGGGTTCAATAACACCCAGATCCAACATCTTGGCGACCTCAGCCTGGATGTGGTTCTTAACCGTATCTGACATTCGGTAGCTCCTGGTCTTGACAGGCACGCTGTCACCAGTGTCAATCTCGTGCTTACACCACGGTGTAAGGCCTGGTGTCAGCGAAAACAGAGAAGCATATTGCTGGAGCAAAGTCCTGCAGGCCCTCTGCTACTTGGTTGTCAAATCTGGTGAGAGATGCACTGCCTCCACTGAGCCATCCTGAGGGTTGCTATGCAGCAAATCAGGAAGGGGCTCACTCTCACCCTCTTCTTGCTCTGAAGCTAGCAAGAGACATGAGACTTCTGCTCGCCTGTGGAAAGGCTTGAGCCTATTGACATGAAATACCTGAGGGGCTACCCCTGGGACTCCCATGTCAACCAGATAATTGATCTCGCCCATCTTGGAGATTATCCTGAAGGGTCCAGTCCACTTATCTGCCAATGCCCGCGGCTTGGTAGGCTCCATCACGAGGACCTCCTGTCCCGGAGTCCAATCAACTTGCAATGCTTTAACGTCATGCCAGTATTTGTTCAATTCCTGGCTGGCTTGGAGATTCGCCGTTGCTTGACCCATCATCTGTGTCATCCTCCGTCTAAGCCCTTACACATAGTCCCCCACTTGCTTGGCGGGACCGGGAGGGGCGGCTTCCAAACCTTTGATGATCTAGGCGAGGGGCCCCCTCACGGGATGTCCAAAGAGTAACTCAAAGGGGCTGAAACCAACGCCTTTTTGAGGTACCTCTCTGTAAGCAAACAGCAGGCATGGCAGGAGGAGATCCCATTTCTTCCTTAGGGGCTCTTCCAAAGCACCTAGCATGCCCTTGAGAGTTTTATTAAATCTCTCAACCAGACCATTGGTCTGAGGGTGGTAAGAGGTTGAGAACTTGTAGGTTACCCCGCACTCTTTCCACATGGTTTTCATGTAACTAGAAACGAAGTTGGATCCTCTGTCAGAGACAACCTCCTTGGGGAATCCAACACGGGCGAAAATGCCCAGGAGAGCCCGGGCAACCACCATGGCAGTAACCGTCTGAAGGGGTATAGCATCAGGGTAGCATGATCTACCAAAACCAGGATGAACCGATGTCCACCTGACGTGGGAGGGTCAAGGGGACCGACGATGTCGATGCCCACCCTCTCAAACGGTGTGCCAACCACTGGTAATGGCTGCAGTGGGGCGATGACACTGCCTCCAGTCTTGCCAGACAACTGACAAGTTGGGCAGGTCCTGCAGTGGGACTCCACTTCTACTCCCATCCGAGGCCAGTAGAAATGGGCAGAGAGCCTCTGCTTAGTCTTCTTGGTACCAAGATGACCAGCCAAGCGCACCTCATTCGCCAACTGCAGTAGGAAGGGCCTGTAAACCTGGGGTACCACCAACCTCTTGAGGGCACCAGGTTCAGGCTTAGTGGGCTCACTAACAAGGAGCTCACCCTCCCAATAAATCCGGAAGGTCCTAGGCACTTCTGCTCGTGCCTGGGACAGGGCCTGTTTCCTCAGACCCTTGAGAGAGAGGGACGCTCTCTCTGTCCTTTACAGAAGTCTGCCCGGGAGGGTCCCCCTTCAACTAACAAGCATTGGGAAGATCGGGATGATCCTCCGGGTTGAGAACCTCTCCCCCAGGAGAGTCTTCTGGCTCTTCTCCCACAGGAGTTGAGACAGGGTTTACCACCGGACCCAGCCCGTCCGGAGCATGGATCCCAATGGGTGTTGTAGGAACAGCAGGAAGAGAAGGAGCTCCCTCCACAGAGGGGGCCTTCTTGCTCTTCCTTCGTCTTGTCTTAGGCCGCGCCTTTGGCTCGGGTACCTGACTCACAGCCAGACCCGGTGTCACCTGTGACCTAGTGACCGCAGCAGCAGTCATGGGAAGACCATCCGCGATCAATCTCATCTCTACTAGATCGTTCCCTAACAGAATGTTAGCAGGGACATTGTCCTGAACCAGGACAGAAAGCTTTGCTGTCTTGTCTCCAATTACGAGTGTGACTCGGGCTACAGGCGATAATTTGGGAGGCCCACCAGCTAATCTGGTGGTTCTCAGAGGAGCATCTACATACTCCTCTGGCTTGAGCAGGGTCCTGTCCACCACTGTCATGCTTGCCCCAGTGTCTCTCAAACCAGTGGAAGGCTGGCCATTCAGGAGGACACTTCTCAAAAATCTATGGGTGTTCTGTGGGATAGTCGCCAGTACTTCCTCGTACTGGTCCCAGGCCCCAAGGGACACTAAGGAAATCTCTACGGGAGCACCAAAAGTGATCCTTGTAGAGGAGGGGAGGACAGTGGCCTCCACCTCAGACATAGTGTAAGGGTAGGTCAGGCTGACAGCCTGTACTCTGAGTGCCTTACCTTTACACTTGGAGTCACCTCTTTTGTGATCCAGAGCCCCACAGTCCCAACAAGTGCCGGGAGTGAGGGGTACGTTACTGGAACCACCGGGAGCCTGCTTTGCAGCAGGTGGACCACTACTCTTATTCCCACCCACATATGACTTATCCCCACTAGATTTTTGGGTCTTAGGAGAGGAGGGTTTAGGTTTATTTGACTGTGACTGCTTTTGGGACTCCTCAGCTTTCTGAGAGGCCCCCTTTTCTATGTCCTTGTCCTTCCCACTGGAGTCCTTAGGGGACACACAGTGGGAGACCCACTTGTCAGCCAACCTAGCCAGCTTAAAGAGATCCAAAATGTTCTGGTCAGCAACATACTGACGCATCTCTGGTGAACAGGCTTCAGAAAAATCCTCAAAAAACAACAGGTGGGACAATTCAACAAAGGTTTTCACCTTTTAACCATCAATCCACCCCATCATATTTATGTGCGCAGCACTCACCCAGTCAACCCAAGACACATTCTCTCTTTTCTTAAAATCCCTGAACCTTTTAAGGTATTGGGTAGGCGTCTTGCCAAACTTGGCAATCAAAGCAGATTTCATACATTCATACTGACCCCTTTCTTCCACACTCAGCTTCAGAATACAGCCATATCCAGTTTGAGGCACTCTGCTTAGCAAACACTTTGCCCAATCTCTTTTGTCAACATCATGAATTGCACAAGCCCTTTCAAACGCTTCAATCCATTGGAGGATATCAGAACCCTCAGAAAACACACCAATCAAATACTTCATAAATTTAGTTGCTGGGAACCTGACACTCTCACTGGGTTTCGCTGAAGTCTCCACTCGAGTTTTCTCTAGCTG
The DNA here is from genome assembly GCF_040938575.1 of Ambystoma mexicanum. Lineage (NCBI taxonomy): Eukaryota > Metazoa > Chordata > Amphibia > Caudata > Ambystomatidae > Ambystoma > Ambystoma mexicanum. The sequence continues at coordinate 1,463,933,425 of NC_090923.1, read as the reverse complement.
GATTCTCTGACATTCAGTGTCCTTGTCTTTGAGTTCAAGATCCCTATTCTTGAGTTCAAGATCCCTATTCTTGAGCTCCATTTGTTGAGCCAACTCCTCCTTCTTAAGTTCAGCATCTATTTCCAACTTGCGATATTCAAAGGCCAATTTCATCCTTAATAACTCAAGTTCCAAGGTATTGCTGGGGTTCAGAACAGAGGCAGCAGGAATGGCGGCATTCCCAGAAACAGATTCAGTAGAAACCCCAGGGGTAGAGTCCTCATTGGTTGCATTCCCCCCTTCATCAAGAGTTTCACCATCGGTCTGGTAGTCCACCAGGGCAGCTATCAGCTCAGCCCTAGACTCATCCACAAAGTCTAACTCCCTGGCTTCACAAGCACTCTGGAGAGCCTCTAAGCTCATCCGAGTCAATTTACCATTCACAATAGACTCCATTGCTTGTAATGCAGTTATTTTGTACACACCCAAACCTTAATCTAATAAAGTGCAGATATTTTGTAAGTGGCACGGTTATACACTGATTCTTAAAACCATAAGCATCCCACCGCTGCCACCAGTGTAAAGACTGGTAGGGGGTGTCTGTACTTCCGCTCTCTATATGGTAGAGGAGAGGCACAGAGGACCCCAGCCAAGATTCTCTATTATTGGTACGTGGTCGAGCAATCGAGGCCTAGCTTCTCAGGAGGTATGCAGGCTGGTTCTTAAGCACAGTTTAGTCCCCGAACCTCCACAAAGGAATGTCCACACACTGTATTACTGAAAACACAGTCTTTATATAATTAATATTCAAGGGTATGTACACGATCACAATAACGCACTTTGTACTCGGAAGTCAATAATGATAAATATATACAATTCTAAAGTGGTACCACTAGTGTTATCGAATCTCATTAAAGTGCATCAACGGTACGGTTAAAATGTCACACAGATTAATAATGAGGAAACCAGCAATAGAGATAGGCAGGAACGTAAAATGGTTGGAACAATAGGCAGAATACTGACCCCTACCGCTAGGCGCAGTTCTCAGTGGAGATCCCCCCCACCTGGGCAACCTGTAAATAAAGATATATAGCACAAGCCCAGTCCATATGTTCAATAGTCTTACTTCCTCCTATTAAGGTTTTACCCCCCGAATGTACCTGGTGGAGTAGAGTTCTCCGACAATGCGTCGGTCAATCATTTTTGAATGACTACCTTTAAGGCAGGAGCCACAGATCGTCGAGATGTGTCGAGGAACTCGGAGTTTGGTGTTGGGGAATCGATGGCCCTTCTTGAGTGCCCTCCCTTTAAGGCGGGAGTCACAGGTCGTCGAACGTCCGACGGTGAACAGGTTGAACTATGGCCGTGAGGTGGCAGCTTCGTTCCTAGCGGTCCTCGTCGACGACAGAGCGTTGGCGTCCTGCAAGGAAGAGGCGTACGGGGCACCTCAGTGACGATAGTTCTGGACCGCAAAGAGATGATGAAGAACTGGGGCCCAGCAAGGGCGTCGAGTCGTCGGCGTCTCTGTGGTCTTTAGGTGGCGGGAAACCCACCGGTGGATGCTCCTCGGCGCGTCGACGGTCGGGCCTTCTCCAGCAGGAGACAAGCGGATGACGAGGCAGGCGAGAGCGTCCGATGATCAATTGAAGTTCTTAGGCAAACGGGAGCACGGTGGCTCCGGTCGTCGACGGCGGTCGTCGACAGTGGCCGACAACAGTCCGAGTGCTTTTCCTTGGAGTTCCGCAGCAGTACCCGTATCGGGTCGGCAGCCTGTCGAAGGTCTGTCTACCAGGGAGCTTTGGCAAAGATCAGCTGTGCACGATGGTCCCTCGTAGCTCGGGAAGAGGGCGCCTTACCAGGTCCTCTCTGGGTCAGTCCTTGGAGGCACAACAGCTTTCAGATTGTGACGGAGAGCAACAGCAATTATTCTCGTCCAGCAGGGCTTCAAGGTCAAGCGTCAGTTACTCCAGTTACTCGTCGTAGTGGACTTCAGCTTCTGAATACGATTCCTAGCAGTGAGAGGCCCCCAGATATACTGTTGATCTCCCATTCATTCCACTGGGTCACACTCAAGCATCCAATCACGACTACGGGCATTCATGCAGGCAGGCAGCCAATCAGGCACACAAGGTATTCAGGTAATTCACTTCTCTCCAGACACTGACAACAAGTTATGTGTATTGGGACAAGTACCGAGCCATTCAACACACCAAGCTGCATTCATACCGGTTTCGTGCAGGGCTGTCTCAATCATTGTGTCAACCACCAGATACTAGACATCCACAACACAGAATGCATATTCGTCACACACTCTATTCACCCGGGTCCCACCCACAGGAGGTACCCGCAACATACATCACCGGGAAGGCTCCAGCTAGTCTGGCCAGGCCTTCACAACAACACCACATATGGCCTTTCCACCCAACAGCCAGTCAGGGGGAAGGGACAGAGTCAGGGCTTCCCAGGACTTTGGGAAAACAAGGTAATGGGTAATAGAAAGCAAGAGGCCACCGGGCCATCTTGTTTTCCATCAGGAATCAACTGATCCCAATGGCAGGGCCGGGGTGTCCCAAAATGGAGGATACTCCGCGCACCTGTCAAATTCAGCATGGAACTGCCACCAGCCCAAACCCTGCTCTGTGGGCCACCCACAGGTGCCCAAAAACATACACTAGGGGCACAGGGTTGTACCCCCACCCAAGGGTGCCATAAGGGTATCCCACGGGTCCGTTCACCAAACCAAAAGAAAGAGCTGCACTGCCAGGAGTCCCACATGAACTCCTGTGCGAAAAACACGACAGAACACACGATAAAAAGCAGTAAAGGACAAGGATACGGAGGCCCTGTCCCTCCCATGCATTTCCAGCATCACACAGGGCAAGGGCCCAGGAGCAAAATGTTCTTGTAGCTGCAGTCAAGTCTTTGGTTAACGATTTTGAAAAGGTGGATGCAGGAGGTGAAAGACAATGTTAAGAGAGAGGGGCGGCTGACCCAACAGGTAGGTAAAGGATTTAAAACACCTTTAGTGCTACCACGAAGAAAGGGCGGCCTGGCAGAACAATGTACCTTTAAAATTAAGAAGTGGCTCCTGCGGTGGCAGTTGTACCTGGGGATCCAGCAGAGGAAGAGAGGCTCTAGTCATGGAGGAAGGTTCGAGTTACTGCACTACCCAGGGATGAAACCAGCCGCGGTGCTGCCCGACGAATAAAAGGTACGCTCCTTTAAATCGCGGTCCGGTGGGCGGGTGCCTGGCTATCCGGTCTCCAAGTACAGGGTACTGGCGATTCGACCAAGGCAGGTCCAGGAAGGCGATTGGCAAACTAGTTGGCCCCACCAGCTCAAGGGAAGAAGGCTCTTGGCGATGAAGATCTTCTCTCGTTGTGTGGAGAAAAGTGGTGAGACGCTGCAGCAGGGCTTCACCGGTGGTTCAGTCGTTGCAGATGTCTTTGCTTCTCTCCTCTTCGGCTTCTTAGTTCCAGTGGCAGCGTCTTGCTATTCCAGTCCTCAGGATCCTGCTTTTAGGCAAAAAGATACCCATTCATACAGCCTAGCTGTCACTCATACAGTGGAGTGGTCGTCTTGGCGGGAGACCCTCCAGCCTATCAGGATAGAGTGCAACATGGGTTGCTGAGGCAACCCTGTCCAGGGGTCCTACTCCCCCTCCCACACAATGGACCCACCCCAGACTCAGTGGCACCGAAAGGAGGGCTTCTCGGCAGAAGCCCGCCAAAAGGACGAACAAAGGATCCCCGACCTGAGTTAGGAGTTTAGAGAAAGACACAAGAAAGAAGTTATATTAAAGTTCTGGCAAATAAAACCTACCGGAGTAAAGTTAATATTAAAATACAAAGGCGGTATGTTAGAGGCTGTCAGAAAATGTGGTAGCCTCGAACAATGGGAAAATCCCATAGAGAAATATTTGCGGTCGAATATTTACAGTAGTAACCACTGCAACCAGCCAGAAACTTTTGAGAGAGGGACTGTACGGTACCCCCTTGAAAATGAACATAAGGGAAAAACTATTAACCCTTCCCAGTACTTCCATAGTAAGATGGGTTGTACTGGTTTAGTTCATAAAAATTGACTAGTAAAGTCAATGGGGACTTTACATGCCCTGGGAGACAGTAGTCAGTCCCAGGATATGGAGTCTATGTTTGGGGGTCGCTACGACACCCCTGTGTCACTGCACGGAGGGTGCTGTGTAACACAAGTGAATAAAGGTGGTTCCTATGGAGGGGAGAGAAACTCCATAGGCCTTAAACACAAAAATAGCCTAGAACACACATAGCAAAAAATGTCTCAGAGTGGGAAAAAGAGCCTCACTCTTCGCAGGAGAAAGAAACAAACCGTTCAAATCCAGCAAAGCTGCTGGGGGACTCTATAGGTAAGGGAAATTAGCCATAAAATGAGAATTCTCCCTAACACAGGCACCCTTTGCGTCCCGCCAGATTACGAGAATGCCTGCAGGGACCGGTGCTCCCAGCAGGTCTGATTTGCCAGCAGCACCGGTCCCTGCATGCATGGTTTTCATGGAAGCACCAGCACTGTTTGCAAAGGTGCCGGTGCTTCCGTGTCCCCATTTCCCCTGGGACTCCACGGGAATGGGGGCTTACAGTTCCAGCCGCCTGACATCCCGGGACGCCGGGACTTGCAATATCCCGGTGGCACCGGGATATCAGGTGGCAGAAACGATGTCATGAGGTCGGCGGCAACTTACTGCAGACCTCATATTAAGGCCCATTTTCCCTAAAATGGGGAGTCACTCCCAGTGTAATCCTGCATACTCAAACCCCTACGCAGGGTTTTGCATAGCACGCTCATCCCCATAGTCTCACAGAGGGCCGGCTGCCCCCTGGGACAAAGGGGTACATTTCCTGGATCTGTCACACTTCTCAGACTTGTATTATTGTTTCAAATGGCTGAAGAATGGCACTGTTGTTCTGGATGTATGTAATCACCTGCAAATAGATAAATACATGTTCGGAATGCCCAAAAATAAGAATTTGGAGCAGGTGCAAGAACCTCACATAGATGTCGTACTATGAGAAAATTAAAAGCAATCTTCCTACTGTTATTTAAGTCCCCTGTGGAGAAAGCCTTTCGTTCTGAATGCATCAAGCTTTTTCGTCTGTAATTTTCCAGTACATGTGTAAAGACTGGAGGGGGGTGTCTGTACTCCTGCTCTCTATATGGTAGAGGAGAGGCACAGAGGACCCCAGCCAAGGATCTCTATTTGGTTGCTGTGGTCGAGCAACCAAGGCTTAAGCTGTCAGGAGATGGTGCAGGCTCGTTCTTAAGTACAGTGTAGTCCCCAAGCACCCACAAAGGAATGTCCACACACTGTATTAGTGAAAACACAGGCCCTCATTACGAGTCTGGCGGTAGCCGTGCCGGTAAAACCGTCAGACTGCCGCCAGACTTGTGGGGATTTACCAGCGCCGGACTTGCTGGAATTACTGGGGCATTACAGCCCTGGTGGTCCAGTAATTCCGGCGCCGGCATTCCGTTACTCCCCATTCTTTGACGGACCTCCAGTGGTTATAGCAAACCTGCGAACCCTGGTCGACAACGGTGGACAGAATGTCCGGTGCTTTTCTTTGTTCTCCTCGGCGGTCCCTGTCTCCGGTCAGCAGCCTGTCGAGGGTCTGACTTCCAGGGAGCTTCGGCGAAGGTTAGAGGTGCACGATGGTCCCTCATAGCTCAGGGAGAGGTCTCCTAACCAGGTCCTCTCTTGGATCAGTCTCGGCGTCACGGTGGCTTTCAGATTGCGATGAAGGTAACAGCGGCTAACCTTCTTCTTTGGGCTCGGTGGTCAAGATCAAGCATCAGTTTCAACTTCAGGTACTGAACGATTTCTAGCAGTGAGAGGCCTCCAGATATACTGTTCTGTCTCTCATTCATTCTGCTGGGTCACACTCAGGCAACAAATCACCCAGAAGGGCATTGAGCAGTCAGGCAGCCAATCAGGCTTACAGTGCATTCAGGCCATTCTCCTCCCTCTCAGACACTCACAGCAAGGAATGTGTATTGGGACAAGGACCCAGCCATTCAACAATACAACACTGCATTAATACCAGTTTCGGGCAGGGCTGTCTCAGTCGTTGTGTCACATACCATAAACTAGACACCCATAACAAGAAGTTCATATTGGTCATCCACTCCATTCACCCAGGTCCCACCCCAAAGGTGTACCCACAACATACAATCACTGGGAAGGCTCCAGCCAGTCTGGCCTGGACTTCCCCACAATACCATATATGGAACTTCCACCCAACACCAGTCAGGGGGAAGGGACAGAGGCAGGGCTTCCCAGGACTTTGGGAAAAACAAGGTAATAGGCAATAGAAAGTAAGAGGCCACACGGGCCATCATGTCTCCTATCAGGAATCAACTGATTCCAATGGCGGGGCATGGGTATCCCCAAAAAGGAGGATACTCAGATCACCTGTTAAATTCAGCAAAGATCTGTCACCAGCCCATACCCTGTTCTGTGGGCCACACACAGGTGCCCAAAAACATACACTAGGGGCACAGGGTTGTACCCCCACCCATGGGTGCCATAAGGGTATCCCAAGGGTCTGTACACCAAACCAAAAGTAGGAAGAGCTGCACTGCCAGGAGTCCCACATGGACCCCTGGGCAGAAAACAATACAGAACACATGTGAAAAAGTACTACTGGACAAGGACAGGGAGGCCCTGTCCCTCCAATGCATTTCCAGCATCACAACATGGATCTATACAAGATTGTAATGCCACGGAAGGAACAAGTTACTTACCTGTAACTATTGTTCTCCAGCATGGGTATGGCATAGATTCACATGCTCATGAATATTCGCTGTTGTCAGGCTGGGAATCCTCAGTAAAAGGAAAAACAGTTTCACTTTAACTTAAAAACGTTATGTCTCCTCTAAACCAATCACTGTCCTCTGGGTCGTACTGTCCCCATCCAATGACAGTCCTCTCCCTAAGACACTACTCTGACAGCCATCTTCAGATTTGGTAAGCATGTAATGCGGCAGTATGACCAAGAAGAGACGCAGGGGGGTCGGAGGGAGGGTTGGCATGTGAATCCATGCCAGACCCATGCTGGAGAACAATAGTTACAGGTAAGTAACTTGCTCCTTCTCTAGCAATGCGTCTGGCATTGATTCACATGCTCATGAATAACAAATACATAGCAGTACAATATTACACAACCATGCAAGGTGGCAAGGCTCAACAGAAGCAATTAACTCTTACCTCTGGAATAGGCTCACCTCAAGCAAACAGGGTGCGTAGCACTGCTTTGCCGTCTCTGGACTCCTCCCTGGAATCCCTGTCGATTCAGTAGAACTTCGAGAAGGTGTGCGTGGACCTCCACGTAGCAGCCCTGCAGCTGTCGCAGCGATGGCTCTGGTGGAGTGGGCTACCGAACAGCCGGGCAGCGGTCGGTTCGGCAACTGATTACAGTGAGTGATACAGCCGGAGAGCCACATTGAAATGGAAGCCTTGAGCAAGTATTTCCTATGGGTAACAGGACCAAAGTTCACAAACAGTTGCAAAGTCTTCCAAAAACCCTTTGTGCGTGCCACGTAGAGGCACGAGCAACGTCTAGTGAGTGCAAGGTCCTTTCCGCCGGCGACAAAGGTTTTGGGAAAAAAAAACAGGTAACAACAGAGGCTAGCTGAGGTGGAATTCTGACTGAACCTTCAGCATGAAAGAGGGATGCATACGCAGCACCACCCTCGATTCATGGAAATCCAGGTACGGTTTCTTGCAGGAAAGGGCCTGGATCTCACCTACCCTCTGTAAAGAACTCATGGTGGCAACAGTAAAGCTAGACACAAGTGATCACAGTTCAAGCATGCTTATTAAACTGTATGCAGATTGGAAAAACACCTAATCTAAACCTACATCTAAGATGGGAACAAGTGCCTACCATCAAATGAAAATAAGGAAGTCCTAGTGGCGTTGTGTCAAATAAAAAGGGCCTATACTAAGAAACCTATTGCTAAACCTTAAAACTAATACAAAAAAGGTTGTAGGATGGTTTTGAAGAAAAGAAAGAAGTGTTCACAAATAATATGTCAGGATGTGTTAGCTTGGGTCTCCCTTCCCCACGTTTTAGCACGGTGTAAGGTGGGATCTTGAAGCACAGCACAGATTTGAGGTTTGCCAACACTAGTCGACAGTTCTGTTCTAGTTTATCAGGACGGTTGATGGCCAAGTCTCGTTTCACTTGAAAGTCTCTTGCCTTCGAGGACCTAACGTATTCGAATAACAAACAAACACAAAGTTCGTTTTCACGTTTTCTTTGGGTGATGGATTCACCTCTGGGTCCCCCTCTTCCGGGCGCTAACCCTTCACAAATCGTATTAAAAAAAATCAATAACAGTTCCTTTTCTTAATGGACTTTGGAAGATGGTTTTACTCCTGGATCGCCCTCATTCAGGCTTGGACCCCTCTTGACTGTTAGCCTCCTCCTCAATATGGCTTTTTCTTCATTCACAAATCTTAATGTCTTTTTAAACAGTTCTAGTGGGCATCCCTAAGCTGGGTTCACCTTTGTCAATACACTGTTTCCTGGGACTTTAGACTTTGCCCCCTTCTTGTCAGCATCCCTCTTACGAGTTCACTCTTGCCAACTTCACATTCATATTTGCTTTCAATGTTCACAGGATTCACTTCCCTTGCTTTCTTTAAAGTTCTTAGGTCAAAGGCTTTCGACTATATGGGGATTTTGCTTGACCTCCTCTATGACCACTTACACCTAACTTGGCGGCTCTCCTAAGGCCTTCTGGTATTTGCAGTCTCACTCAGACAGGGATCGACCAGAGTCTCTTGAGTTAGCACCAACGTGATGCCGGTTCCCTCTGCAGCTGCCCCCCTATACCCCATTAAAACTTTTACAGTTCATTGAACTTGGTTTAGCTTGCCACTTTGTGTCTTTCATTCACCACAGCCCGTCTCTTATCGGCTCTCCCCTCAACGCACCGGCTGTGATGAACCGCTTGGCTTTCCTCGTAACGGGAGTCAAGGCTGGTACCACCGTAGCAGGAGTTTGTCTCGCTCCAGCTTATCAGAGTCGACACGCTCCATGGACCGTTAACATCTGCTGCAACACATTTGGGCTATTGCCCTCGGTTTTAGGATTCGCTCTGCTGAGGTTTGGCGGGTCGGCATCGAAAAGGGCAAGGTCGTGTCCCTCCTTGTCAGCCTCTCGATATTCGCTGCCTTTCTGCTGCTCTTGAGCTGCCGGACCTGTATAGCTGTCTTGTCGTGTGGTCTGCCTTGCTCGTACTGTGCTCTCTTGCTACACCTTTTATCGATGTGGGGAAGGGAAAGAACAGTCATGTGTGTGTGATTCTGATCAATTGCCTGACTTTGCATGACCCTTGTATTCGGACATGTCAGGTAAACTCTGGTGTTAGTCCGTTCTCTTGTGTGTCTGCTAAAGTGTATGTATTGGAATAGGGGGCAGTGGTTTTGAACGTCCTACATGGTAGGATGGGCAAAAGGTGTGGAAAGAAGGGGGATACCGCGTCTCACCCGCCGATATCCCACTCTCACTCCCCAAGGACCCCCCCCCCTCTCCAGGTGATCCTGTCTCACTGGTCCACCCCCAGGAACTGGATCCAATAGCGATGGCCGTGTCCTGGCCACATGGATGACAGATCCCCAGGGACGAGCTAGGGAGAAACCTTCAGGTTTCTCACACCTCCTGGCAGAGTTGATGGCTACCAGAAAAGCCGCCTTCCACGAGAGGAACTTTAGTGGGGCCTGATGCAAAGCCATGAGTCTCGTCAGAACCATGTTCAGTTCCCACGCCAGGGCAAGAGCCTTCACCAGTGGGAAAGATCTGAAAAGTCCTTTGAGAAACTCCTTGACGAGTCGGTGGCACCAAAGTGAAGTTCTTTCTGGTGACCTGGTGTAGCAGGAGATAGCTGCCAGATGTACCTTGATGGAGGCGTGGGCCAGTCCTGACTTGACTAAGGATAGCAAGTATGGAAGGATCTGTGGGGCCGTGACCGTCAGAGGGGTAATCCTCTGTGACCGTCACCACGTGGCAAAACCCCTACCACTTGTGACTGTAGCACTTCAGCGTCGACGATGCCCTAGCCTTGTCAAGGTCCTCCCTGCAGTCCTCTGACAACACATACCCTCCAAACTCTAGGACTGCAGGAGCCAAGCCGTCAGGTTCAGCAATCCTGGGTTGTGATGAAGGATCGCGCCTCCTTCTCTGGTGAGAAGATCCAGAAGATCCAGAACCACTGGCAGGTTGACCGGAGGTGATCAGTATGTTGATGACTCATAACAGGAAAGAGAATGGAGGAAACGCGTACAGAAACAGCCCTTCCCACGGGAAGGAAAACACATCTCTCAGGCTCCTCGGCTGGTGGAATCTGCTGGCGAACTTCTGGACTTGGAGTTTGCCGCTGTTGCAAACAGATCGATCTGGGGTCTGCCCCACTTGACGAATAGGCGGTCCACCTGATCCTGACGAAGCCCCACTTGTGGCAGGAGCGCAGTTCCCTGCTGAGGGAGTCTGCGATGGTGTTCTTGACATCCGCCAGGTGGAAAGTGACGAGGTACATCCCCTGTCCGACGGCCCAGTGCCACAAGTCCTGTGCTTCCTTGGAGAGCACCGGGGATCGAGTGCCCCCCTGCTTCCTGATGTAAAACCTGGTGGCAGTGTTGTCCGTGAAGATCCTTACCACCTTGCCTTTCAGGGACGGGAGCAACGACATGAGGGCCTAGAACACTGCCTTAGATCCAAGATGCTGATATGAAGATCCTTCTCATCCAGCAGCCACAGGCCTCTAGCGTGCAGACGTCTGGTGTGCGCTCCCCATACCTCTATGGAGGCATCCGTGGTGACCGTCTCCTGGTATGGCAGACTCTGAAAACCCGTGCCTTGGGCGATGTTGGAGCAAACGTCCCACCATACTATCGCCCACCGGAACTCGTCGTTGAGCAAAATCTTCTCTGTGAAGCTTCCAGACATCTGTATCCAACGGGCGTCCAGGAATTCCTGAAAGGGTCGCATTTGCAACCTGCAGAGCTGAACAAGGTAGATGCAGGACGACATCATGCCCAGTAATGACTTGATGGCCCGCACTGTGGCCGTCTTCGTCGACGACAGCCATTGCACCTTCCCTAGAATGGCTGTATCCTCTCTTCTGAGGGTGATGCCAGGCAAGACACCATATTGAGCCTGGCGCTCAGGAACAGTGCGTTCTGTGATGGCGTCAAACAGGACTTTGGATAGTTGACAGAGAATCCCAGATCCGTTAGTAGCCGGACGGTCGCCTCTGTGTGTCCGTCAGCCAGCTCCCACGAACGGGCGCGGATCAGCCAGTCGTCCAAGTACGGGTAAACGTGTATGCCCTGTAGACATAGATGGGCCGCCACTGGTGCCAGGCATTTCGTGAACAGTCTGGAGGGGGACTTCAAGCCGAAAGGTAGGACCTTGAACAGGTAGTGCTGTACCTGCACCGCAAATCGTAGAAACTTGCGATGGTTCCTGTGAATGGGGATGTGGAAGTTGGCGGTCCTGCAGGTCCAATAACTTCAAGAAGTCTCCTCTTTCCAGTTGGCCTATCACGTGTTGCAATGTGACCATCCTGAATTTTTGGGACTTGAGGTATTTGTTCAGACGTCGTAGGTCTAGGAAGGGCTTCCAGCTACTTGTCCTCTTTCTGACCATAAAGTATCTGGAATAGACTCCAGAGCCCCAGAGCCATTGGGAAACTAGCTCTACCGCCCATTTTCGCAGCATGGCCAGTGCCTCCTCCAGGAGCTGAGGGATGTGCTGCCCCTGACAGGTAACCGGAGGGATCCGCGGACAACTGCGTTGAAACTCCAGGGTGTGTCCTTGGGCGAGAGTGTCCAGCTGTCATGCATCGCCCCTGGAAGTGCTGGCAACGGTGGAGGAACTCCTAATATGGCTGCCCTTGGTTCCATTGTGTCGGTTCAGTCTCCCTGAAAGATGGCCGCTGACACTATAACGCTAGGGGAAGTGCCCTTCGTCTCTTGGACTACGCTGCTGGTTCCTGTTTTGCAGTGTACTTGCTCTTCTTCGCTTTGCCTTGTTCTAGTACTCGCCCTCTTTCCCCTGCAGTTTTTCGCCTTTCACGATCCGGTGCGTCTTCCGCTATGAGGTATTTCTGTGGTCTGTTTCCTTTCTGAAGACACGTTTCTGCTTATTTTCTGTTTGTGGTTCTGGCCGGCGTTTTCCGCTACTTTTCTCTTAGCCTATCCTGATCTGTTCTCTTGGCTTTCTTGCCGTTTCGTAACCCTCGCTATCTGGCTTCCACTGTTTGTTTAGTATAACTGTTCTTCCCTTTCGCTTTACTTTTATCTTGTGCTTCGTGCACCAGCTCCCTTTCTTTCTACCTACCTCCTGTCTTTCGTCCTCGTCGGTCGCAGATCTCCCCGCCTCCGGGTTCAGGACACACCGGGCCTCATTACAAGTATGGAGGAGGCCATGGTGCTATTAGCGCCATAGCTGCCTCCATACCATGCTCCAATACCGGGTTCCTTCAATGAGGAATAACCGGGTCATTCCAACATTGGAGGACCCGGTAATTCCTCCTTGAAGGAACCATTCCCCATTCCAATTTGAGCTCCCATAGGCCTCAATGGAAATGGGGAGGGAGGTAATAACGGGCACATTACAAATGGCCCGTTATTAGCTCCCTCTTCCCCTCGCGGGACCCAGAAAGGATGCCTGGTTTTACCAGACGTCTGTTCCAGGTCCCGCAAAGGGAACCTCGTAATAGGCGCTCCCGTATTGAAGGGTGCCGGTCCAGTATGGGCACCCTTCAGTACGGGAGCGCCAGGGTAGTAATGAGGCCCACCGTCTTACTTCGGATCTACTTGCCTTTATCTGTGGCCTTTCTTTCTTTGGTATTGTCGGTGTTCCGATACCCTTTCTTAACGCCATGTCTCTCTTTGTTGTCAGTATCTCCTGCTGCTTTAGTCTTGTGCAACTTCTGCCCTTTTCTGTTGCTTACCTACCTTATAGGTGACCGTAAATTCCCCTTTTGCTCTATCATTCTCTCGGAGTCACTCAAAGACTTTGAATGAATTGTAAAGATCAGACTGTTTGCCTCCTGTCATGCCGGAGGTCTTGTAGAGTGCTTGCTTACTCCTCCTTCTGGGCGAATTATTCTTTCACGATCATACAGAGACTTTGCTATTGCGTGTGAAGACAAGACTGTTGCCACCTGTCTAGACAGGTACCTTGTAGAGTACCTGGTTCAGTACTTTGGCCTTTATCCAGCCATATTCAAACAGTCAGCTGTGACACCATCTGCTCAGGGTTTTTTATGCCAGAAGGCGTTTTCCCTGAATTTTGGGCACTTGCTCCTCAGTGATCCCCTGGACTGGGTTCCTTTCCAGTCAGGGTGGCCTCTGAGTGAGCTCGCCCCCATCTTCATCAGAAGGAAAAGAAACCCAAGGAACCCAAAAGGTCACGACTAACGAAAGACTCCGAAGCCCATGAAAGTTCAAAAGAAGACACAGGAGAGGAGGAATGCTGGGAGGTTTCTTCAGGTCTTGATACCAGCACCCATCTGTCAGTGGCGATCTTTCTCCACTCGATGATGAAATTCGTCAGCTGGCCTCCCAATGGGGTGCACGAGTGGGGGCCTGATGTCCCAGCTGGTTCAGGCTTGCTTCGGTGCCGGCGTCCTGCCCTGCGGGCAAAGGTGACACTGTCCTCCGCAATGTAGGCCTGGGAATGTCCTCTGTAGGCTTCCTGAGTTGTGGATCTGGAAGGCTGTCGTTACGAAGTTGAGACACCTTCGGAGGACCTGCTCGACTTTCCCCTGGAGGAGCGAAAAGAAGAGCGGTGCTGCTAGAGAGTGCTCAGGGAACAGGCCATCTCTGTATCCGCTTTGATGGCCTGGAGGGATACGTCGATGACTTTCCCAAACAGGTTCTCTCTGTCGAAGGGCATGTCCAGCACCTTTGCCTGGACCTCCTGGCAGAAATTTGTGGCTTTCATCCAGCCTTAGCGACGAAGGCAGACACTGTTCTCCATTTGTCAGAACTCTGTGTCGGCGACGTCCAATGACACTGTGATGGCGTGATTCAACACTACTGTGCATTCCTGGAAGAGCACGATTGCCTCCATCTTCTTGATAGTGGACACTGCAGTGTAAATCACCTTCTTTCCCATGGAGTCCATCCTTTTCCCCCTCGCTGTCCGGAGGAACCGAAGACAACGAGAACGGGTTGGCCGACGGTTTCCTTGCGGCTGCTGATACCACCAAATCCTGCGATGGCTGTGACTTCAGGAACTTGGGTGCGAAGTCTGGCACTCTATATTTCTACTCCAGCCTATCCCGTTTGGCTGGAGCTGTGCAAGGGTTCTTAATATGGTCCAGGCCCACATCCCAAATATCATCCAGAAGAGGCACTGACATGACTGTCTTCCTCTTGGCCTTGCGCCACTGGTACAAGAAGCCCTCCTTCTTGGTTTCTTCAGGCACCAGCTGGAATAGCTCGGAGGCTCTGGAGATCGTGGAGTGGAATGATCCCACCTCATCCGGTGGGGACACCCTATGTGGAGCATCCAAATGTGTAAATTCACCATCCACTGTGACGATATTGTCGTTATCATCCGGGGTCGTGGTCGAATCTGTCCCCGTGTCTGGGTCTGCTGGGGGAGAATGGACCCGATGTGGTGGTGGAGGTTGAAACGGGGGTGTCGGGTGACACTTCCTCTTCTTCGTTGGAGGCTGACTGGGGACCTGGGGAACCACAGGTACCGGAGCCGGAGGCATCCTCAATAGGATCTCTGACACCAAGGTGTCTAGAGACAACAGAATATCCAAGGAAATGTCCCTTGGCTGAGACGGCAGAACAGGAAACCTAGGCCCTGCGCCATCGTCGCTGTCCTCCTCCTTGTCCACGTCCTCATGGATCGTGTGTAAGGACTCCCGGTCTTCGTCATCCGTGGACAAGCCTTCCATTGCTTGGGCGACAGCCTGAGAGGGCTCTTTCGCGGCCCCCTGGCACCCTTCTTTTTTCCTCCTGAGGGTCTTGAATTGGGGCCTGAGCTGGTTTCCCCCCTTCTGGCATGCCTGCAGACTTTGCCAAAGTCACTGTGGCAGTGTCGCGCCTTGGGGCTAAGGACTCTTTCTGAACCGTGGGGGGCTACCCTTGTAGGATCAGCGCCCTTACCTGTTGTGGTAGTAGAAGTCGTCGACGTAGTCGCCGACAAAGTCTTTGCCTGTGCCGGTTAAGCCTGCTTGGGCTGCTCGACCTTCTTTTCCTCCATCCGCGATTCTTGGATTTCTCACATAGTTTAGCCAGGGTAGATGACTTCCTCTTCGAAGAGGAGCTCGATTGTCTATTAGCAATTTAAGCAGAAGGTGATGTTGATCGCTTCTTATGCATCTTGGGACCCGCTTCCGCAGCGAACCCGGTGAACTCGGATTTATGGCCCTTGGCCTTATCTTGGGCCCCCACGGATAAGGCGTCCTCAAAGAACTTGGAAGACCGTTTCTCGGACCAGCCGGTCCCAGTTGAGGCATGACCCTGCTTAGAGCACAGTCCCCCACCGCCATCCCTCCCCCAATCGGAGAGATGAATACCCCACACCCACCCCCCTCGAACCACAACAACCCAACAGTCATTGCATCTTTGCATGGGGGGCTGGGCACCAACTGCAGCCCAACCTACCTCACAACAAAACACTACATTTAGTACAGGTGAGTAGGGCATTTCAGTATTTTAGGCCTAGGTAATTGCGAATTGAACTAGCAATACATTACTGCAACCAGTGTTACCACAATATATTCCAATCAACCTAGCCAACAGGCAGTTCCATAGGTAGTTGAATAATTCCGGCGTGTCAGTATCACCCAGGGAAGTGACTTTCCAGGAATCTGGGGGATTGTGAAAAAGAATACCTTCCCATCGTGCTTAACCCTGAGCTTAGCTGGGTACGTCATTGCATATTTTACCCCTAGGTCGCGGAGCCTTTTCTTTGCAGACAGGAAGGATTTGCGCTCATTCTGAACTACAATTAAAAAATCAGGATAAAAGTGGATCCTGCTGGAGCCCAGTAGTAGCTCTCCCTTGGCCCTGGCAGCCCACAACAGAGCATCCTGTCCCGGTAGTTGAGGACACAGTGATGATTGGCCTAGGGGGGCCACTGGCTGGGGTTTGGGAGTTAAAGAGCGATGGACTTGCTCTATGCCGAATTGAGGTGAAAGTTTTGGGCAATCCAGCAGGGTTAGTAAAGCGTGCTCGACTAAATCTTCCATAGGGCCGTCCAGATTCTTCTCCGGCACGCCTATAACGCGTATTATTAGGTCTAGAGCGGGATTCGAGGTCCTAATTTTTCCTGCTGATGGACTGCACCTGCCTGGTAAGTGAGGATATATCTGACCTCATCGCCGCAATGTCATCCTCTGTCGACCAGACTCGGATCTCCACCTCACCGACTCTGGCGTCCGTTTTTTCCATACGGGATTTGTTTGCACTAATGGTACCACTCATGTCGTCCAGCTTGGAGTGCAAGGTGGTAAAACCCTCCCGCATGTAGTCCTTCATGCGCTGCATTTCTCTGGGCTTCTCCACTGTGCTGAGTTCTCCACTGCCCCCTACGCGCCACACTGGATTTTAGGTGCAGCTTTAGTGTATATATTTATAGTGCTCTGCTTCTTTCTGCCTCCTTGGCCATGATAGCGGGTCGGAACACCAGTGGACGCAAAAAGGATATGGGCCTAAAGACCCACGAGAGTCTGTAGGCTGGGGCCTGCATACCAGGGGGAGACAGGATGTTGCAGTAGGGGCAAGCTCAGCGAGATGTCACAGAGTGTCACCGGGAGGGCGCGTGAGCACCTACCTGAGGCTCCACATCCATAGTCTCTCTCAGGGGCAGTGGTGTAGAAGAGGAGCAGACCAGTCCGGGTCGCAGAGAGGCCACGAGGGGGCGAAGCGGCAGCCAGGGTGAATCCAAACCAGATGAGGAAGGAGATAGAACACAAGCAGCAATATCCCCTTAGAACGTGACTCCCGGCAGCCCCCACCAGTCCATCAGCATCACGGTCACAATGTCAAGGAGGTCATTACCCCAGCAGAATCCAACACGCCTCAATTATCGGTGCACCAGGAGGGCTGCAGAGGCCGCCCAGCCTGGACAGCGCATGAAGAGCAGGCATCCCAGTGTGGACCCGCAGGGTGAGGGCAGCCCGCCTCTAGAGGCAAAACAGGGAGCAGGAGGTCACAGCAGTGCGCCACTCACTCGCCGCATGTATTGGAGCCAGGAATGCGTCCCAAGCAAACCAGCAAGGCTCCCCCAAGGTTAACCGAGGCTAGGCAAGGTGGGGTTGAGCCACCCCAGGGGCAAAACAGCACTGGAGCAGCGCTCAAGGGTGTGTTCGGGTCCCCGCAGGTCAGAATGCAGTCAGCCAAAGGGGGCCTCTCAGCCGCCATAGCAGCTCGCCCCAGGAGTGTGCACGATTCCCTCCCTGCACGGCAGGAACGCATATTCAGTATCAGGTGGGACGTCAGCGGGAGGGGGAGTGGATGGTAGGCAGCGGTAAGCACAGGGCTGATAAGACAGCTAATGTCTCTTATCCGTAGTCGAAACCCACGTGTCAGCTGGGCTACCAGTGCACTAGGATCCAGCAGAGCCGCTCTGGGGTCAAAGTGCAGGGGCTATGTGGCCTGCGTAGTCGCGGGCAGCTGAGGAACACACCCACCAATCTGACCCTTAGGAGGTGCCGCAGAGCACGTAGTCCATGCCGGCTGTCTCACCGCACTGCAGTAGTGCCCCAGGCTCCCAGAGGTACAGCAATCTCATTGCCGGGTCGAGTCTCGTCACACAGCAGCAGGCACGGCCACCTCCACAGGCCTGGGACACAGGCAGTGCCAGTAAAGGAGAGACAACAGTGCAGGCCTCTAGGCAGCAGTGGCACGCTCTGGTGGAGTTTGGCACAGCAGCATTTCTCAACGTGTCTCAGCTGCCAGAATTCTCAAAACCTTCGCCGATGTGTTCCAAAACATGAATCCGACATAAGTGCTCTCAGCATGCACTCCAGAAGGATGAAATGTGCCATGAAGATGTCTTGAGCTGCAGAGCCAACCGTTCAGGCAGCCATCTTCGTTGCGCGCAACAGCGCCCCCCAATTACTCATCTTTGATATACCGATATCCTGCTTGCAGTCTCTGACAGGTTTTTGACAGCAGAGGGCGCTGTGCATCATCGAGTTGGTGTTTCTCGATGGTTTCCATACCCACGCTCAGACGTGACATTGGTGATTGTATAAATAGCATGCACTGTACCTGTTGCCTCAGTTCTAGTGTTTCCCTCTTTCTGCACAACCTACTTGAGGATTACAACACCAATAGAAAAACAAAGAGAAGTGTATTAAAAAATTCAGCGACAGTCAGAGTGGTAGGCTGGGAGGGTGATGAGGAATCTGTGGGCGGAATATCCAGAAGCAAGAACATTACCAATAATGTGTTCTTCTAAAGGATTGTGTCTACCCAAATAACCCTCAGAGGGTTCATTAGCCGAAAGGCCTGGCACAGAACAGTGCAACTCATCCGTATTGATAGGGCTATATTATCTGGTAACATGAGTAACATGCTGCAATTTGGCAACTATGCAGAGGTGGCATTGACCTATGCCTGGAAAAATACTGAGGTTGAAACACGTGTCGGCTGGGTGCTTTGATGTATAAACACATTTATGTTAATCAGCGGGGTGAGATAGTGCATTAATTCAATACTATTGTAATACTCCTTCTCTGTTTACTGTAAGATTAGATACCTTTAATAGGAATATTCCTGCTCGGTCTAAAGAGGATTTGTACTATGAAGGTACTGAGAAGAAGTATACCTATGAAGTTATACAGAATACTCTTCTCAGAGATACTGACATGAGGTGGCTCCAGAAAAACAAGAGGAGAGCACAAGTAACCACGACGACGGACTACAGCCCGCCACTGGGGAGGCCCCAGGCAAATAAGCTAAACAACAAAGAAGGACTCACTGAAGCAAGCAAAAGGTGTGAAGCTGGTCCGCCTGGGAGATTCGAACTGAGCGAGAAGACGAGACCCTAGAGGAGAAACCCAGACATTGGGAGGATGTGGCCGAGTAGGAGAAAACCGAGCTGGAAGCTAGAATCTGGGAGACGGTGGCATGGCCTGGAGTGGACCGAGTGGCCTCGCATGTACGCCGATACTGTCTACACGGAATGCCCGCAGAGACACAGCGGGACTGTGGAGAGAGAAGAGCGAAGTCGAAGAAGCATTCGCTGGGAACGCAGAAGTCTGACACACCAGGAAGAACCTGTGATGTGCTCAGAACAAAGTAAAGGTAACAGGAGCTACGGGAGAACCAGTAGGAGAGTGGGGACGTCTGAAGTAAGCCTCTGGAGCAATCTCCCTCATCACAGTAATTACACTGAGAATAAGAGCTGCGAAACAAGCCAAGGGAGTGATCGTCCTCATCTCAGCAATCACCTTAAGAACAAGGGTTGTGAAGAAAGCTTTGGGAGTGATCTCCTTTGTCAAGGTATTAACATTGAGAATACAACCAGTTGGGAAGAACCTCTTGGAAGGAATCTCCTTCATGTCAATAACTGTTACAACAGTAATCAAAGTGAACAGTGCCTCTGGAGCAGTATCCCTCATCTCAGTAAGTGTCAGACTGTTCCCTTTCACCACCCTGCTCCTCACCTGTAGCTTCCTCTTGTTTGCCCTTGGGGTGCTTGGAATGCTTTCGGAGAGTCCTTGTATCTTCCTTTGCGGGCTTGTCTCTGGACTTCCTGTCATGTAAATAGGGCCTGGCTCCCTCGGAGGCCACTTCGACAGGAGGTGGAACCTGTCTTGGGGGGCCCCGAGGAGCCAAGCACCAGCGACAGGGAAAAGACCGATGGACGGCAAAAAACCCTGTGGAGTCTTGAGGAGGTGTATCTTGGAAATAGACTCTTCAAAGGCTGGAGTGGATGTTAGCTATCCGGAGTGAGTACAGGACACTGTGGTTATGGTAAGTCCGTTCTGTATTAACAACAGTGAAGAAGACTTGAGACAAAGGAGGCAGGATCCTATCCGTGTAGCAGTAGCTGGATACAAGGTAAGGAGCCAAAGTAGAGTGATACGAGAGTAAAAGGGGAGAGGGGTATAGCCCGGAACGGAGAGGCGTTCCGTAATGAAATGAAACGGTAAGGATAGAAGAAAGGGTAGTAACAGTCCCTACTTACCAGATATAGTTGGATCCACGAAAGGCACAGGGAGGAACATGTAGGATCGTGAGGATGGCGGACAAGCCGCGATTAAGAGCGGCAGGGTGCCGGAAGAAAAAGGAAAGGACAGAGAATACGAAACGGCAGAGAGCCGTGGAATACTAAGGGTGAAGGCTGGAAAAGACAAGCGGGAAGGAAATACGCTGCAGGAGGCACAGGAGAAGCCAAACGGAGGTTTAGCCGAGCGCTAGTATCAAGGCGAACAACACGGATACAACGCACAGGAAAGTGGGCGGGGCTTGCTTAAATAACAATGTCAGCCATGTTGGATGAGGACTAGCCTGCTAATTGAGGGTTCTCCTTGACGATATCTTCCGCTTATGCCACAGATTCCAGGGATGGATCCTGACAGTAAGTAGGACAAGATTGTTAAAGTCAAAGATAAAGAGTGCAGTACTTTCAAAAGAGCCTTCAGAGAAGCCTGGAGGAAATTAGAGATATTAGAAGGGCTCATGAGAACTATTGTGAAAAACAGATAGAAGAACATTTTGAGTCACAGAACCAGGAGAAGGGAAGTAATTCTCCTGGATGGCGTTTGTTTATTCAGAAGCTAAAGCCAAAGGTTGTAAAAGATTGTCCAAGAGAAGGTTGAACTTGTGATACCAGGAAAAGGGAGTCATTCTCCCTGCATATTATCTTCAAGAAGAAAAACTGAACTAAAACAAAGACTCATGAATATTGCATTTAGGGCTGATTCCTTGCACGATCAGGAGAAGGGAGGGCTAGAGTAGAGGAGATTATTGGACAGAGGACGGATATTCATTTGTACTTCCATCCTGATGACGAACACCCCCAGTTGCCCCTTGGTTAAGTAGGGTCTACCCTTTAAAACTAGGGAAAGGTAGGTGTTTTCTTTTCTTTGAATAAAAACACATTTGAAATGCCACCTTTGTCCCCAACTACTTACTCCAGCATGCCACACAAGATAATTTTTTGAGTCCTATTGAATACGGACACCACCTTGGGACGGAAGGAGGGGACGAACCCTCAAGACCACCTTCTCTTTGGAAAATATAGTAAAAGGAGGTTAACACGATGAAGCTTGCGGCTCGCTCACTCTGCGAGTAGAAGTGATGGCTACTAGAAGGATTGTCTTCAAAGTCAGTTACCTGAATGGACAGAAATGGAGAGGTTCAAATGAAGCTCCCATTAAAAAGGTACATTTTTTATTTTTTTTATTTTTTATTTAGCAACTGGTTAAATACAAGCCTTTCGCCAATTCATTAATAACACACTGTAATAACAAAATAACAGAATACAAATGGCAAGAACAAAAATGTTAAACTTTCTTGTACAAACAAAGTTATACAATCTATGTTTTAGACATGTTTAGATTTGATATTCGTTGCAAAGCCACCTTCCAAACATAAGAAGCAGCTCCCGTTATAAAAATTGGCTCAGCACTGAATAGAGTGTTCCAAAATTGATTGCCAGCTATAGCTGTAATGTCATGCACAAACTCCTTATAGCCAGCACAATAAGATCCCCAAAGGGCCTGACACTGTCAACAAATGACGCACAGTTTCAATATGAGCACTACATAAACGACAAAGTCTGTGGCAGGAAGCCAATTTAATCCATCTCCCTGTATGTTCCTGCGTTGGGAGTATATTAAATTGCAAGTACACTATAAACCGGAGCAAATTATCAGGAAGGATTTTTGTCAAGTAAGTACGAAGCCGCCCTTCACCAAATCCTTGCATGGAATACATCTCATACATAGATTTTTTACTTAACTCGATATTTGCCACAATATCGGCCTTAATATTTTTCCTTTTTAAAGCAAGAGAAAAGTTGGGCATTCCCAATAATTCATACATATTGATATTAAGATTGCCCAAATATTCAAGCACATTCATTTTCAACTGCTCAAGAAATACATTAACAGTAGTTCCCTTATACAATCGGGCCATGTAACTATAGACATTCTCAGATTGAATAGGTGCAGAACTTCTCTCCAGATACAGTTTACATCTCTGAAGTAGCCATAGTGAGCGGATTGATTGAATACCGAGTTCATATCGAGCAGCCTCAACAGGAACAAAGGTGGGCACACCTAAAATTGAGCGTAACAGCCGGGACTCCAGGCTGTCCATCCATTTAACCATGGATGTGGGAAGGATGGGAGAGCCATACAGAATCCCAGGGATGATACTTTTGGAATAAATCCCAACCATTCCCTCTATGTTATTGCCACCCTTGTTGCAAATGAACCGCCTAATCACATGCCTGCCATTTTTTCATCGTTTTCAAAGTTATATACTCACCATACTTGCATGGAGAAGGGGTGCCATAGAGCAGTACCCCTAAATACACAAAACTATCCACAATTTCTAACAAATCCCCTGCATAACTCCACTTGACATTACACTTCAAGTTTTTCTGTATACCAAAAATCATAATTTTGGTTTTGGCATTGTTTACTGCTAGATCGTTTGCCTGAGCATACACCTCCAACGCATCCAAAGATCTCTGTAGACCAATTGGAGTACGGTCCATAATGACTGTGTCGTCGGCATAACTAACCCAGGATACAGGAACATTGCCAATGCGAGGAGGGAAGTTATTGAGTGCTTCAATAGCAGGGCCCAAAGGTTAATACCCGGTGCAAATCTCAGGATGGGACTAAGTAGGGGACTGGTGGGAAAGTATTTGTCAATCCCTTGAGTTATTGAATACAATTGACATCTTAAAGTAAGATCCTTAATCTGGGGTGCGTTTAAAGATGGATGACACTGCCAGGTAGACCTTGGTGGTAGTCACTTGGAGCCCCTGATGGGCTAGGTGCAGCAAAAAAGAAAGAACTGCAGGTGTATTACAAGTAAAAGGATCAATATCTTTAGCTCTACACAATCTGAAAAATGCGTACCAACAGCAATGATGTAGTGCTTTTGTTGCTGGTCTTTTGTTCAAATGCAACACCTCCATCACGTCTTCCAGGAGATCCCAATCTTTGTATGTCAACCTATCAGAAACCAGGCTTGAAGATTCAGAGTTCTAATTTGTGGGTAAAGAAGACAGCCTCCCTCTTGCAAGAGTAAATCCACTATCTGGGGAAGACGGAATGGAGAGCAGACGGTAATGTCTAGACGGTCCATTTCTGTCCACGGGTACCATGTTCTCTTGGCCCAATCCAGAGCAGTCGGAATCATGGACTTCCCAAACTTCCTCAACCTCCTGATGACATGACAAATGACGGGGACTGGTGGGAATGAGTACAAGAGTGGAAATTCCCAGTCCACTACGAACACGGTCCCCCAAAGCTCCTCTCGCAGAGACCTCCCTGCAGCAGAACAGGTCGCACTTCCTGTTGATACGGGACGTGAACCGATCCATTTGAGGGGTTACCCAAAGGTAGCACAATCTCTAGAAGGACTTCCTGAGCTAGCTCCTACTCATGGGAGACTTTGCTCTGCCTGCTCAGAGAATCCGCCATCATGTTCTCTTCTATAGCTAGGTGAACAACCGAGAGACAGATTCTGTTTTGCAGTGCTCAAAACCAGAGCTGAATTGCCTGCCTATACGATGGTAGTGACCATACACCTCGTCTCTCGTTGAGGTAATGCATGGCCACTGTGTTGTCCATCATTATCAGGATGTTCTTTCCCTGTATGAAAGTCAAAATGGCCATCAGCCCCAGTCTGATTGCCCTCAGCTCTAAAAGGTTTATGTGTAGTCTTGATTCTGATGGGGACCAAAGTCTGCTGATCGTGTGAACTCCCCATTCCGTGAGGGAAGAATCTGTGACTACTGTTATCGCCGTACAGGGTTGCCAAAACGGTTCCCCTATCATCACATTCTCCATGCAGGCCCACCATAGGTGATCCTCTGTGGCCTTTCTCGGGACCTGAAGATGGTCTGTCATACTGTCTGAAAACTGTGACCATTGGGATCTGAGGGCCCACTGCATGGGTCTCATCCTTCGGCTGGCTTCTGGTACCAGGAAAATGCATGATGCCATGCAGCCCAGCAACCTCAGAAAGTCGAATGCCGGAAGATGTTGGACGATATGAAATTGTTGTTACCATCTGCAAGACACGCGGAGCCCTTAACTCAGGAGACAAAGCCTTCCCAGAGGAAGAGCCCAGGACTGCTCCAATTCATTGAATCTTCCGAGAAGGTGTCACCTGGAACTTCTTCAAATTGAGGCAGAAGCCCTGTTTGTGCAGAGAGTGGAAGGTGCTGTTGAGATTTTCCAGAGCCTGGTCAGGAGAACAAGCTCTGATCAGCTAATAGTCTAGATAGGGAAAGATGTGAATCCTGCCTTCCTTAGGTTAGCTGCCACCACCGCGATCAACTTGGTGAAAACTGAAATGGAGAGGTTCAAATGGAGCTCCCATTAAAAAGGTTAATACCAGGTGAAAATCCCAGAATGGGAGGGCCTTTAACAAGGATGTCTGTGAGATCATCCTGAGCTATGTCCTTTGCAGGATGCCCCCAACCCAAATATTCACAGACCCTGTTCATAACTGTTCTGTATGCTGCACTTGGTTGATCAGTTATGTCAGGCTTGGCGAATTCCACTTCAGGGTAAGTGTCCAAGAGACTGACCTCTTTAAGGCAAGTAGCCAAGTCCTCCAAACAAGACAGATCAGAAATCAACTCTTCAGGGGCGTTAGGTGTGCCAAAAAACATTTGTACTCAGAGTACAACAATGTCATTTTGTTCATCCTCCTCGAAAATGGATACAAAGGATTTGAATGAATCCTTCTTCAATTGCAGTTTAAAACCTGAAACTTGATCCGAGGTCGACAGACCTTTCGACGTCGAGGCCTGTCGACGCTACTCGAGATGGCACCCCTGAGGCTTTTCCTTTTGACTCAGGCTTTGGCCTTTGGCGATTCCCTGCCAGCCTTAAAGGGCGTGGTGGGATCGCTAGCCTTTTTCGGCTCTTTCGAGGGGCTGGGGGGGTGCCCCCTTCGAAAAGATGTCCATCATCTTGTGACAGAACTTTTCCCATTAGCCTGTCAAGGCAGTCTTACCAGGAAAACGTACCTGTCTCTTGTCGGGTGAGCAGTCGGAAGACGAGGAACAATGGTGCTTCTTCTTTGATCTTTTTCATGAAGATGAAGGCGAAGAGTGATGAAAACCACTCCTAGAACTCAACTGTTTCAAATGTTTGGAGTATTTCTTAGGACTTTCAGGTGATTTGTCCCCTGTAGAACTTCTGCCTTCAGAAGATTTCCTCTTCGCAGAGGACAAAGATTTGGAAAGTGACAGACCTAAGGTGAGTTTTGACCTTCTCTCCTTTAAGGCCTTGCTGGTCATCGACTGGCAGGAGCCACAC
Source organism: Ambystoma mexicanum (assembly GCF_040938575.1). Lineage (NCBI taxonomy): Eukaryota > Metazoa > Chordata > Amphibia > Caudata > Ambystomatidae > Ambystoma > Ambystoma mexicanum. Next base: position 1,463,907,907 of record NC_090923.1, on the reverse strand, counting down.
TCTATGACTTTGTGCTCCTTACCAAGGAACCAGTGAGATATTCTGTGTGGATCTGTAATCGAAATCTTCGAGTTACAGTCCGCACAGCTATTAAAACCTGTCTTCGGGGAAGACATTTTCAAGAATTCACTAAAAATGGTATAATACAGAATTGATGAAGCGAGTCGAACGCAAAGCATATTCTAATCAGAAAGTCCAAGCAGGAAAGTATACCAGGCAGTGTGAAGTTAAACAGTACATATTATACAAACAGCCAAGCAGGTCCAGAGAAAGATATATATCAGGAATGACAAAAAGACTGCAAGCATATTAAGAGAGAGAGAAAACCCGTTAGGAGAGTACACCAGGCATCCTGACAAGACAAAGAACAGCAGACACAGTTGCTTGTGCCGGTTGTGTTATTGGGCAAGAGAAAACTAAGGAACTGATATCCCTGAACCCAAAGTAGAGTGCAGCGAGATCCAGGGGAAGGGAGCCACCATATGGAAGAAGGAACTCTGACTTTGTGGAACTTTTATTTTGAAGTTACGTATTTTCTTTCGAACTCTTATATGCAACTCAAGGCCAAAGACATTGACAGACATTTAGTTTTGGTCAGAGCAGGGGCAGAGAGGCATTTCCCCAGCCCTGTTTATTTTAATAAAAGTATTTGACTAAAACCATGACTCGCTTTTGTCCGAGTTTCATTCATGACTCCGCACATCAAGCACTTCTGGAGGAAGTAGTAGTGACATTGTCATGCTCCAATTAATGTATTATTATTACAGCCAATAAGAGAATAGAAAGACATTTTAAATGTAAAGCCGGTGTAGGATGGAATGACTGAAGATGATGCACAAAATCTATTTTGACAATGTGTGCTGAAACAAAGATGCAAGGAATGGGAAAGAGTGCAGAAAAGTATTGAGATTTGTTCCCCAGCAATGAGGCGTGCAGATCAAGAAAAAAGACTTTACTTCCCAGTGGGCAGCGAAGTTGATCGAGGACCCGCAGCTATCAGCCATTGGAACCCCAACAGAAACGACTGCTTGACATGAAACGTGGAGTAACAGGAGGCACACTAACATTCACGGCACACCTTAAGATCATAGCACAGTAGAGGAGGGCTACGAAAGGATCGGTACGAGCTACTGTGTGGCGCCGGTGTGGGCCACCACCGAAACGTATCGGGGGCCGCGCCGTGCCCATTGAGATTACAGTGTAGCTGAACCCAACTCAGGTGTCAGCACCATTGGACCGGCAGTAAATAACTCTCCAGACCAGTATAGTAGCCGGAACGGAGATGGGCTGATTCTGGCTCAGACAAAGGAAAATTGCAGAACATCAGCTGATCCTACGGTTAACAGCGATACATTGAACCCGCTGTAGCGCAACAATAACTGGGAATTTAGATCTGCCAACACATGAAGAAAATACAATGGCCCGCTACATTGTATTGGTGGCAGGTGTGCAGAACAGTAGCCTGAGCCTTCGGCAGTAAGGAAACTGATGAGGAGATAGAACGTGTGGATCCGAAACAAAAGGGAACTCAGTATGAACACAACACCGGTCAGGACAAGAGAACAAAGAAAGTAGACCTGCGATGGACGGCGTACTGGAGTAGTTTAGCATCAAGGCAGTCTCAGACTCAGCAGACAAGTGTCCAAACAATGGTGGGGAGCACTACAGAGACGTCCCAGGAAATGGGAGCTAACACAGACCAATAAGACCTGGCAATAGTACTGGCAGTGCAACGGCACGCAAGCTCAGCACAAAAGAGTGGGCACAACAACGGCCAGCGGTTTTTGAACCCAGAAAACGGAAAACAGCATAAATACTTTGTAGGCAAGGCCAAATAGCGTGGGCGCTCAAACCTGAACAGAATGGAGAGAGAACCTACCCAGCACATGTGACGAGAGGCGAGACGGGGCTTCAAAGCAGAAGTCAGCGATTACATTGGCAGGGGGGGTGCAGGAAACAGACACTACAGGGCACCACGTTGTAGGAAGTGATAACAAAGGACCCCAGCAGCAGGCTAATAGCTGACAGAACAATGGTACATAACCAGAGCCACACAACTGCGGGCACAATGATGCCCCTCCGGGACGCCTACGGTTCTGACAGTGGGGAGGACAGACGGAACCTGGCCACATGACCGGAACCAGCAAGGTCAGTGAGTGAGGCCCACAGTCGGCACCCGTAGGTAAGGACGATAGCTAGAATTGCAGCAGAAGAGCGGGTGCCCACTACTGGTGAGAAGCTGTGCTGACACACAAGGTCTGGACCTTGATGAAGCCACCAACAGAAGATTAAAGAAGGCCACACTGGTTAATTTTTTTAGGTACTCTGCATAAGAACACAAGGCTACATTGCCGGTCACGACAACCTGAGTGCGTAATACAAGGAAGCAAGAATGGTGCCCAAACCTAGTAAAGCCAAGGCAAAACAGCCATCAATAGACATTTTTACCAAACCAATGCAAGCAGCAGAGGGCACAAAAACATCAGAGCAGAGCATGCAAGGAGATGTTACCCCAATATGAAACGATCGACAAATCCTGGAAGCCATCGCAGAACTGAAGTCATCATGGGAATGCAAGTTTGATACCGCTATTGCAGAATTGACAACCTCTTAGAATGCAAGATTGACGCTGTCAGTGTGGATGTTAACCTGCTGTGGCAAGATGTTAGGGCACTGGCAGAACGCACAGGAGAACTGGAAAAAGAGGTGAAGGCATATATATATCTAATATAAATACTTGCACCGCTAACGCCAAGGACGTCAACATATTGCAACAACAAGTGCGCAACCTGGAGAACAGGGTGGAGGAAGCAGAAGGCCGAGCGCGCAGGAATAATATACATATTGTGGGGCTCCCGGAGGGAGAAGAAGGATTGGACCCAACAAATTATGTCAAAAATATGCTGCTACAAGAGATAGGCGGTGGATCACTCACCCAGGGGTTCACAGTGGAGAGAGTCCCTATAGGGCCAGAAAGCCGCCAATTGGAGCCCCTCCCAGGCCGATCATCGCCAAGTTATTGAACTACAAAGACAGGGAGAAGATCCTGGAACACTTTCGCAAAGGGGGAACGATATGTAGAGTGCCTACGACCATCACAGCATACCACACAGCATACCCAGATTACACCTTCTTGGTACAGAGACAGCGTCTGAACTATGTGTCGGTTAAAAGGAGGCTACGTGAGGCTGGCTATAAATATATGTTGCTGTACCCAGCGAAACTGAAAGTTATGCACAAAAACAAGGCACTCTTCTTTGAAACTCCAGAAGATGTGACAGCTTGGTTGGACGTGAGGAACTGCCCGGCAGGAGCGGACGACCAGACAGAGAGCAGAATGGATAAGTGAACCTGCGTTTTGTCTGAGACGTACCTTTGGATAGAGCAGATGCAGTGGGGTAATGCTTAAGCAATGACAGTGACTTTAGGACTAGAATTTAATGCAGAATATGCTGAGAATAGTGTGAAATGTGCACATGGGGGTTTAAATATAAAAAAGCTGTGCAGTATACTGTTAGCCTAATGCAGGAGATACAGGTGCTGCTTCGGAGTACGCAGCTCTGAGAAACATGCTATCACCCCAGTAGTTAGTATAGTTAGGATACTGGTAGTGCGATATCCTCCTGCTGAGCTCCGAGTATCGGCAGCTGAGAGAGAAAGGGACTAGATGCGGGGTAGCCTGAAATCCAGGGTTGGAGCTGGGCAACAGTTGGGGACAGAAAGGGTGGAGGGAGGGGGGGAGTTGGGGTAATTAGAGGAGGGGAAGGGGGGAGTTGGGGAAGTTAAAGGGGGACAAGCCTACAGGCACAAGCCCAAACGTGCATTGAAGAGGGTGGGAGCGGAGATGGGAGGAGTGGAAAATGGATAAAATGGGTGAAATGAAGATAGCAACCTGGAATATGAGAGGGCTCAATAACGGTTGTAGATCAAAGGATCGAAAATAAAGGATCGACTGGTAAAATAATCGATTCAAAAGGATTGAATACAAAAGGGTCAAATTATTATTATTTATTTTTTTGGGGGGGACCCCCCATACCCTCTTTTTTGTGGTAAAAAACACTTTTTTTCACACACGGAAACCAAAAAATATATATATTTAAAAAAAAAAAAAAATTGACCCTTTTATATTCGATTCTTTTGAGTCGATCCTTTGGCATTCGATCCTTTAACTGGACACCGTCAATAACTGCATTAAACGTAATAGGGTTATGATGTACTTGAAGAGACAGAAAATAGATGTAGCAATGCTGCCGGAAACTCATTTGACCAAGGAAAGCAGGATGTGATAACAAGGAAATGGAAAGGGACCACTCTAGGAGCTACATATTCAGCATACACTAGAGAGGTCATGACATGGATAGCGCCACGTGTACCGTTCAAGTTATTACAGTCCACCATAGATAAAGATGGTAGGATGGTATTGACATGGGGGCTGGTAGAAAATAAAGAAGTGTGTATCCTCCAAATTTATGCCGCAAATCGAGATGCCTACTTTAGAAGCCTAAATCCCAAGATAAGTCTGTATATGGATGGAGCGGTGGTGTGGGGTGGGGACTTTAACTGTACCCTGGATCTGGTGTTGGATAGGTCGGACAGAAAGGTCACACAACCGACCCCAGCATCGAAGGCCCTAAGCACCTTGGTAAAAGCTTTTCGGCAAGTAGATGTATGGAGGATGAGACACCCTCAAGATAGAGTATACTCTCACTACTCTGCACCACAGAACCTGCACACAAGGCTAGATTACGTATTTATTGGAACAGGGTTAACAAAAGAAGTGACACAATCAGATTACAAAGGCATGGTCCTCTCAGACCATGCCCCACTGGTGGAAACGTGGCAGATTCTTCCACCCAGAGCTAGAATCCCGACATGGAGATTCAGTGCTGAATCCTTAAAAGATACAGTGTTCCGAGAGGACCTGAGAAAAGAGATAAAGGAGTATTTCGAACACAACACGGGCGGTATAGATGCCCGTGTAAACAACCTAAGTTATACAAAATATGTTGAAAGGCAGAATGCTGAAGGTGACAAGCCAGGCAGATTACTGGTTATACAAAAGTGAGACCCCTAGACAAACAATTAGAGCAATGCAAGGGATGGATGGTCAGGTACGAGAAACCCAGGAAGGAGTAAACAAATGCTTTTTTGAAAACTATAAGAGATTATATGCAGACTCCAATGAAGGAGAAGAGATAGACACACTGGAAGCATTAACAGAGATCACACTCCCCAAACTTGAAGAGGCAGAAAGAGAGAACCTACAGGTCCCGATAACGTTAGAGGAGCTGGAACAAGTAATGAAGCTACAGCCCACCAGCAAGGCTCCTGGGGAAGATGGACTCCCGAGTGAATTCTATAAAGCTTATAAGACAGAAATACTCCCCCCAACGCTAGCAATGCTCAGTGAGGCGTTTAGTACAGGCACATTGCCTGGGCCTCTGCGGGTGGCGATCATTATTTTGCTCCTCAAACCCAACCAGCCGGACACGGAGTGCAGGTCCTACAGGCCGTTCTCACTGCTCAATCAGGACTGTAAGATCCTAACAGCATTGAGGGCAAATAGGTTAAGAGCAGTTATAAACAAACTCATACAATCAGACCAAACAGGGTATGTCCCACGTAGGAATATATCCGACAGCCTTCAGAGATTCCATCGTGTTATAGAATATGTCCAGGGGAGCTCCCAAGAGGTGGCAATAATCTCACTGGATGTGGTGAAAGCCTTTGACTCGGTCAAATGGCCCTGGCTATTGGCAGTTTTGGAAGAATATGGAATTGGGCCCGAATACCTGAGATGGGTCCGTCTACTATACAGTGAGCCATTGACGCGAATCAGAACAGGCGCGTGTATAACAGAACAGTGGCAACTGAGCAAAGGCACCAGACAAGGATGCCCGTGGTCCCTGATGCTTTTCAGCCTAGCATTAGAACCCTTAGCAGCGTATTTAACGCAGCAATATGGGGAAGTAGGAATCAGCACTAAGGGAGGGCAACACTTGCTATCGATGTATGCGGATGACATGCTGTTGCACCTGAGGTACCCAGAAGAGAATCTACAATACATTCTGGAGGTTATGGAGCAGTATGCAAAGTTGTCTGGCATAACAGTTAACACAAACTGCCGGTACTACAGGTAAAGTGGGGAAACGAGACGTTTAGATATCTGTGTATAGATGTATATCATAATACCACCGGATGAACATAGGCAAAATACTGTGAAGGCGGGCTCCAAAATAAAAAACAGTATGGTATTTTGGGCCAAGCTACCTTTGACTATGATGGGAAGAGTGGCGTTATTAAAGATGGTGGTACTGCCCAGGCTATTACATTATTTTGCTAACATCCCACATTCAATACCCAAGCAATTCTTTTCGAAACTACAGAGCATATGCAGAAGTTTTATCTGGCATAATTCTAGGAATAGAATAGCTTTATGGAAGTTACAAAACTCGTATAAGCAAGGAGTTATTAGATTGCTAAACTTTGAAGTATATTATCTGGCTAGCCAACTCCAATATGTAGCAAGGTGGCTATCAGAAGATCAAACACTCGAGTCTAAACTGTTGGATGCGGAATGCACCCCTTATTTCTTGAACGAGAAGATGTGGTTGCCAAAACAACAGAGGGTGGGAGAGTGTAGACTGTTAGACCTGGGAGGGAAGACGTGGCGTAGAGCTTGCCAGTTAATGGAGAATCCGTCCACGTGTTCCCCACAGATTCCGCTAGTGGTGCTAGAAGGAGTAGATGAGCAAATGAGGCTGAACATCAGAAGGAAGTGGGAACCGGTGTGCATAGTGACAATGTGGGATGTGTGGCGAGACGGGCAGGTGAAGGAGTTTGATACATTGGTGGAGGACACAGGGTTACATCTGGGACAGCATGTCACATATTCTAGGCTGGTGAGGATTATCCAAGGTATGTGGCCCGAAGTGGTGTTGGCCCAACAGCCCGAGACAGTCATAGAAACCTTTTATGACGTGTCTGAAGGGGGCCACGAGGTATCCCGTATATGTGAGTTGCTGATGTCTAAGATTGTGAAAGAGGTGGTCCAGACGAGATTGAACTGGGAGGAAGATGAGGGGGAATCAATGGAAGACGAGCTGTGGGTCAGAGTGCAAGGATACCATAAAAAGGTATCGAGAAACGTGCGGTTGCAACAGATTCAGCTATATGTCACCCACCGAGCATACATGACCCCGAAGAAAATAGCTAAGTTTAAAACCACTGGTGCACAGACATGTCCGAAATGTGGGGAAGTGAATGCAGGAATGGTACATATGTTCTGGTAATGCCCTGAAATAGGCAAATTTTGGAAGGAGGTGGCCCACTTCATGGCAGAAAAAGAGATAAACTTAGACGTGAGCTCCCCTTGGGTGTGCCTGTTGCGGGGGTTCCCCAGGCCTCGTAGAGCTACACACGTGAGCAAACTCAAAGACCTGGTGTATATATTAGCTAAACGTAGAATAGCAATGAGCTGGAAAGCGAGTAGGAAACCGCAGGCACAGGTCTGGTGGCAAGATCTTAAGAAATGGGCGAATGCTGAAACATCGGTATGGCATGAAGCAGCAGGCAGGGGGAGGAGGAGGAAGTAGACACGTTGATTGCCTAGAGACAACTAATAGCGACACTATTCGTGTCGGACTGGGATAGCCAGGGAAAAGATAGCCCTGCAAGGGCGAAGTAGCCCAGAAACTTTGGTAGGAGCGGGCAGGGAAGATTGAAGGGTTCCGTAGGCTAGGAGGGGAGGGAGGCGGAGAGGGGAATTGGGAGTTGGGAGTTGGGGGGGGAGAAAATGCAACATGAAACTGTACGTAAGAGTTAATATGTACGATGGTTTATTGTGCTGTATGGTTGTCATGTTGGAAAATAATAAAAATGTAATAAATAAATAAATAATCCAGGAGAAGGAGAGAGACACTGAAGCTGGAGCAGAAACACAAACAAATCAAGTTTTAAAGATATATATAATAGCATATTGATAACAGGGATGTGCAGAGCAAAATAGAGAAGAGAACTACACTAAATAAAGGCACACAGATGAACAAAACAATAACATAAACATGCTTATATATTTAAGGATATCACCAAAGGTACAAGATGTCAGAACACAGAGAAGATGAACCACCACTAACCTGGCAAATCTTGCCCGGGTGTGTGCCTGACACTCTGCGTAGTACCTGCCCACTTGCTGTGGCATAGCTCTGCCAATGGCTTCTTTCAACTTCTGGAGGGGCTCCTTCAGGCGTCCACCCTATTCAGGATTAAAAAACAAGGTTAAGCCTGGATAATACACGGGAACTCACACGTAATAACTACAAGATACAGTCACCCCATCCATGCACTTCAACCAACTGCAAATGTCCAAAAGTGCCTAGTGTGTCTGCACATACAAAATGCAGCCAAAGTACTCTTCGGTGTAAGTTAAGAGATCCCACACTCACCTAAGGCCTTATAGTGACAGAACATTCGCCATTAGCAATCTAATCCAGTATCCAAGTAAATCAAATTCTACCTGCTCATGCCGGTGAAGCCTGCGAGCACGCTTCAGCAATGTCTCCTTGCTGAAGGGCAAAAACGATGCCAGATGAGTATACACACTGGACCTTTGAGATCCGCTCAGTTCATGAGACTGCAGCTCAATGCTAAAAGAGAGACAGAAACAAGCAACAATTGTTAGCATAAAATGGCTTGAAAATCTACAGTGCATTTAAAATACAAAACTGTTTGGCAGATAGGTTTCAATAAGCTTTTCCTACAGTTTGGATACCTCGAGTAAAGGGAATACACACTTTGCTTTAGAAGTTGAAATGGTTAATCTCCTAAGCAAACAGAGAGAGCTCACTTTGTTGAATTTTTAAAGGTTTTCGGAGTATACATTTTGTAAATTGTGGAGGGTTTATTTTATCCCTGAGGTAAGACAGCAATGCCTGCTTGTATCTTTTGATGCTTGTTTCTAAATGTTTGAAGGATGAGCACATGACGAGAGAGAATTGGTATCAAGAATCATGGCATAAATGGTTCATCTTGAACGTATTCAGAATCGGGTAGGCAGGATGGGAGCCATTCCCCAACCATTTAAAAGTGCTTGCCATGGGGGGCGCTGTTGGACGCCGACGGTAATGGCCGCCTGATTGAATAGCTGTGCCGTAACCTAAATATCCGAATTGAAAGCCTACGAATCCTGAGTGAATGGCCACAATATCTACGTTGGACTGTGTGATTAAACTACTGGTGCGCCTTTCGCTCCATCCTGAGCTGCCCAAGCCTGGATATTTGTGGAGTAACATTGCATCAAAGAAACCGCGGGCTCCCTGCGTGAGCGATGCGGCCTCATTGTGCTCCCCGCCCCTCCCGGACCTGGACCGCGCGTCTGCTGGGGAGCTGGAGACCTCAATGCGGGACCCCCACTGGCGATTCCAGGCATTGGCTGCTGATATCGGGGCAGGCTCTGGGTGATCAGAGGGGCCGGGGCCGGCGGAGAGTCTGAGTCCCCTGAGGGCGCACAGGTGCGGGCGTAGCCTTCCTCCCCAATTGAATGACTGTCCGGCGGGGTTGAGAGGGGACTATTCCCCTTCCCATCATTTTTACTTCTTGTTACGGATCGGGGCCGGGGCTCTTTGGCAGTTGCCCGCGATGGACTGTGGAGTCCCCTCCCCTCCCCCTGGAGCCATCAAGAGACTCCCCTGAGGCCTATATCTTGGAAAAACCACAGGCTCTTTCTGGCGGGCCGTGGCCGCATTGAGCTGCCCTCCCCCTTCTCCCTGGGGCCCGAGGCGGACGTGAGCATCTGGAGGGCCTCATTGCGGGCCTCATTGAGGGCCCCCTACGACGACCTGCGGGACTGAGAGGAGACCCCCCTGACTGCCAGCTTTACCCCTGATGCAGTTTGGGGCCGGGGTCCCTCGGCAACTGCCGGCAGCAGTCTGACATTTCTGGCCTCCATAGAATCATCAGGTTTCATCGCATTGGCGAGGCCGGCCGTCCGTGAATGCACGGCGTGTGAAGAGAACACCCATCCTTTGGAGGCTGCCACGCGTGGTGGGGGTTGAGTGGCTCGTGTCTGTGGGACAGACCCCCGCCTGTCATCTGATAGCGGGTGCAGCGGGCATCCCCCCACCCCCCCAGCAGCCGCCGTGTGTGCTGTGTGCAAGCGGCTGGCCTGCTGGGTTCAGGGTGTGCCCTCCCCCGCCACCTTCCACGAACAAGCTGCCAGGTAGGATAAACTCTGTATGAAAGGAGATACAACAGCATGCGCTACTAGCTGGCCCCAACATCCATACTGATTAAACCCCTGCACAGGACGGAGGAGCGGGACAACTGGGAAGCAAGGTCCACCTATCCACACCCTTAGTTACACAGGACATCAACCGGGTTGGTTATTCGCCCACCAGCATACACCTCTGAGGGGAGCTGCACTGAGTGGAGTGTGTCGTGGTTGACAGGTGACCTGGCAATCGTCCATATCCTGTAATTATTGCCGGACTGCACCAGGAGGGCTACACTATACCTGAACTGCCACAGGCACGACATTTGGTCACTGACTACCTGATACCCCTTCCACCACGATTCTTCCTAAATCCTGCGACCCAGCTAACGCATTACCACAACAGAAGGCATGACCAGAGGCAACAAAACCAACAAAAAAGGCTCTATGGATGCAGTTACGAATACTGCACAGGAGGGTAGGAGTGATGAAATCCTGCATACCAGCCAACCAGTGCCTCAACGCCCGGCAGATGGCACACCGGACCCATATATGGCAGCCCTCCAGGCTGGTTTTGAGACAGTAAACTCCAAGTTAGACGAAATGGGGTCTACGATGTCATCAAACAAGGCAGACTTACACCTGGTGAGCACGTGAGTGGCTGAGGCAGAGACTCGAATTAGTACATTAGAGGATGTGACCACAACCCACGGCAAGGATAGTGAATCCCAGGTACAAATGAAATGCGATGACCTCGAATCCAGGTCACGCCGCAATAATATAAGAATAGTCGGGCTGGCAAAAAAACAAATCAACACCCCAATGGAGGTGTGTACCTCGAGGAGGTGATTCGCACCGTGTTAAAGGAGGCCCAATTTTCGCAACAATTCTTAATAGAAAGGGCCCATCGAGCGCTGATCGCTCCTCCTAAACCCGGGGCACCACCGCGCACTGTCATTGCCCGTCTCCTTAATTATCGCGACAGGGACATGATCCTCCGCCTCTCCAGAGAGAAGGGCACGTTACTGTATGATTCCAATAGGATACACATATATCCTGACTTCTCCAACGGTGTACAGGCTGCACGCCGCACCTTCGACCAGGTCCAGAAAGCTCTTAAAGCGCGCTCCATGCCATACGCGATGCTCTTCCCCGCCAAATTACACCTTCAACATGAAGGGAGGGTGCAGTTCTTCGAATCCCCGGAGGAGGCCATGAGATACATTGAACACAATATCCCGCAAACACAGAAAGACAAGAACTCACAGTCCAATTCGAACACTTGAAGTACGGTCACCTGGATTCATATAATAACGGTATAGCGGCCATCAGAATGGTCTGGTCGGTAGAGGCACAAGGACAGACTCACCAACTGGGGCCCCCCGATTGTTTTTCTCAATAGTTGAAGTTTTGTTTGGGTTTTACACTGTCCAGTTGCGGGGATAGTGAGGGAGGCGGGAGGGGAGACTACAGGGCCTGTTGCCCACGAGTTGAAATGCACAAGGCACATCACTGCGAAGTAAGCAAGATAGAATACATTGATGAACAAATTGATTCACATCAAGGTAGGGACGAAAACATCACAAGCATAGGCAGGAGAAATACCAGTAAAATAGCACCGCAATCAATAAAGTTCAAACCATGGGAGGTCTACAACACCGACCCCAATGGCAACTAAGGGACAAGGAGTTAAATTGCTCACTTGGAATATCAGGGGACTAGCCCACCCGATAAAGGCAAGAAAGATACTGGCATATGCGAATCGACACAAGGTGGACATCCTCCTCCTACAAGAAACACGACACGAAAAAGATCACCGACACATTTGCGCGAAACTGGGGGCCCATGAAAGTGGCCACAAACTACTCCACAATGGCAAGAGGAGTACTCACAATTGTGCACAAACGGCTAAACTTTCAGGTGACCAAATCTACCACAGACGACGAGGGGCGCTATGCGATCCTTTGGGTTAACTACATAACCAAGATGTTATTATTGTAAATACTTATGGTCCAAATCTGGACAACCCGGCGTTTTATCTCCAGATGGTAGAGCTACTGTCACCTGTTGGCACTGCAGCAGTGATATGGGGTGGAGACCTCAATCTAATACTGGACTTGGGACTTGACCGCTCCGCGGGACACTGCAAACAGCTTACGAAAGCGGCATTGACACTGAAGCAAGCAATGGTCATACTACCTCTGGTAGACACTTGGCGCGAATTACATCCACTAGCGAGAGAGTATACAAATATTCCAGGCCTCATGGCTCCAGCTCGAGAATTGATTAGTGGTTGGTTATGCTCACCTGGGCTGATCGCTGAAGTGGAGTACTGTGACATCCTTCCGAGGACATTGTCGGATCATTCCCCGGTCCTCTTACGGCTGACATCAAGGAGTGTGACCCATACCACCAGAACCTGGCGCATGCCCCCTAAAATGCTGAGAGATGAAGCAGTTGTAGAACCCCTCTGAATCGAAATAGAGGAATTCTTTCTGTGTAACGAAAGATCAGTACAATCACTGCAATCGGTCTGGGAGTCGTTCAAGGTGTGGCTGAGAGGTCAGCTGATGGGGACATCCTATGGCATTTTGAGGGACATAAGAAGGGAACTCACCCAGGCCGAGATAGAACCCTGCAACCTCGAAGTCCAGCAGCCTGCAAATTAGGGGAGAGAACACCTACTGAAAATACAGGCTCAAATGGACATATATAAAGGCCTAGCCGATAGAGAATTATATTTCATCTCCCAACCCATACGGGCACAGATATGGGGAAGGGAACAAGGTCAGCAAATCAATGGCGACTCTGATCACAGCTGAGATGGGATCTAGGCAAATCACCAGCAGCTACGACTCCACCGGGTCGGTTCAGACATCCCCGGAAGCAGTCAACGAAGTGTTCAAACAGTTTTATACCACACTATACGCCAACGCAGACACTGTTGACCTAGAAGATCTCAAAGGCTATATTGACTCTATCCCGTTGCCCAGGTTGGATGAAGAAGAGAAGCTAAAACTAGACCTCCCGCTGACAACTGAAGAAATTGAGCAAGCCATTGCCGACTTACGAGCGGGCAGGGCACTGGGATCGGACAGGATTCCAGTCGACTTTTACAAAACATACAAGGCCGAAATGGCCCCTAGGCTGCTTGAAGTTTGGGAAGATACACTCAAGAGGGGTATATTACCAACCACCATGAGGGAGGCAGTAATTTCAGTCCTGCTTAAACCGCACAAGCCCCCCCAGCACCCCTCATCCTATCGCCCTTTATCCCCCATTAATACAGACACCAAAATCTACGCCAAAGCAATAGCAAACCGCCTGACCCCATACATGAATAAATGTATCCACACTGATCAATCAGGATTTATGCCAACACGCTCCACCGCACTGAATCTACGGAGGATTTTCGCTATCACATCACAACTTGATCCCAAAGCCAAAGCTGCAGCAATCACCCTAAACGCAGAAAAAGCGTTTGACTCTGTTTCGTGCAACTATATGTTTTTGATCCTAGCAAAAGTGGGGTTTGGGCCAACATTTATAGGGTATATTCAAGTGCTATATAAACAACCATCTGCAGTGGTGAGAACAAACAATACTATGTCATCCCCATTCACACTAGAGAGAGGCACCAGTCAAGGCTGCCCTCTCTCCCCCTTCATATTTGCCCTTACAATAGAAGGTATGGCGGTCAAGGTCAGACACGAACACACATGGAGGGGCATCCGTATCAGAGGTTCGCCACAGCTCCTTTCATTATACGCTGACGACACAATGATATATGTCAGATACCCTGAGACACACCTACCACCTATCATGGAGAAAATATCCACTTTCTCAACTTACTCTGGCTACAAGATAAACCAAACAAAGTCAGAGATTATCCCGCTGACTCCATCCATTTTACAGTCTCCGGCTTTAACTGGGTTTAAGTGGTCCCCCACTACTGCGCGCTACCTAGGAATAATAATGTCCACCGACAGACAAACACTCCTCACAAACAATCACGAAGCATATTTACACACCCTAGAGAAAAAACTCAAAATCTGGGGGGCATTAACGATATCTCTATAAGGCCGGGTCGCCTTGCTCAAAATGGTTGTGGTCCCTAAACTCCTCTACTTGTCCCCATTTGGCCAGGAAGGGAATTCTTTCAAAAACTGCAAAAACTTTCCACCGCCTTTGTGTGGGGAGGGAGATCAGTCAGGCTCAATTGGCAAAAGATGTGTGAAAGATACGAAACTGGCGGCCTGACGGCCCCTGATTATGTACTATATTATCACGGAGCTCAGGCTCATTATGCTCGATACTGGGCGGCTGTTACGCTTACCTGGTTCCCACAGGGGCGTCGATCGGACCCGGACAGCTGCGGTCTGTGTAGTGAAGAGATGACAGTCTGGACTGGCCCGCCTAATCTTGTCTGCTGGCCTCGTAGAAGTATTCTCCTGCAAGTGGAGAAAGGGATTTAGCCACCCGTGGACTTTAGTGATAGCCCCCCAACAGTTCTCGTTCTCCCCACTAATCACCTGCGATATCCCCTTTTGGTAATCTCACCTTATGTTTTTAAATGATGAGTTCTCCATCCTGCATGGCATGCAAGGGCGCGTAGATACCAGTTACTTCACTGGGTTGAAGGTACTGAAGGAGTTCCGGAGGAATATTAACTCCAGTGTCTATAAAGTTCAAAGAGTTCAATATGTAAGATGTTCACTCTTGTTCAATTCCCTCGTTAGGTTGCAGCTGGGTCCAAAAGAATATTGCCTGGAGGCAGCTGATGGTGTTCAGGTAAGAGTCTGTATTACCAAACACTGTCCGGTAAAAGTTGCATGAGTTTAACTTGCTGTTTTCTCTCCCTTTATAGGTGCGGCATAGGAAGATGCGGCGAATTAAAGAATAATACCTCCGGTGGCAAAGCAGGTAAGCCTATGGTGAAAAAGAGATTGTCTTTGTCGGTTTTCTCGGCTCACCTTGTTATTCCTTTTGTTTTCCCCCCAGATGCTGGATTTCGATGAAGAAAATGATGGAGGCAGCGCCGAATCGAAAGATGCGGTGGACTGGTGAGTATTACGCGGCGCTGCTGCTGGCAAAGCGACGCGTGCTGAAATAATGTCCTTTCCAGGCTCGGAGATGTGCTGAGTCCGGAATCAGGTAAGGAATCAAATAATGTCCGTGATCTAACCTCTTCTCCTTTCTTTTCCTTTTGTCTAGGAGCTCCGGATTCGAGGCGGGCGTGGCAGAAGACTGGATGCTGACTTGCAGACAGGGTGAGCGTCACGCTGCTGGATGCAGAATAACGCGAATCATGGGCTGCTGTTCGGGCGTGATTTAAATGGCCTGCAAAGTAGTCCCAGGTAAGAAGTTCCCCAGAACCACACCCGAGTGAAAAATAGTCCCTGTAATAAAATAGTCCCATCCAGGCCTCACGTTGGCTTGGACTCATTTGTAGCATGGTCTGTATAAGGTAAGTAAAGTCTATGAGCCTGGCGCCTATGGCGGCAGGACTGTTTTCTATGATGAGCCTGGCGCGGGGCTGTTGGGGTTTTAATGAGTATCTGGATGCCTACTCCCGGGGCTGATGGACACGATCCGGATGCCCGGGGGTAGGCATCATGACAGCGGCCACAGCCAAACCACATGCCCATGTACGAGCCGAAAAGTTTGCAGCAGCCCCCTCCAACATTCAGGCGATGCCGTTTACTACAATCAAGGGGAACATCACAGATATAGACCAAGTGGCCACTACGGTACGTGCTTGGTCTTCCCTATTTGCTAGGGTGGGATGCGAAACCCCATATTGGCCATTTATCTCTTTGTGGCACTACCCTGGTCTAGAACCCACGTTCGACACCGCACTTCAAAAAAGATGGGACAATAAGCAGATGACACTTGGAGATCTGTACCCCGAGGGCAAGTTCACCACACTACAGCTAGTGCAGGATAAGCTGGGCACAGGTCTCATCATAACCCTACAATATTACTGCCTAAAAGCGGCATGCAAAAAAAAATGGCCCACATTTCCATATGGCCTAGAGCCTCACCAATTCATAGCGGCAATTATGACGCAGGACGGTTTTACAGTAACAATATCTAGCCTATACAGGGCAGCCCAGGCACATACCCCTTCCAAAAACTGTACGAAACAAAAATGGGAGCGAGACCTAGGAATCACCATTGAGGATACCAAATGGCCCAGATATTGACAGAGGACAAGGCCTGCACTCCTCTTTGCAGCTCTTCGCTGCTCGAAGTCTGCCGTCCGCCGTGGAACTCTGCCTGCAGTACAAGGTAAGGAGTCCGACACTCCTGATCAGCATACCGCACTCACTTCTAGACTCTAGCGTCTGCGTGCACGTACCCTCACATGTTCGCTACCTTCAATACCTACACCAACAAACGTACGGAACGCGCGCCTGCAAGCTAGAACCCTGCAAATTTCCATTAGCCCAAAGATTCCAGCCTTAACAAACTACAATCCCCAAAGGCTGCCCCACGCTATGGATCAGAGTCCACGCAGTAAGCACTACCTTGACCACAATGCAACTGTAACAATGGCCATGACTCCTTATAATGTACCTGCCACGGGCTTGAATATGATCACCCCATTGTGCAATTCTTCTACCACAGCCATGCCACCCACTGATGTAAATGCTACTTTATCCATGTCTAGGACCCTAGAAAACGTGCCCCCACTACCGCTAATGTGATTACCGCAAGGTGCAATTCTTCTACCACAGCCATGCCACCCACTGATGTAAATGCTACTTTATCCATGTCTAGGACCCTAGAAAATGTGCCCCCCACTACTGCTAATGTGATTACCGCAATGTGTAATTCTTCTACCACATCAATGCCACCCACTGATGTAAATGCTACTTTATCCATGTCTTGGACCCTAGAAAATCTGTCCCCCACTACCGCTAATGTGATTACTTCAATGTGCAATTCTTCTGCCACAGAGCCATGCCACCCACTGATGTAAATGCTACTTTATCCATGTCTAGGACCCTAGAAAATCTGCCCCCCCACTACCGCTAATGTGATTAGCGCAATGTGCAATTCTTCTACCACAGCCATGCCACCCACTGATGTAAATGCTACTTTATCCATTTCTAGGACCCTAGAAAATGTGCCCCCCATTACCGCTAATGTGATTACCGCAATGTGCAATTCTTCTACCACAGCCATGCCACCCACTGATGTAAATGCTACTTTATCCATGTCTAGGACCCTAGAAAATGTGCCCCCCACTACCGCTGTTGTGATTACCGCAAGGTGCAATTCTTCTACCACAGCGATGCCACCCACTGATGTAAATGCTACTTTATCCATGTCTAGGACCCTAGAAAATATGCCCCCCACTACCACTAATGTGATTACCGCAATGTGCAATTCTTCTACCACAGCCATGCCACCCACTGATGTAAATATCTCCCCCGAACGCCACCTCAAATGTGCCCTCATCAACGCCGATCCATCAATGCGCACGCCCTAGACATCCACAACCTCATCACCAACCTCGATCTAGATCTCCTAATGGTCACTGAGACCTGGCTACACGAAGCCTCAGGCCCCGCTCTATCCCTCGCTCTCCCACCAGGCTATGCCATCACGAGACAAGATCGCCTGACCACAGGAGGCGGTGTCGCTCTCATAGCCAAAGATTCGATCACCATCAGAAAGGTTGACAAAACTATAAACAACAACAGCGACTACCTTCAATTGAAACTGACTATCTCGCATCACTGCACCATCATCCTACAGCTCATCTATCGACCACCAGGCCCCCTGGGAGACTTCCAGGCATCACTCACTCACCTCCTGGCTCACAACCTAAAAAAGTCATCCAAAGTCATTCTCCTTGGGGACATCAACCTGGCCTGAATGACACCAAAGACCCTGGTGCCAAATCACTTGACACAGCTCTAGCCACTCTAGGATTCGCCAACACCATCACAGACCCTACTCACGCACTAGGCAGATCATTAGACTGGATAGCCCATCGCAACTGCCCCCTCACAGTCACAGGCAATACCCCCACCCCATGGTCCGACCACCACACCATCACCTTCAACATCACGACCTCCTCCCCACCCCCCCCAAACCCTTACCACCAGCTTCACAAGAAGTACCAGCCAACTGACCAAAGAAAGACTCTTACCCTTCCTACAGGGACCTGCCTTTAGACCCCCCTTTTCCAACGACCCAGAAACCCTTGCCAAGAACTACGACTCTGCTATCACGGCAGCAATCAATGCTATCGCCCCACTTAAGCCGGGCAAATCCAAACCTACCAGCCACACTAATGCCTGGTTCACCCAAGACCTCCTCAAACTGCGCACAGACAAGCGAGCAGCACTAGCTCAATGGCAAACATCCCGTGATGACAAAGACAAACTTAACTTCAAATCCCTCGCAAACAAATATAAGAAAGCCATCAGCAAAGCTAAAGCCAAATCATTTGAAGATAGAATCTCCGAGGCCAAATCAAACACCAAGGAAATGTTCGCCATATTCAGGGAACTCGAGACCCTTACACCAACCCCTCAAAACTTCACCAAAGATAAAGCATGGTGTGACGACATCCAAACAGCCATGCGCAATAAAATCAGCTCACTCCAAACCAAAATTCTGAACACTAAACTAGCGCTCCCCACCCCCTCTACCCCTCCCCCAACCTCCTCCCTCTCCTCACCCACAGAGGCCGCCCCTACCTTCTCTTTCAAAACCATTCAGGAAAAAGACATGATCAACATCATGAACAACATCAAACCCTCCAACTGCAAAGGGGACCCCTGCCCCGCCTCCATCATCAAAGACTGCTCAGACACCCTTGCTCCTTTCCTAACAGCCTTCGTCAATGCCTCCTTCACCACAGGAAGAGTCCCCTCGTGCCTCAAGGAAGCATGGGTCCGACCTCTCATAAAAAAACCTACACTTGACCCCACCTCTCCCAACAACTACCGCCCCATTACCACAGTCCCATTCCTCCTCAAGATTCTAGACAAGGCAGCCTACCTGCAGGTCCACCACTTCCTCGAAGAGCATAACCTCTTAGGACTGAGACAATCTGGCTTTCGGCCTAGGCATGGGACAGAGACCGCCCCACTCGACCTCAAAAACCAAATGGATGACGCTAGAGACCAAGGCAAACCTGTTCTGCTCCTTCTCCTCGATCTCTCTGCAGCTTTCGATCTTGTAGATCACAACATCCTCTGCCATCACCTAACCTCCACAGCCAACTTCTCCCAAGAAGCTACCACTTGGATCACCATGCAGGTCTTCTCTGACCTAGCCACTGCATCACCCACCATCATGCTATGTGGTGTGCCCCAAGGCTCCTGCCTCTCCCCGACCTTATATAACATCTTTACCCACCCCCTTTTCCTTATCCTTGACGCCATGCGCATCTCCTACACCAACTATGCCGACGACACTCAGATCCTCCTCACACTAACAGGTAACTATGACACTGACTGCGCAACTCTTAACAACATATACAACACAATCCAAATGTGGATGGCCATCAACGGCCTTTGCCTAACTCGGTTACCAGACATCTGGTTGAAAAAAATTGGTCGACCAGACAAATAGTCGAACCAATTTGGTCGAAAACCAAATGGTCGAATTTTTTTATTTTTTATTTTCACCTTTTTTTTTTTTTTTGGGGGGGGGGTCCACCCCCCAACCCCCTTTTTTTTCTAAAAACCCATTTTTGTAAAAAACGAAAACCCGAAAAATAAATATATAATTTAAAAAAAAAATTCGACCATTTGGTTTTCGACCAAATTGCATCGACCAAATGTCATTCGACCAGTTTTAGGTCGACCAAATGTCTGGACACCCCTAACTCTGACAAAACTGAGCTCCTCCTCGTAGGATCCCCCGACACCCTCAAGAAACTTGACTCCCAGTTTAGCCACTTTACCATTGACTCAATCACAATTCCAGTACTCGACACGGTAAAAACGCTAGGCGTCTATCTAGATTCTAACCTATCCATGACCAGACAAGTAAACGCAATCGCCTCCTCTGCGGCTTACCATGCAAAACTCCTCAATGCAACCAGGCCTTTTCTGTCAAAAGGCACCTGCACCAACATAGCTAGAGCCATAACTGGTTCCCGACTACACTACTGTAATGTTCTCTTCTTAGGGACCTCCAACAAAAACCTCGAGAAGCTGCAAATAATTCAGAACAGCGCCCTGCGCGCTGCACAAGGCAATGCCAAGAGAGAGCACATCACCGCTGCCAGAAAAGCATCCCATTGGCTCCCCATAAAGGAAAGGGTTATATTCAAGGCGCTAAGCATCACCCACAAATGTGTCCATCTCTCAGCCCCAGCATACCTATCTCAGAGAATCCACCCAGTCGTGTCCACAAGACCCACCAGGACACCCTATGCCAATATGCTCTCTGTGCCCAGAGTAAAAAGAGCTAGAGCAGGTGGCGCCAGCTTCCCCTACCTTGCCGCCCTACATTGGAACAACCTCCCCACCTCTCTGTGAGCTGAACCCTCACTGACTGCTTTCCGCAAAGCCATGAAAACTACCTTGTTCACCTAACCAACCTCTCATGTTTTAAACTTTAATGACTAACATGTATGATGTACTATGATGTATGATGTACTCTGTTGTATGATTCTCCTTATCGCTTGACACAGGATCCTGCCTCACTGTAACCCAAGGCACAACCTATACCTGTACCTGTAACTAAGTTCCTTTACAAGTAACAGCGCCACAATGCCCCTGGGCTGCCTGCGCACTATATAAATGTAATAAATAAATAAATGAATTGTCAGCACACTAAATCTATCTCACTTAACTCCAACTTTAGATTAATACAATTTAAGATCCTGAATCATCTACACATTACACCACACAAGGCATCCAAATTCGACCCAGCACGGGAAACAAACTGTCCCAAATGCAACTCCAACATGGCGAACTCTATTCATATGTATTGGAACTGCCCCCCGGTCAGGGCATTCTGGGAAGAAGTTGCTGCAACAGTCAGCGACATCATTGGGCTTTCTATACCGGCAAACCCGCTGAAGTACTTGCTGGGTGACATTGGCAAGGCACCAGTCAAGACCCGTTGTTTTGTAGCTATTGCAGGGGCGGTCGCCAAGAGGAATATACTGCAGGCCTGAAAAGCCAAAACAGCCCTAAACCACAAGACTTGGTTGAGAGACTTAATATATGTCCAAGCAAATGAAGAACAATACGTTCGATCTGTGTCGATGGTATGCAGACTTAAGGGCATATGGGCCCCACTGCGTGCATACCTATCATCTACCCAAGACGGTGAAGAGGTGACCAAATTCTGAATACTCCAATAGACTGTCTGATACGCTTGACTGAATAATACAAATTGTACATTCGAATGCTATGTTAGATTATGCTGTCCACTCAAGTGATGTGGAAATGTGTATATGCAAAATGCCTGTCAAATTTAAAGTACATGTTTAACAACTCAGTTAGGGGGGTCGGGGGGTCAGTTTTTCGGGGGATTAATAGTCTACAATCTGGAAGAAACAGACCATGATGAAACCAACCTAAGGGGGTGGGCGGGTGGTTCGCTGGTTGGGATCATACGAAGGACAATATGCAAAGTATGAAGGACTCTTACATACTCAACCTGCAAACGTGCATTATGATTCTTCTTATAACTATAAACGCGCCTGTATTTTTATTTCAATCGTTTGCTATTTTGACACAAAATGTTAATAAAAAGATTTTTAAAAAAAAAAAGTGCTTGCAACAGTTCACTACGAGGTTGTTGCAGCTAGAAAATCTCACATGAAGTTGTGTAAACCTATGATATTAGAAAGAAATCCATCCTTTTTGTGCATTACAAATGGTACAGTATAAAATCAAATTAGGTAAAGAAACCTCTGGACATAAATTGATAAACCAGAACTACAAACGCTATAGAGAGGCTGGGAACATTATGAACAGTATCCCCACTTAGACATTCCCGAAACTCCTGGAGTATGCAAAGGTAGAGCAGTGACAGGCTGAGGGTGTTCAGTCAGAAGCAGGCATGTCACTCCCTCATAATTTATTTATTAAAATGTATGCACCCTGTACAATGCCTATAGTAGTAGTACAAGTAGTAATAATCTTTATTTCGGCAGCATCGCCATAAAAGCAGGAATATCAAGGAATCAAATAAAACAACATTTAAAATACAGGGTTAGACCATAAAACAGGCATTTACAATTACAAAATAAATTTCATTCTTAAGCGCTAGGCGTTTTTCAAAAAGGCCAAATGGGTTCGGAAGTCAACATGATTTTGACTACACAAGAAAAACTCTGAGTCTTTCGTTCTCCTTAGGTTATACTTTTTATAAGTAGGAACAAGCCACTTATAGCGGATGTTCCTATATTGGGGGCACGTAAACAGAAAGTGCTCAAGGTCTTTGTCTCCCTGCCCACAGATTTTACACAGGAGAAGATCACCTTTGCCCCAGCTGCTTACGACCGCTGCCAATGGAAGTATCCCAACCTTGCTTTTAAAAATAAGGTATATGCTTCCTTGTCATCAATACAAGATAAATATTCTTCTTGGCCGAACGAGTGCTTCCGCTTGATGTATTCTGCTTTCGCGCCAGTCATGCCGATCTCTGAAAATGTTATCTTGTAGTACCAGTCCCTATATACTTGCACTAGTACATCAAAGAGGGTTTCCTTGTAGGTACAAAGGACAGGTGAGGTGCACAGTTTGTGGAAATACATTAAGGGTCGATGTTTAGCATCAAAAGCAAGACCATCTACCCCCAGTTCTAATCTTAAAGGAATAGATGGGGCGCTCCTTGGGAGAGCAAGGAGATTTTTCAACTTGGCCATTTCCCTCTGTTCCATCCTACCAAGATCAGAGTGGCCTCAAATGTCTGAGCCATACATAGCTGACGAATTTGCACAGGTCCTTAGAACTTCCAGGGCCTGTAGGAGATCTTTTGGGGTTATATTTAGTATTTTGTGGTATTTTGATACGCTGGTATTTTGTGGTAAGCTTATTGGGGTATTTTTATAGCGGTGAGACTAATTTCAGAATGCTGCCTAATAATTATTTCACCAGGGTCACTAACAGTAAACAAATACTAGACTTCATACACTCTGAGTAATTGGCTCATGTTCTCCTGTGATATTTTATCTACAATATCACACTTATGCCCTTTTGGCTGTGTTTCTAAATATGTAAAGCATGCAAATGAAATACAAAATATTAATTCAGCCTCTCCAATTTACTGTGACTAACTTTGCTTTGAGATTTCTTACCACACGTTCTATCTCCCTATGCACGCCAAACCAATGAGACTGAATCCAGAAAAATGCAATGAGACTAAATTACCTTTTCAAATTAATATTTTTTATCATAAACTAGAAGTATGCAAGTTACACAGAATGACATGTGCGCCCACGTTATAATTCACAACATAAGCAAGATTTTTCCTGCAATGGACTTCAACGCTCTGTCTGCGATAATGTGCAGAGCCCTGCCTGTTATCAGCCTTTGAATTAGCAACAACATAGGCAGAATAAATCCACTCTGAATAACAGCAAAACTTGGATAAATATAAACACATTTTCACATGCACGTTTAACTTCTTAATTACTAATGCAGCACCTAAAAATGAACTGAATTATTTAATCTATGCTACATAGTGCCAAACATTCACTTCACTTGCCCCTCAATTAACGGTATCATTACCTAGGTTAAGCTGGCGATATTCTACGACTCAGCTTGGCAGTGACCCACGGTTATTCACAGATAAGGTTGCTCGAGACTGCAGCTTTTCTAATGACTGCCGACCCAGGAGAGAGACAGCCACAGCCCACCAGTCAGCTGCAAGCACTGGAGACTCAGTCTGCCCAGGAACCAGCACTTCTGCCTCCTTCGTCAGTGAGTGGAAGAATGAATGCCCAGCCCTCTTTCTTCAAACCTTTTTCACAAAACCCTCTGTCACTCAAAAAAAACACCTTCCCTTGACAAGATCATCCCACTAAAATAGCACATGATTTCGGGTGTGTCTTTACCCGAAACACAAATGATTTCCTCTGTGTCTTTACCCGAAACACAAACTACATTGCTGAATAGAACTTGTTACATTTCTCCTGCACTGGAACAATGTGATGGCTTTAGAAGAACAGATATTTACATTCCTTATTTTACAACACAGCGCAGATTCAGCCTGCACGTTTAAAGTTTATTTTTCTTTCCAGACCACCATGCATTATCTGACAATCTGCATCCAGTTTATATAATGGATTGATCTGCACTACACATTATTATGGGAATTATATGTTAAATGGGTAGGGTAAATTAGTATATTAGTTTCATCTTAGTATTATTTTTTTAGTGCAACTCACCCCATTAAAATAGCATCATGGAGCAAAGTGATAATTTTCTAGCATGTGTTCTGTGCATTGGCATCTATTTAGATTCCGCCTAAGACTCATACTCTTGAGTCCATCTATGAGTCTCACATCCTTAGGCCTAGTTAGAATTCAAACCTTCGCTAAAATGTGAATGATGAAATGCACAGTCTAGATGTTGAAATGCAGAGCCTACATTCCTACAGGCCTGGGACACTTCATTACCCACATAATAGTTCATGAAACCTTGAACCGCCGCCCATTGCCTTGAATAATTAAGTATGGATTTTTCTATCTGTTTTCCCCAAGAACCTCTTTCATCAAGATGGACTCCCGGATAGTCTTAGAATGTGACTCTCTCGATCTCAACCGGCCCCAGACGAATTGGGGCAAGGGGTTTCCCGCATTTTTTGGACCAAAGCATAACTTTGGTTTTGTTCAGATTCTTTACAAGGCCCAACCAAGCTGATATCAAAGCGAAAAAATTGAACGCCTTCTGAATACCTCCTCTACCTCCTCTTGACTTGCTAATCATGACTGCATATGGCAGGATGCCAGTTTTCCTCCCTCCTAGCATAGGGGCATCCATGTCACCATGGGAAATCTCTACAGCGATTTGGTTTATGTATAAGCTGAAGAGTGTTGGGGTGACAAAGCACCCCTGCTTGACCCCCGTAGAAACCGGGAAGGGTTTGGATAGGCCATTGTCCGCCGGAATGCGTACATGGGTGTAAGTTCCTACATGCAGGCTGTGTATGGCTGCCAGCAGATTGACAGCAGATTGACAGGGACTCCCATTTGAAATAGCTGCAGCCATAACTTAGATCTAGGGATTGAGTTGAACGCTATACGTAAATCTATGAACACCAGATAGAGATTTTGGTTCCTAGGTTTAACATATTTGTCTCTGAGTAGAGATAGCCTAAATACCTGGTCCACCGGGCCAATGCCCGGTCTAAAACCTGCCTGCAGATCTGAGAGAGCGTTACTTTTGAGGATCCAAGCCTCCAGTTTTCTTAATAAAATGCTTCCGTACATTTTAGAAGGTACGTCAATCAAAGATATAGGCCTATAATTTTGCGGATCACTCTTGTCCCCTTTTTTAAAAACAGGGACTATGGTTGCACCTCGCCAAGACGCGGTTATGAGATGGGGACTTGTGATGTTTGAATACATGCTGTAGAACAGGGCCCCATATTATTACTTCAGTAACAAAGAGTTCCCCCGAGATTGCATCAGGTCCAGGCACTTTCCCCCACTTCTATGTACTGATTGCTTCTTCCACTTCCTCTAAGGAGATATCCAGCTCATAATATGACAACAGAGGCTCCCATCCCATTTGTTAGAGTTGGCCAGTGATTGTGCTTCAGAGTCCTGGTAAAGGGAGTTGAATTGCGAGAACCAGCTTTCCTCAGGGATACCTGGGGCAGCGACGCAGGACAGCCGCTTGGTATGCGCGGACACTATCTTCCAAAACGTGGATGCGTTTTTCAACCTAGTCGCTAGCTGGAGTTCTTCCCATTTTTTCTTACGGAACATTTCCCTCTTGCTTTCCAACAAGGTTTTATATTCTCGCCTAATCAGACTTATTTGGGAGGCATTCCTACTCTCAGTCAGTTCCACAATTGAGAGCAGTTCAGATTTATTTTGCCGACACTCCCTGTCAAACCACCCATTTGTAGTGGAGGTGCTTATAACGCCTGTAGCACCTGGTTTAGTCAATAACGGGTTTTACACACATACCAGCTGTTGCCAGAAGACACTGGGAGATAATTCGGTCCCAGCTAGCAGCGACTCAAGGAGCAGGACTAACTATGCGTATACCTTGCTGATGCAATTGCTTTCAACAAGACTTGCCACGGGATCATCTGCCTGCCTTCGCCTTTCAGGGTGGGTGGCGGCTTTCCGGGTAGATTGCAAGATAAAAAAAGGGGATCATGATCACTTTGGATACGCGGGATAACTTGGAAATCAGCTGCCAGCCCCCAGCTGTCGACATGCAACACAATGTAGTCAATATAGGTTTTGTGATTCCCTGAGGCATATGTCGGTTTTGGTGGGACATCACGGGGGAACCTACCATTACAAGCCCGGTATCCCATTACGGTCAGTTCCTGAAAAAGCTTGCCAGTGTAGGTAGTCTTGGGGATACAAGGTTGACTATACAGCCGAGGTATCCCGAAGAACTCATCGTACTCCTTACATAGATACCCATACTCTTCAACTGTTTCTAACTGCATATTAAAATCACTTGCAAACACAATATGTAGGTGTTGGGTGGTGCACAAAAACCTCACTTGCCTATAAGAGAACAGAAAATGCTTCTGCAGGAGGACCCACTCAACTGTGTAGGTATCAAGTCCGCCGTCTGCTAAGCATCGTGCCTCTGCAAACAACTCATCCATGTTTCTAACCCCCTAACCTGGACATAAGATCAGGCATAATTTTTCAAGCCCAGTGGCAAAGGACTTAATCTTCCTAGATACTGTGGTGAATCCTGTGGTCATCACTGATCCCCGGCCAGAGATCTCCCCCCATGTGGCCAGGGGACAGCAGCCGCTACCTGATCCTGACCCTGAAGGTGGTATTATGAGGGAGGGTCACATGGGAGGAGATGGCTGTCGGGGAGATGTGGTGACCCCATCAAGTGAGACACAGTACTCTTCCTTTTTAAATGAAGACGACCCTATCATTCCTAAATTCCTGATGGCATGTTGTCACTATACAAATCCCTCCAGTTACAGAACCCTAAAACCCCTTCACATCAGACAATCTAGGCAGAATACCATTCACACCTCATATATACATAATACAGACACATCTCCTGTCTCTGATTTGTTTGTGCTAAACAAAAATCCCAAACAAAATCACTTTAAAAGTCCTGTAAATCCTATGAACTCCCATAAAGCCTCAAGTACTGAGATGAGGAAGAGGAAGGAGTTAATATGGATCAAAGAAAACACTGAACATGCAAGCTAGATGTTGTAATGGGGCCCAACTGTGCGGGACATTTAAAAATGGAGTCCGCATTGGAGGAACAGCGAGAAGCCGAAAGGAAGAAGATGGACGCACAACCATGGGAGAAGGCAGCGGCATGGGAACGAACCACGCTGAGGAAATAAGGTACTTTCAGGCTGCCACTTGCAAGCAGGACCTACGGACATGGCGCAAAGCCACAGAAGATACCGCAGGCACTGTAAGAGGACCGCTGGGGAACTGGCAGCATCAAGAAAGCTACCGGCAGCGCAATCAAGTCCAGAAGCAGCAGGCTTAATGTTGGACAAACGTAGAGCCACCAGAAGAGCAGAGAGAAGATCTGCAGACCGGAGATCGCCATCCCATAGTGACATCTTCCCTGCAGCAATGTACCATGGATCAGAGGCGCTTCCAGACACCAGTGAGTCTGCCCAGAGATGTTATGCGGACCCTGGGGCGCATCGACAAGCATGTGAGCCATTAAGCACTCATTATTATTTTTGATTTAACTCTGTTTATCAATTTTCAACAGCAAAGATACAGGTCGAAACAACCACCTTTCAATTTTGCACAACATTGTCCATTCCCCTCCCCTCCCAGTCCCTCCCGCTCCTCAGCCCCCTCTGTCCCCCGAGAGCAGGTACGAACATGCAGCTTGAAGAAAAATAGGGAAAACCCAGCAAGCCGCTTACAATAAGTCTAATCATTTCAGAGGCTGAGAGCACCATTGAACTCTAAAGTCTTCCTTGAGGAAGGTGAGAATCTGCCCCCAGTCTGAAGTGAAACGTGCTAAATTACTGTTCATTGTGTATGTTGCCCACTCAAGTGCCACAAACTCCCAGATTTTTCTCAGCCAGTCTTGCATAGTGGGGGTGTCTGCTCCCTTCCAACGCTGCACTATCAGGAGCATCACCGCCAACATGAGCACTGTTATGGTCTTCCTGTGGCCCCTGGGTTCTTCCCCTTGCATTCTATTGTCTATTCCTAGTAGTACTTCCTTTGGGGGCACCCTTGCGCTCACCGAAAATACTCTCCTGAGCCTCCTGTACCTCCCCCCAGAATGGTTCAATTTTAGGGCATCGCCACTATATATCGGACCATGAACCCTCCCCCCACAACCTCTCCAGCACTCCTCTGTTGACTCTGGGTATATGCTATGGAGGCGGACTGGTGTGTTGTGCCACCTAACAATCAATTTATACCAGCCCTCCTGTAATTGGGGGCTTTGACCACCGTGGGCACCAGTAACCACAGCCTTTCCCAGTCACTTCTCTCCAGATCCCTCCCCATTGTCCCCTCCCATTGCCTCATATATGGCCACGCAGCAAGGGGGTATTCGCTACTAATACTTTGTAGAGTCCCGAAATAAGGCCCCTGTCGCTGCTGTGTGTCGTAACATTTTTTTTAAACAGGTGCGTTGCTGCCTCCTTAATAGCTGGGTCCAACCAGTGCCTCAACTGCAAATTTTGCAGTCTTTCGTTTTCCCTGCCCCAAAACATTGCTTACACTCAAGGAAGAACCTAATGGTGAGGCCCTGAAACATATCCCTGGTTATGTGGTATCCCCCTTTTTGCCATTGTGCGAAAGCCCCCAATTCCAGCCCCAGAGAGAAGTCAGGATTGTTGTACAGTTCAGAAAATGGAGACGGGAATGTTGTGATCCCATATTTCATTGCTAACGTGTCACATATGTCGGCCACAAGCTTTGTTATGGTGCTTAAATACAGATGCCGAGGCCTATGTAGGTACGGAAGCCATAGAACTTCTCGTAGATGTCCTCTCGCCAGTGTCCGGTCCATTGCTGCCCATAATTTCCCCCCTGCTTCCCGAAAGCCATTCCCTTATAATGCAGATCTGTGACGCCTCATAGTATTGCCGGAAGTTAGGGAGTGCCAGTCCTCCCTCCCGTCTCAGGGACATAAAAAGGCTACTGTTAAGCAGTGGGCACTTACCCTCCCACAAAACTTGCCAGTTATTTTCCTCCTGGTCCTGAGAAAAGCTATTGGGTATCGCCACCGGCAGTGCCTGAAAAAGGTAAAGCAGTTGAGGAAGTGTAACCATCTTGACTGCTGTGATTCTGCCCAACTAAGAGATTCTTAAGTTTTTCCATTTAGTGAGGTTAGCTTTTATGGGGACCATATACCACCCCGGGAGCTGAGATGTTATGTTAATTCTCAGGTATCGAATCCCACCTGGGCTCCAAAGGAATGGCGAGGCTGCCTTCAGTTCCTCCGCCCCCCCCCCCCTCACTGTGAGGTTGAGCAGTCCCGACTTGGATACGTTGATCCTCAAGCCTGAGAATACCCCAAACTCTGCTAACGCCCTCCTAAAGGCCCCTACTGACTCCCCTGGCTTTGTGAGTGTAAGTAACATGTCTTCGGCAAACGCTGCAGCTTTGTGTTGGGCCCCTCCAAAGATATCTTGTGTACCTCTTTGGACTCTCGCAAAAATTGTAGGATAGGCACTAAGTATATGGCGTAGAGCAGGGGGTTAGGGGCCAGCCCTGCTCAGTTCCTCTACTTATGCTGACATGCCTGGATAAGTATCCATTAAAGATGATACGCGCCGATGGGGTGTTATAATTCACCTTGACCATACGGATGAAGTCCCCTCCCAAACCCATCTACTCCATAACTTTAAATATAAAAGACAATTCCACATGGTCGAAAAGCCTTCTCTGCGTCATGGGAGAGGAGGACCGCTGAAAGCGCTGTCTTATGGGCCTTCTCCACCAGGTGTGCAATGCACCTAATATTGTCGAATGTTTGTCTCCCAATAACGAACCCTGATTGATCCAGGTGGATCAAGTGTGGAAGAAGCCTCTCCAATCTGTTGGCTAGGATTTTGGCATAGATTTCGGTATTAATGTTGATTAATGCTATCGGCCTATAGGAGCTACACTTGGTGGGGGGCTTTGTTTGGTTTGGGAATAAGGATCATTTTTGCCTCCTCTGTCGACCGGGAGATACTGCCCAATTCCTAAAAGTAATTATAAAATGTCGCTAGGTGAGGGAGTAAGATTCGCCCAAACGTTTTGTAGAAGGTAGTGGTATACCCGAATGGATGCAGTGCGGCAAGGCCAAAGACTGGCAAGAGAAGTGTGACATATTATGGCAAAGCCAAAAGGCTAACCAGGAGAAGCCAATAGAGTGTAAAGCTGCACACAAAGCCAAGAAGCCGACAAGGAGAAACTAAGTGAATGTACTAAGTCTATAAACAGGGACAAGTAGAGAAGAACCTGTGTGGGCTGAAGAGCCAAGAGTTCCTAGTTGCGCGACCTGTGATGGGTGGACCGTGTGAGCCTTAAATGGTGAAAGTCAAAGACACTGTGAAATAAACCCAAGAAAGAGCACCGTGAGTGAACTGGTGAGGTGAACCAGAAGGAGGGTTAAGTGGACCTAGATTTATGTTGAACTTTGAAAGGTTGTAACCACTACAAGTTGCTACATTGAAGTCTTGGGGAAGGGAACCCTGAGGCTTGATGAACTGCAAATATTGTCTTAAGGACAGAGCCTCAAGACCCTTTTCCTTTGAACTGTGTTGCCTTGCTTTGGGGAAGGGAACTCCGAGGATTGTGTGGAACTATATTGCCTTGAACTTGAGAAAGGTAATCTTGAGACTTTTGTGGAACTTTCTTGAACTTGGGGAAGGGGAGCTGAAATGGAAGCTGAGCGCTGGAAGAAGCTCAGAACTTTACGTTTATCACTATTTCATTTGTTATTGACATCATTGCACATTGTTTAGCTTTTGTTGTAAGGGCAAAGATAGGTTTTGGACACTGTCTTTTTAAGTTGAACTTTCTGACACAGACTCTCCTTATTTCCGTTCAGGTAGCGAGATCCCATCTTAGCATAGGGCAAGTTAGGCCTTCAACCATACTGACATTTGTTTGAATATACTATTTGATTTTGAACTTTGAATCTGTTGTCTGTGTCTTGATTCATGATTCCTTCACAGTAGGTATATGAAAAAATCCCCATCGTGGGAATGTTCAAGTTGTATTCAGTAGTATTGGACTTGCAACGAAGTGCAGACCAGAGTGGAACATCCATAGAAAATGTGAAAGTATATGGGCAGTATCTATTCTCTCATATGTGACACAAGCACGGTATCAAGAGAGATGACACAGACAACAGAAGTGCAATTCTAAAAAAACTTTATTAATGCTCAGGATGGTGTACCGCCTAACTGGCCCTATACTGTAGTGGGATTTTCCCTACCTAAAGAAACCTAAGGAAAGTCTTTGTAAGTCCAAAATGAAAGCCCGCCTGTGTCAAAACCTATACTTGTCCTCACAACTATAACAAACATGGTGTGGGAATCTTTTGCAACAAAATAGAGGTTTGTAAAAGTAAAGACTGAACTCCTTTCAGCTTGAGTCCTTCTTGGGTTCCCTGTTTCAAGTTCAAAAGAGTTCCAATAAAGATTCAGTTCAATAGTGTTTTTCTGATGTATCACAGTTCACACACAACGGAGGTCCTGGGACTTCCTTCCCAAGACAAAGTCCTTTGCTCGTTTGACTCTCAGTGTTCCCTTCCCCAAGACTTCAACATAACATTCACTTTGGGTTTCATCTGCTCAATAGTTCAAAAGAAAACACTGGGTCCGACTGACCATCTTTCAGGTTTGCTTCACCAAGTATTTCACAGTTCTTCACAGCTTGTTCATTGTTTCGGGTTTCCTGGTCTAAGCGCAGTTGTCAGACCACACGGTCCATTCATCACAGGTCATGCAACCAGTAGCCAGGCATATTAGGAGACTTTCTGCTCTAAGCGCAGTTGTCGGACCGCACAGTCCACCCATCACAGGTCACACAACCATACGTCTCCCCAAAGCTGTTGGGCCCCTTCTGTCTGGGGCTTTCACTGTATTCTTTGTAACCTTCTTGGATGCCAGTTCTTGGGTTGCAATATATTGGTGACTCTTTCTCATGGTTGCAACTCTAATTGGCAGTCTTTCTGATCTTTGCACAAATAATGCTCATCACAACTCTTCAATCCTTCATATGTCTTTGATTTTGTCCATACTGCTCTTAATTGATAATGCTGGTTAACATATCTATTAATGTGTTCCTTCACCATTCAGCATATCATAGTTTACTCATTTGACAGCTTTCTTTCAGTTCGGCATTCCTAACAGGTAGCATTTACTTGTGTTTATTCAATTAGAGGTTTTCTTTCAATTCGGTATTCAATATGAGTAGCGTTTACTTAAATGCAGGAACCGTTACTTCAGAGTGCTCTGGTCTCCTTAGTGTCTCCTGACTTTTACCAGCTTTCACGACTCCTCACAGCGGCCCTCCTCGAATGGGAAAACCTTCAGTTCGTTTGCAGGGCATGTCTCCAAACGCTGCCCGGCACCTCTGCTCTGCTTCACACACGGTCACTGTCCCCTGGCATCTTCCACAGCTCCAGCTGCACCCATGCTTGGGCGTGGACGGCTTTTCTTTCTCCTCTGCTATCTGGAAGCGCCTGCTGCCCGCCTTCACAGTAGAGGGTTCCGGGTCCTGCAAAGCTTCTCTGGCAGGTCTCCGGTAATCGTCGCTAACGTCTCTGCTTCATGGCTCCGTCCCAACACAGCGGAATCTCTTCCCTCTCTTTCTCCCCTCTCTGCTTTTGTGCTCCAGCTTTTATACTCTTTATCATTATTAACAGTCTGCAGGTGAAAAAGGTTAGACTCAATTGCCTGACCTTGTGTAAGCCTGTTAGTGTGACATGCTTAACCTTCATTACCAAGTGCATGCAGGTACCGCTTCTTCGTCCCGGCAACAGAGTGGTGTTTACAATAGGAAGTGTGCATTACTCTCAGTCGCCTCTTCCTCATCTCAGTACTTGATGGAAGATTACAGGGAAAAACTGGAAAGGACTGACAATATGCCATGAAGTCTGAGGGAGGGTAGGTCAGTGTTAGTGAAGGGGGATACCATGTCTCACCTTCAGGCACCCACTCTCCAATCCCTAAGGACCCCCCACCCAGGTGATCCTCTCTCACTTGTCCAACCCCAGGGTCAGGATCCAAAGGTGATGGCCCTTCCCTGGCCACATGAACAGAAGATCCCTGGGGAGTAGATGTGTGAGTACATTCAGGTTTCTCACACATAATGCTTGAAGTATTCTATAGTCAGAGCATTAAACTCATGGGGCGGGAATTCACCTGTCCCAGTGCCTAAATCTGCTCAAAATGTGTTCATAAAGTGTATGGGAGAGGTTCCCCCTTTACCTGGTAACTTGCAGTCTACCCGTGATGAAAAACTCTGCGTTTGAAATGCCGAAAGCCTAATTCAACATGGCTGCCTATTATAAGCATCTGACGGCGAATACACTGCAATGTGATATCATCTATTTACCTTAACAAACGAAATTACATCATTTGTTTATATAACTCGAGGAAAAGGCCGCGTGAGAAGTCTGCTGACACCCTATGAAAAGTATAGATGTGAATGTAGCATTGTGGATATGGAGTCTCCCATGTGTGGAGCGGAACAGGCTTATAGAAAAAGGATCTAAGGATCAAAACATTGAACAATATTGTTTCCAGGTGTAATCCACTAAAGGTGGAGCCCGGATCAATCTGTAGTAGACCTAATGTAAATATAATCTAGGACACATACCAGAGGTATGTTAGTGGCTAGCAGCCTAGTCATCTGGTTAATGGGATGATTCAGTCTGAAAAAGTTTGAATGTACCATATGAATATAGGGATAGATATCAGGGAGGGTCCAAGACTTCTCCAGCTAAATGATTCGGTTGCAAACACCATGTTCACATTCTAATGGTATTTATAGTAACTTCCAAATTGCTGATATAGTCATTTGTCTATAATAATGTACATATCAATATCATACAGATTCAATTCAGGTAATTTAGAGAAAAGCTAGAGACAGACTACAGAGAATCTAGAGAAAAGTTAGAGAAAAGCCCCCAAGTAAAAATACTCATTCATACCATTCAGGGTTAAGCTGTCCATTTTCTCGATCCAGCACAACTCTCTCTGATCCACTCTTGCCCAAGTCACCTCCCTTTTGTGGTTTATATGAACTACTTCTTAGATAATGAGTTTCAACTGTGTAGTAGAGTGCCTATGCTCAGTGAAATGTCTCGCAACTGGGGATCGTGCATTTTTTGTGCGCATGTTGCTTTTGTGTTCGTTCCTTCTCTCTTTAACTTTACATGACGTTTATCCCACATAGAAATTCTGCATGGGCAGTTCAGTCCATAGGTCACTGATCTGGAATCGCATGCGGCGGAATCCCTCAGTTTAATTTTTGAACTCGTCCAGGAGTGTCTCATGTTGGTGCCTTTCATGACGTTATTATAATTATTGCATTGTAAACATGGAATTGTGCTGTTCTTTCTTTTTTATTTTTATCAAATTTTATTGGCATTTAGGTTATAACAACACAGTATATCAGTTATGAAAAGCTCATTAATCCCAATAGTTTCAGGGCGTGGTGTCTGTATTGAAGAGATGTAGTAGAGCGATTGGCCTGCCTACACATGAATAGTCGAGTGAGTCCCTGCGAAATGTTCAAACTTTTCGTTGTTCAATATCTTTCTTATACCCTTCTAATGAAGAATACATATCAACAAGTATGGTTTGAAGTTCCTCTCTAATTTTTACGGTAGCAAGTTGTTCAGTCAAGTCATTGATTTCTATGTCCAGATGTGTTACCGATTTAGCCAATTCCTCTATCGTTAATAAGATGAGGTCTAGCAAGCACTTGGTAAGAATCTGTTCCCACCTTTTTACAAAATCCAGACTATCCTTACACAGTGATGGCTGTAGGTAGACTCACAGTCCCATCAGTATTCTTTTTGCTCAATAGTATTTCGCCAGTGTGGTAGCATGTAAGTTCTGCGATATTGTCCTACGTATTAATTTAATTTGAACATTGCAAAAATTTATTTAAGCTTGCTACTTGTCACTCAATAGATAGTGGATAATACAGCTCATCTAAGAGTAAATAGATTTGACTTTATCCCGGCTTGGTGCGATCAGGTAAGTGTGCCTGCCTCCCGTGATTTGAATCTGCTGCTTTAGTGCCATTTTGGTGAAAAAATACTTTTTCAGCGTTCTGCTGCACCTTTTCTGACCTCCACACTCCTTTCTCAGAGCCACTTCCTCCTCTGCCTCTCTGCATGCCATCTAGCCCTCCCTCTACCCCTGGTGTGTTTTCCTGGGCAAGCCTTAGCGAGGCTTCTGGGCCTGGTAACATCAAACCGTGCACCTGATTTTGCTCTTGGTGCGATTGGGTAAGTGTGCCTGCCTACCGTTATTTGAATCTGCTGCTTTAGTGCCATTTTGTTAAAAAAGCATATTTCTTCGTTCTGCTTCTCCTTTTCTGGCCGCCACACTCCTTTCTCTGAGCCACTTCCTTCTTTGCCTCTCTACCCTCCCTTTAGCCCTCCATCCACCCCTGATTGGTCCACTCCTCCTTCTAAGACACCTCCTCAGGGCAGCCTCTGCCCGGGCAGCCCTCGCCTAAGGGCCCCAAGGCAAAGGGCAGCTCCTGAAGAAACAGTTTCAGGTCGTGTTTGTCTGTGTTCGCTTGGGAAGCCAGCCAGACGTCAACCAGCAGCGACTGATAAGGTAAGTGTGGTCTGGGTGGGGAGCGCAGCATTTGCTGTGTGCTGGAGAACCCCTACCAGTCTTCATGCCTACATGACATGGCGCACCAAGGTTTGTCCACTAGTAGGTAGTGTACCATTCACAGCTTTTCTCCCACTTCCAGATTTCCCACATCTAGGTGTTACTGCTTTTACTGATGTGTCCCCAATTTAGGCTTTTCTCTCACTTTCAGGTATCCCAAATCTGGGTGTTACTGCTTTTACTGTTGTGTCCCCAATTTAGGCTTTCATTCCACCTCCAGGTATCCCAAATCTAGGATTTGTTGTTTTTACTGTTGTGTTCCCAATTTAGGCTCTTCTCCCACTTCCAGATATGCCAAATCTAGTTGTTACTGCTTTTACTGTTGTATTCCCAATTTAGGCTTTACTCCCACTTCCAGGTATCCCAAATCTAGGCGTTTCTGATTTTTCTGTGTGGTCCCAATCTTTTTTCCCACTTCCAGGTATCCCAAATCTATGTTTTTCTGCTTGTACTGTTGTGTTCCCAATTTGGGTATTTTTACCCACTTCCAAGGTGTCTCATGTCTGGGCATTCGTTCATTTGCTATTGTGCCTCGAATTGGGTGGTTAACACATCTACTGTAGAATCCCACATTTTAGGCGGCTCTCGCTTCTCTAAGGGCTGTCTATTACAATTGCCAAAATGCAGTACCAAAGCTCTATTTGTGGTAACTATACCCTCCTACCACACCTGGACATGCCGGTCAAGGTCAGACCCCCGCCCAACCACCTCTCCTGCATAGAAATAAGGCAGCTCACTGGCCTGCAAACACCCATAACCCTATCTCTACATCCCACTGTGCATCCTGTGCTATTAACCTTCCCCTACACTGAATCCCCCTTCACTCCCCTCCAGTGGCAATGCTGCACCCCCCTTCGGTCACCTTCCCACTGCCCTCCACCCCACCCGGCAGCCACCTAAATCACACTTCCCCTCCCTCAGCGCAGCAGGCACAGCCCTGGCCAACACAGCCC
The DNA here is from genome assembly GCF_040938575.1 of Ambystoma mexicanum. NCBI lineage: Eukaryota > Metazoa > Chordata > Amphibia > Caudata > Ambystomatidae > Ambystoma > Ambystoma mexicanum. The sequence goes on along the minus strand of NC_090923.1, from coordinate 1,463,870,737 downwards.
TGTCTGCAAATCCTTCCACCCTTCTGCATATCCCTATGCCCCTCAAGTGCCCCGATAGCAACCTACAAGCCTCACATTGATACCCCCTCCTCCTTCCCAGGTCACCACCAGCAGGCTGATCCTACTCTCTACAGCTTTGCCCACCCACCCTAACCCTGTACTAGCACTTTTCTCATCCTCCCAAAACACCCTTGTCTGATCAGTACTCTCCTAATCCCCAGCCCCTCCGAACCGCCCCCCACACAATCAGACTACTAGACCCCCCAAATACCCAGGCACAACCACCTCCCTCTCCTGATGCCCACCACACACAAAATCCCTCCCCTTCTATCGTGCATACCCATCTACGCCAGATCGGTTGCCAAAAATAAACACAACATTTCTGACCTCATCTCAACTGAACACCCTAACATCCTATTCGTCAATGAGACCTGGTTCTCTGATGATTTCCACCCCACGGCACATTAAGCCTTTCCTCCCCGCTACCCCCTGCTAATAATCAACAGGCACAGCCGAACGGAGGGTCTAGCAATCCTGCACAAACTTCAGCTGCCAGTAATCTCCACAGTGAGTCTTCCTGGTGCCTCCAAATGCAAATCCTTCCCCGCCAAGTTCCCCCTCAGCCATTCAGTCACCCATAGTTTCCTCCTCCTATACGGTCCACCCGGTTATGATCGTCACTTTGCCGATTCTCTCTGTGACTCGCTCCCCCTAATGCTGATCCATCATCGTGCACTCACTATGCTAGGATATTTCAACATATGGTTTGATATCACCGCCAACCCCATGACTCATGCCTCACCGACAAACTGGAAGCACTCGGCCTCTCTCAATTGATCTCACACCCGACCCCCATCACAGAACACACGCTTGACACACTCTTGTGCATATCTGACCAAGTTTGTGCTCTTACGCCTCGCCCTCTCATCTGGTCTGATCACCATGCTATCCCTTTCATCCTTAAAAATGTTCTTCCCCCTCTCAACCACCCCACCCCCCACCAACTCCCCAGCCACCATCCATCTTTGGAATAAACTCATGGCCTGGCTGACCTCTTTCCTCTCTAACCGAGCCTCCCAGGTCCAACCTGGGCCCTTCCTTTACTCTATCTTGCTCTCTACGTGTGGTGTTCCCAGGGGTCTAACCTCTCCCCCTGGCTTTTCAACCAATACCTGGCACCCCTCGCCCAACGCATTGCTGCTCTCTGCTCAATCTTTCAGTGCTATGCGGATGACAATCAGCTCGTTTTCAGGCTCCCCTCTGCCACCTCTTCTCCCTCTCTCATCTCTGACTGTCTGTCTGCTATCCAGGAGTGGTGTGCTGCCAACTACCTCTGCCTTAATGCCAGTAAGACAGAGATCCTCATCGGCACACCTGCACCTTCCTTTCCTGTCACTCTCTGGCCGGCCTCCCTTGGCCCTCTTCCTGCTCCCACTTGTGTGACTAAGAACCTCAGGGTCATCTTTGACTCCACACTTTCCTTTTCTCCTCACATCTGTGATGTCTCTAAGAAGTCAAACTACCAACTGCACCTCCTCAGAGGTATTCTTCATTTCCTCTCCTTCCCCAGAAGCTCACTGTCTCTAGAGCTCTGGTTCTCTCTATGCTGGACTACTGCCACAGCCTCTTTCTAAATCTGCCTGCTTCTACTCTCTGCCATCTGCAACTCACCCAGAACAGGACTGTGAGACTTGTCCTTGGCCTCAAGCCCAGGGATCATATCTCTCCAGGCCTGAAATCTCTTCATTGACTCCCAGTGGCTGCAAGGATTAAGTCCAACACCCTCTACACTGTTCACAAGGCTTTATGGGGCCTGGGTCCACAATACCTTCAACTCTCCCTTCGAAAACACCTTCCTACTCAATCTCTTCGCTTCTCCACCTCCAACTCCCTCAGGGTCAGTTGCTTCTCCAAGCAACAAGTTGGTGGTAGATCTCTTTCTTCAGCTGAATCCTCCCTCTGGAACACCCTCCTTGCCTCTCTGAAACTTAGGGAGAACCATCTTCGGTTCCAGAAGCACCTCAAGACCTTCCTCTTTGCTTCTGCCTTCGCTCTTCCTCTCCCCTGCTGCTCTCTGTCTGTTACTGCACTTAGCAGGGGCCCAGGTCCCTGCCCAACCAGTTGCATACCCACACTGCCTGCTGGCAACCCTTGCACTTGGGTCTGTATCGGCAGCCCTACAGTCCGCTTACTTTCTCTTATCAGACGCCTGTTGTCTGCGCTTAACTCTTGTACTTGCCACCTGCTGGCTGTACTACATTTTGTTTTAATCCCTTGTTCAGCACTTTCCACTCCCCCTTTGCTCTCCCCTGCACTTGCGCGATCTCAATGTCACTGGGCCTAGTAAGATTGTTGTCTTGTCCTCCCTTGTACCCCTCCCTTGTATTGTCGTGCCTTGAAACACTTGTGTATAGACGCGCTATGAATAAAATATCAATTCATCAATCCAGACCTGGCCAAATCCCTCCTTCTTAATCTTCCAGACCTCTCCCGCAAGGAAGGACACCCCTGCATCAATCTCTTTGATTGTTGGCTCTGCGAAGCTATGACCCCCTCACACCATTTTGTCGCCACCCTAGACGATCGACCCCCCACCAAAAGTGGTACACCTCACCCTCAAAGTGCTCAAAACCTCAAGCATCGCCTAGAGCGAGCCTAGAGGAACACCCCCACACCCCTGAATAAAAAGGTCCTTGCAAGACTGAACAGGGCATACATGTGTGAAATCCAGAAGGCAAAAAAATCCACTATGGGAACAGGATCTCCAACTCCAAAAAACCATGCAGGGAACTCCACAAAATGCCTGGGGAATTCAATTCCCCCAGCTGTCTAACCCCCGTCCCCAAACTCACAAGCTCTCTGTGGTGAGCTATCAAACCACTTTCATAACGTTACATTTTTAAGACAACACAGCATAACCTTAAAACTAGCTCTGATACCGCCACAGACATCTGGACACCCCTCAAACTGTAAACCCTCACCTTCTGCCAGACCCTCTTTCTCATCCTATACCTCCCTTTCTGCAACCGATTTCAGCAACTTTCTAGGACTAAGCTGACAATCAGGCTCACCCGGAGACCCTTGCCCCCCCACACCCTTCAAAAAAAGAAATCCTCTCATCCATCTGTGCTGGCAGCGTAGCCCGCTCCATTCTAAATAACTCGCTCACATCAAGCATTTTCCCAGAGCCCTTCAAAACTTTGCATGTAAAACCGCTTCTCAAGAAACCCAGCCTCGCCCCTCTCCCTCCATCTAACTACTGCACAATCTCCAACACACGCTTCATTGCCAAACTAATTGACCGCGCGGCATATATGCAACTTGGCCTCTTCACAGAAAACGATAATTTCCTCGACCCTGTCCAATCTGGGTTCCGTCCCTTCTGTCGAACAGAATCTTCTCTGGTCTCCATCTGGCGCGACCTAAAAAGAACCGCTGACTCAGAAGGGTGTCCTGAACTCATCCTCCTGGATCTGTCTGCAGCCTATGTTACAAGCAACCAAATAATATTAAGTAAATGACACCACCCTTAATTGGATCTCCTCCTTCATCTCCAATTGCTCACAAATCGTTCTCCTTCCCCCTTTCTCCTCAACCCCCACCCAATCACAAAAGGGATGCTGCAAGGAGCCTCCCTCTCACCACTCCTGTTCAACCTTTACCTCAGCCTTCTGCCAGCCCTAATCAGCTCACACAACCTTACCTGCTACAACTACCAGACGATGCCTAGATAATTTCAAAAATCCCCCAAAACCAAGCCTCGCCACATCCTGACCTCGCCTCTTGTCTCTTAGAGATCGACGATTGGATGACTAACAACCACCTGATCCACAATTCAGGCAAATCAGAGATCCTAATATGTGGCAAGACAGCTCTGATCGCATAACCTTTAGCATGGCCGCCTGCCCTTGGAAACCAAACTACCCCCTCAACCTGCATCAAAATTCTTGAATGCACCATGGACACAGACCTATCCCTCTCTAAGCATGACAATTCTGTATCCTCAACCTTCCACTTCCACCTATGCATCTTAAAAGAAATATTTCCTTACCTCAATTACCCTCAAAGAATGTCTGCTATACTTGCCATTATAGCCCCACGTCCGGACTACACCGACTCCCTCTATCACAGCATCCCAGCATGCCAGCTAAGGAAACTTCAACGTATCTAAAACACAACAGCGAGACTGTTGCTCGCCCTCTCGAGCGTAGAACACATAAGCCCTGCACTCAGAATTCTGCACTGGCTCCCAGTTAGCCTAAGAGCATCCTATAAAGCCATTTGTATCACACACCGAGCTCTTCATCATTCGGGGCCTGTGTTCCTTCAGAACAAAATCATACAATACCAGCCCCCCCCAGAAAACTCTGTTTGGGCTCAGCTCTCCTCCTAGCTATTCCACTACATCACTTCACCAGAGTTGGCGGCTCGGCCTCTATCTTAGCGGCCACCATCTGGAAGACTATTCTTCTTACCATCTGCAGCATAGAAAACTACCTCTCCTTCAAAAAAGCCCTCAAAACCTGGCGTTTAACCGCTCTGTTCTGAAAACCCCATAAACCCAAACTATATGCACTGTCTCAATAGGTGGAACGGGCTGCATCTCCAACCTTTTTGCGCCAAACACCTGATCGTGCCAACTGTGTCTACGGTGGCCCGGAACTGACACACACTCCCATACACCTATCACAACCCTGCCATCCCTCGAACGCCACCAGCTGATTCACAGCACTCGAATAGGCAATGTCACAGGATTGATGAACAACTACATCAAGCAAACTGACAGAAAACGGGCTAATCACAACAATAGTCGTAGAAGCACAGCGGTGTGATTGAACGAATACCACCTCCACCAAAATCAAACATCTAACACACATAGAAGAATGTGGCCTCCTGTGGGAATTAGATGGAACATAGACTGTTGCTACTGCTGACCCTTTCTGTCACAGCTACGAGAACCAACAGAAGAAGCAAAATAGCAGTGCGATCACTGTAACATCAAAGCAAAGCACCTCTAATAGGCGGCAATAGTACGTTTAATACACCACTCTGCTGGCCACAGGCATGACTAACCACACACATTAGTATTCAAGCAAGGACTACAACAACAATTTGGTCGTGCTGTTCACATACATTTTCCGCCTACCTACACCTGATTAGGCCTCTACACCACTTGACAGCCGAATGCCGCGCAGTCGTATGATAAATTAGGGCACGCAGAACACACAGTGAGTCACTAGCACTGACGCCACCCCCATTCCTGCAAAGTAGAGGAAAAGCGGGCACCACTTAAGGTCAAAGAAGTTCTTAATGGTCAGACGATAATCTCTTTGGTTGTTGTGAGTTCTGAGTGGGGTGCAACCCACTGTGTCACGCTTCCGTGCTGGACATGTATGGAACTGATAGCAAAATAAGGCCTACACTTAATAGCTTTCGGTGTGAGCTGTACTCCCTAATTACCACTCAAGTGGTTTCATTACATTTTAGATGAGTTAATCAATAATTTGCTTATGGTTTGTTGTGCTCCTAAGATAATTCATCAAAATGATTCATTCTCTGTGTTTTTCAAAATTAATGTAATTTATTTGCAGATGCCAAATTGCTGTCAATGCATTTCGGACTGATTAGTCCTTCGTCAGGGCATTTCTGTTATATCTTATCAACACCAAAGTATTGTATCAATTCAATCAACACATACAATTCATATCAGACGTGTCATCATGTTTAAATATGGAAAACAATTATACCTATATTCTAGCGAAGATTATAGTGTCATGACATAAATCACAATTCAAATGCAGGTAAATATGCATGCCGGCCACATGACAGTGATGAACAACAATATAACAACATACAGAGAAAAATAAAAAAGAGAGAAAACAAAGAAAATCACAGAAAAAACATCAGTCAATAATCATTGACTCTCAATATGCACTTTTTCCATTAACCATGTGTTCCTTGTTTGTGATAGATGCCTACCGGATTGAATATCACCATTTGTAAAGACTCCCTCTTACGTGCTCAATTACACCTTAATTGTCATGCTTTGTGGTGCTGGTAAGGGTAGTTAGTTGTTAAAAAGGTGGGCTGGCTTGAAATTGTAACTTGATGATGTGTGCACTAAGTAGAATGAGTCCATCCTATATAGTTCGCTCTTTTCAGAGATAGCTCTTAACACTGTGCTAATAAACTCAGCTTCCGTGTCACCATTATAATCTCTCATGTGGGGGCAGTGAGGGGGCTACCTATTCTTGCGTACTGACATTACTGCAAGGCGGTGTGTCAACCTAATGCATAGGTTGGGTATTGTAGCATTCGTATTCTGCAATATATTCCAAACCTGGTGTCAGCGTAATAGCTCTCTAAGGGATTTGAACGATCATTGCAAATCGAAAGAATGATGTCCCTATTGGGCATGGTGTCTTACCTTATTAATGCACAGGCTGATTAGTGATCCAGAAAAACTCCCTTGACCTAAGAGTGGTATCCGACTCCAAACTTGAATCAGCTGAACTGCTGACAATCAAATTACTACTAACACCTAACCAAACAGCCACCCTTCACCTTATCTACAGGCCCCCAGGGCCGGCACCCACCTTTGTCAGTGAAATTTCCACTCTTCTTCTTGACAAAACAAAAAACAACTCCCAAACAATAATCTTAGGTGATTTCAATCTAGGTCGCTGCGACCCTAAGGATCCTGTAGCAACTGATCTGGAGTATGCTCTTACTGACCTTGGCCTCACCTTGTACATACAAGAACGGACCCATATCAAATGCAGGACCATCGATTGGTTAGCCGGTTCTAATTGCAACATCCAGGTCCTCATTAACTCCCCATGCTTATGGTCTGACCATCACATCATAACATTTAACATTGAAGCTACCCCGCGAGCCCCAACACCCATAGCCCCAGCCCTCCCCACCCGCAATAAAAAAAATATAACAAGAGAACAACTCCACCCACTGTTACTCCCCTCTCTTAATGCGGCGACCAACGCCTGCTCTGATCCCACCTCCCTAGCAGACATCTACAACCAAACGATGCTCACGGCTATTGACACTATAGCACCAATCAAACCAAGGAAGGCTAAACCACGAGCACATCTCAACTCATGGTTCACTCCACAGCTAAGAATCCTCCGCAAAGCCAAACGCTGCGTGGAAAACCGTTGGAAAAGCCACCCATCTGATGAGCATAAAGACGGCTTCCTCCTCGCCTCCGTCACTTATAAAGACGCCATCATTGCTAAAAAAGAATCGCTTAATAATCGTATCATGCAAGCCAACTCTAATTCCAAGGAACTCTTTAGAGTCCTAAAAGAGCTCGAAACCCCAGTCTCCCTGCCAGACATTTGCACGAAAGACAGCAAATGGTGTGCTAACATTCAAGCAGCCCTCCTAAACAAAATCTCTATGCTCCAAACTAAAACAAAAGAAAAGCAGGACTGCCTGAGGCGTGACAACCGCTCACTCTCCCCTTCTAGGCCCACCCTCTCCAACTCTGCCAACATCAAACCTTTCACCTTCGCACCGCTCACTGTCACCGAAGTAGAAAACATCATCCTCAGGATGAAACCATCCAACTGCCAAGGTGACCCGTGCCCAGCTCCCACCATTAAGGACTCTGCCCATGACTTAGCCCCATTTATTACAGCCTTCATTAACTCATCCTTTGAAACAGGTATTGTCCCGGACAACCTTAAAGACGCATGGGTGATCCCGCTACTAAAAAAACCTTCCCTTGACCCAAGCATACCCACGAACTTCCGACCTATTACTACAGTACCATTTCTGCTGAAGATACTGGACCGTGCAGCTTACCTGCAGATCCAAAACTACCTTGAATCAAACAATCTGTTAGGTCTACGACAATCCGGATTTCGGCCCAGACATGGGACCGAAACGGCTCTATTAGACCTAAAAACCCAGATCGAAGTCCTGAAGGACAAGGGCAAATTAGCAATGCTATTACTCCTCGACCTTTCCGCCGCATTTGATTTGGTTAACCACCAGATCCTTTGCAGGCACCTCCACTCTGCTGCCAACTTCTCTCCCTCCGCAGCGGCCTGGATCAAATCCTTCCTGAGCAACAGATCTATGAGGGTCTTTGCACCTTCCGCTGCCGCAGATCCCTCCCTATTCATTGCGGTGTTCCTCAGGGTTCTTGCGTATCACCTACTCTTTACAATATCTTTACGAAACCACTCTTTGATGTGCTTGATTATCTGGGTGTCTCCTACACCAACTATGCGGACGACACCCAGATAATCATTCCCATCTCTGGTGATTATCTTGCTGACACCAAGGCCCTCAATGACGTCTACTTGGTCATCCAAGCCTGGATGGCCCAGACCCAGCTATGTCTGAACGACGTTAAGACGGAGCTACTTATCCTGGGTATATCACAATGCCTGAGCAAACTTGAGCCATCCTATCAGTCATTCATCATAGACGGCAACTCCATACAAGTCTCGAAAGACACTAAAACACTAGGCTTTTACCTGGATTCCACCTTATCCTTGTCAAGACAAACTAATGCAGTCAGGTCCACCTCTGCCTACACGTGCAAACTCATTTCAGCCTGCAGACCATTCCTCACCACCCACAATACCGTCACACTAGCGAGAACACTTATCATGGCAAAAATAGATTGCTGCAGTGCTCTATACTTAGGCACCAGCCAAGAAAACCTGTCCAAACTCCAAACCCTCCCAGAACAATGCAATTCGAGCGGCCCTGAACATCCCTCGTAACCACCACATCTCAGAAGCCAGAACTAGCCTAAATTGGTTACCCGTGAAGCAGAGAATTTCCCTAAAAACGCTTGCCCTCACACACAAATGCCTAGCCAACAAGGCTCCGATCTATCTCTGCAGTCGGCTTTCGCGCCACTCCACTGCCCGTCCACTAAGAACTGCTCAGACTCACTGCCTTACTATCCCTAGGTTTAAGCTCCAAAAAGCGGGAGGCACTAGCTTTCCTGTCCTAGCCTCCAAACTTTGGAACACCCGCCCCGCTGCCATCAGAACTGAAGACTCCTTCAACACCTTCAAGAATAAAACCAAATCTTGGCTTTTTGACCAGCAATAGTTGTGTTAGACATCTGTCCTACTTACTCAGCCCGCCTGTTCCCCAGCACGATTTCCGGTCTGCTACCTTCCCAACTACCTCAGGGATACTTCCTCTGCGGAGCCTAGGGACACTGTACCATGTGTAATATATGTAATTAGTAAGATTGTTATTATGTTGTATTGGTATACTTTTATTGTAATCTATCTGCCAGTATGTTCTTTTCTTGCAACCCTGTACAAATTGCGCCCTGATGCCCCCGGGCCTGATGGTCTGCGCGTTATAAATAAACAAATACAAATACAAATACTGTACATTGGAAGGTACTAAAGCAATCCTTCTCGGTCGGTGTAGCGCGAGCGAAGGCTTGAGCGTGGCGTCCCTAGCAGGGTACCTGCTGAGCACTCGCGTATGCTCATGCATACATATGCTGAAATGGAAATGATGCTCGACATCGAAGAAGTCTCATCTAGTGTAGTGAGGGATATTACGGCGGCCATCATGAAGCGAATAATATAAACGTTTAAAATAAGATTGTGCTGTGAAATAAAGAATGTGTATCAATCCTTAACTTCAAAAACAATAACTAAGGAGGACGTTGTGGGTAAACTTCACTGCGAAAATAGAAAAATAAACCTTGTGAATTGTAAAAGATACAAATAGGAAAAAATTCTTGGTGGAGTAATTGATAACTTGCACTTATCATGATTCTCACCCCCTAATTGGGTTGACCTAAGGATAACTGGGATTATTCCAATTTCAAAGATAAATATTCGGAGATCAGAATTATCAAGCCCTACTTGACTTGAATATGCTTCATAGTTAGCTTGTATCGAACTACTCACTGCTAGCACTGGCTGACTATGTCAGATAATTAAAGACAGTAAACTGTGGGTTGCTTAGGTCATGTGTGGATCCTACCATTGACCCAAACACTGTTCAGATCAATTAAAACAAATATAGACACTTATACTCTTAATCAAAACAGTACAGTAAAATACATATATATACAGACTGATACACCATATATATATAATATATATATATATATATATATATATATATATATATATATATATATATATATATATATATATATATATATATATATATATATATATATATATATATATAGATATAGATATAAAAAGGTTAATCTTCAGTCTTGGAGGAAAATATATCTCATCAACATTTCAGAGAAAGCAATTAAGTTCCCACTCTTCATTGATTCCATTGGGACTTCAGGCATCTAGCCGGTCTATCCAATATGCCTCTCTCTGTGCCCTCAGTCTTTTGAAGTCTTTTCTTGGCCCTTCCAAGTGGATAGTTTCCAATACTCGAAATTTCCATTGAGAGATGCTGTGTCCTTTCTCGTTGGAGTTTTTCGCTACTGCCGATGTGGCATTTCTATTCCTGATGCACAATTTGTGCTTGTTTATCCTTGCGCCTATCTTTCTTCCTGCTTCCCCTATGTAATAAATGCCAAATGGGAATTGTATACAGTATATTGCATTTTCCGTCAGACAAGAAGCATATGTCCTCAATAATATCTTCTCGCCAGGGTTGGGATGAAACACGGCTGATCCTTTGATTATATTGTTGCAGTTTCCACAGTTTAGGCATGGGAAAGTCCCTATATTCTTGGCCTTCAGCTGATGTTTAGTGCTAGTTTTGGTTTTCACCAGTAAATTCCTAAGATTATTGCTCCTTTGATAGGCAAAGGTGGGGGGATTACTGAATAGGACTTTGGGTCTCTCATCGCTGGTCAGGATACGCCAATGTTTGATTTGGTGACTCTGGGTTGAAAATGTTGACATGTACACCATTGGGGGTGTGGTTCTTTCACTTTTAACAAGTTCTCTCGGCTTTGTGTACCTGTTTTGGCTATTGTCTTTGGCTCAGGATACCCCTTTTTCTGAGTTTCGTGCACAAATTAGTCAATTGCGCATCGCACTCTGTTGAGTCGCTCACTATTCTTTTAATCCTCAACATCTGCCCGTACAGTAAATTCTTTAGTGTTTGCTGTAGATGAAAACTCAACCTATAAAGCAGATTGTTCCTGTCAGTAGGTTTAGTGAACAGTGTCATCAATATTTGGTGGTCATGTACATTGATTTGTACATCAAGGTAATGTATTCCTGGATTCCCAATTTCTGCCGTGAATTGAATTCTGGGATCGATCGTGTTAATAAAGAGGAAACATTCTTTGAGTTGTATTCACTCTCCTTGCCATACTCCAAAAGTATCATCTATGTAACAAAGCCATTTGTTTATGTTCTTAGACCATGTGGGATGGATAAGCATGTGGGTAACCTCAAACTTATGCATAAAGCAGTTTGCGTAGGCTGGTGCCACGGTCGCTCCCATGGCCGTACCAGAGGTTTGTAGGTAGAATGTTTCATTGTGCTTGAAAAAGGAGTTGTTGGCGATGAATTGTAGGAGTACCATAATACATTCTTTAGAGGCTCCGATAGACTCTTCTTGTAATAGCATCCATTCAACTGCTTCGTGCCCTTGATCAATGTTGGTCCCCAGTGGTTGTAGGATGCCCCCTGCGGCTGCTACTATTGGTCGTCATGGTGGGTCAACCAGGCTTTTGTGTATTTTTGGCAACAAATAGAAGTGTGGTATTTGTGGGTATAGTGTGAATAGGAAAGCCCTGGTTTTGTGTGAGATCCATTCCATCTCTTCCGCTGTTTCAATTATTGTTTGAAGATTCTTCATGATGTCATTCGCTGGGTCTTCTACCAATTTTGCATAAACAGCTCTGTCATTCAGTTGTCGTTCACATTCCTTCAAGTAATCTCTGGTGTTACGAATTACTAATGCTCCTCCCTTACCTGCTGGGCGAATAGTAATGTTGGTGCCCAAATATAACATGCAGATTTGCGACAACTCTCCTCTGTTCAGGTTGTATTTGGTTTTTCCAAAATTGAATTTTTTATGTCTGATTTTTGTGGCTTAGCCAGGCTACTGTTTTCCCTGAGTCTTTGTAAGATCCGCTCAAAGTGTTCTTGATGTAAGGGCTGGATCCTTGGAGTATACCTGAATGTCATCCAGATACACTATTACAAACAGTGACAGCATGCCCGAAAACTCTCGATCCATAAAGCACTGAAAAACATCAGGAGCATTGGTTAAACCAAATGGCATGACTAAGTACTCGTAATGTTCAAAAGGTGTCCGGAAGGCCGTTTTCCATTCATCGCCTGAACGGATCTGAACAAGATGGTAGGCCCCTCTAAAGCAAATAACAAGGGGGGTCCTGGGAGACTCTCTGCCAGACATGAGTCCTGGTTACAAGAGCCATACCCAGAGTATTTGGCTCACTATCTTTCACAGAGAAGAAATATCCAAAACATATCAGTCTTTGTCCTGCTTGGGGCAGTTCAGTACCGAAATGCTAGGCAATTCTCCTCTGAACAAGAGTACCAACAGCAACCCCAGACACGTGTTTCAGTCTGGTTGAACCTCTTCAGTAGGGTGTAGCTGTGCATCTCTAAGAATAGTGAGGTCCAGCTTGGAGAACAGAACAGCACCTTGGAGAGCTTCGAGGATGTCAGAGATAAGGGAAAAGCGGTACTGATCCTTAGGCATAACTTGATTAAGTCTGCGATAGTCCAAGCAGGGGCACGGTTCTAGAGTGTCTTTCTGGGGCACAGAAAACGAGGAAGCCCCAGCAGGAGATTTAGAAGGGCTAATGGTGTCATTCTTAAGATTGGTAGCCAAATATTCCTTAAGTGCTTCTTTATCTGGAGTGGATAGCACGAACATCCTTCCAAAGGGAATGATTGCGTTGTTGGTGGTATCAATGGCGCAATCTTTGGGACGATGTGGTGGCAGAGACTGTACTATGGTAGTGGAGAAGACAACGGAAAACTACTGGTATTCCTTGGGTATCTGAGTAATGTTGGACACGGAAATGTGTGAATTATTGGGTTGAGTTGAGGAATCGACTTTCTTCAGTCCCAGTTCCCCAATCAAACAATGGGAGGGACAGTATTCAGATCCTAGGAAAAGGGACCCAACAGCCCAGTTGATAAAAGGGTTGTGGCGATGAAGCCAGGGCATGCCTACAGGATAATGAGATCCCTTGATGATATCAAAGCTCAAAAGCTCCCGATGATTATTGATGGGCAAGGAAAGACAAGCGGTATGATGAGTGATGCGACCGGACGACAACGGTCGTCTGTCAATACCTTCCACTGCCTGGACATTTTTTTGGCTTCCCTGGGTATCTGATGTTCTTGGGCCCAATCGTCATCCAAAAAGATACCCATAGCTCCACAGTCAACTAAGGCTAAAGCTGGGTCAAGGTCCCAAGAGAGCTATCAAAGTGACCTGGAGGATCACCAAAGAAGACTGCTGAGCAGGACCCAATGAGGCTGTGAAAGAGGAGCAGGTATCCATCTCCCGAAACTGGGCTCCATTCAGGATTGGGAGCTGGTGTTTCCCAAATGCCTTGGTGGAACAATGGGGCAGTTCCGAACCATGTGCTTGTCAGATGCGCAGTATAAACATAACCCGCTAGAAACCCGATGATTTCTTTCCTCCGTTGTTAAGGGACCACATGGAGCACCCATCTGCATGGGTTCGGGATCCCCCTGAATGGGCTGTGGCATTTCTTTGGGACTAGGATAGATTGGAAAGGGCTTCAGATTAGAAGAGCAAGTGTTCTTCTTCTCTGCTTTCCTTTCCTGAAGATGTTAGTCAAGCTGTAAAGACATATCCAGTAAGGCTTGGAAAGAATTGGGTCGAGCCACTCTCACAAGTTCATCCTTAACTTCTTCATTGAGGTCTTTGCAGCAAAAACCATATCAGGTCGATCAAACATTGCTTTAAAGGCTGCTATGAAACCATCCTAATCATCTGCCAACGGATCCCCTAAGGCAACCATAGGAGTAGCCCATGTAAGTGCATTGCCCACAAGGTGAAAGACTATGAATCCAACCTTGGCTCTATTGGTAGAGTAGTAGTATGGTTTAAATGTGAAGTGTACTAGGCACAAATCCAAAAAGGAGCGTAAGGCTTTCGGGTACCCATCATACTTTTCCACGACACCATCGAGTGCTGCACTGTCCTGAAAAACTCATTACTTAGACAGAACCAACTGCTTGAGAGCTGAATGCTCTGCCTTGACCTTCTGCACCTCAGTGAACAGCTCTTGCATCCCTCGTAGTAAATCCTGCAGCATAGTTTTCATCTCCTCAGGTGCTGGAGTTATATGGCATCTCAAACTGTCACAATCGGTAAGCAATAAGTCCAAGCTCACCAGAGTCGACTTGGATGATGTCCTTTTCCTGGAAGGAGACATGTTCTTTTTCCATGAAGTCCGGGCCTCACGAAGAAAGGGGAGAGCTTCCTCCAACGCCACCTTGCTGGTTCAAAAAGACCCAGCAGGCTGACTCTGGGGGACACTGCCCAAACAGACCCTGTAATGGGGAAAATGACCCTGCAGATGTCCGTAGGTCTTCAGCAGAAGGAGAGGAGTTTACAATAATCTGTGTTGAAAACAGTAGAAGGCAGCTGAGTGGGCGGAGCAAGGCAGGCACAAGGACTGCCGGCGCAGATGTAATCCAAGCAGGAAGCGAAGACCAGGGCAGCGCTTCACAGAGCGAGAACCAGGAAGGTAAACAAGGAGAGGATTGCTAAGCAGAATCCTGTGCAGTTCCCTTGGGGACCACTGCAAGAAGATTAAGACTACAGGAGTAAGCAGTAAACCCAATTGGTAGCCGTCTGCACCACCCAGATTTACCTGGTAGCTGTGACTGAGCAGTCAGATGTCTCTCAAGAAGAGTAGGGCAGTATATAGAGTATACACAATAGGGCTAAAAACACAGTAGAGCAAACAAACACTATGTTAGGCAGAAACCCGTGCAGTTCCCTTAGGGACCACTGCAAAAGATTTAGGACTACAGGTGGTTGGCAGTAAACCCAATTGGTAGCAGTCTGTAGCACCCAGATTTACCTGGTAGCTGTGGCTGAGCAGTCCGACTTCTCTCAAGATGAGTTAGGCAGTATATAGAGTATACACAATAGGTACAGAGATACAGTAGCACAAGCAAACACTGACCAGAGCGTTGGTGTAAAAGTATATAATTATTTATTTAAAGACACACTTGTAAATTACACTAGCACAAAAAGGTAAGTAAATTCAACACACAGTCACTATTATAGATATACAACCCTGATTACTTATTAGACAAGTCTTAGCGAGAAACACCACTTATTTTCAGACAGAGGTGAGCGCTTAACCTAAGATGGCACTCTAATAAGTTATATAAAAAGGGAGGGAAAGGGCAGAGTTATGAAAGCACACAATTTTAATACTTTTAAAAGAACCACAGTGAGGCAGGTTAGGCAAAGTCTACTGGAGAGCAAGGAAGTTCAAATGCCAGGCCCACTCTTAGAGAGAGCAAGCGAAATGTGTCCAGGATCACACAGTGGGGTTATGCCCAAAGAGTCTTTGTAGAAAGTACACAAAAGATTGAGATCAAGTCAGGAAAAGTTAGTTAACAGGCCCCAGGCTAACCCAGGTTAGAAAGTCGAGGATTTACTGTCACCCCGAATGATCTGTCGCAAGGGAAGCCAGGCGGGACACAGTACCGGAAATGGGAAGAACGCTCCAGCGGGGGCAGTTGTTCCTGGCAGCGGGTGCAAGTCAGTGTTTCGTCCAGAGGAAGAGGAGGTCTCGACGTGGAGGAAAGATGAAGGTCGTTGCACTGCCAGGGAAGAAACAAGCCGCGTAGTTCTCCGGTTACAAGGTACTACCCTTTTCTTCGCGGTAGTGGTAAACCGTGGTATTCCGGCTGCCGGGGTGCTTGGCACAGGAAAGGCGGCCACGAGATGCTCCAGGAAGGCGAAAAGACAGGCAAACTGGTTATCCCCACCAGTCAAAGGAAGAAGACTCTCCGGGCTGGAGATCTCCTCTGTCGTCGGGAAAAGTGGTGAGACCGTTCAGGAGGGCTCCACCGGTGGTGTCGTCGTTGTAGGTCGGCTCGGCTTCTCCCCCCTCGGATTCTTTAGGTCATGTGGTGACTTCTGAAGTTCCAGTCCCCAAAGCCCTTCTTTTATGCAGAAAACCCCCATTCATCAGTCCTAGCTGTCACTCAAACATGCTAAGTGGTGAGCCGGGCTGCTCACCACTGGGCCAATCACACCAGAGTGCGACTTGAGTTGCCAAGGCAACTCAGTCCAGGGTGCCTAAACCCCCTCCCACACCGCCTGTGGTACCCAGACAGAGGGGCACCACTTTTGGAGTCTTATGTGGAGAAGCCCGCCAAAAAAGTGGAACAAAGGGCTCGACTTGGGTTGGAGTCACAGAAGCGAACACAAACGCCATTTTGGAACCGAGTTTCGGCAAAAAATACCAACCAGTGAATTTATATTAATTTAATAAACCGGCGGTATGTTCGAGGCTATTTTAAAAAGTGGTAGCCTCGAACAATGGGAAAATCCCATAGGAATATATTTGCGGTCGAATATAAAAAGTAGTATCCACTGCCACCAGCCAAAACTCGGTTGGGGGGACTGGACAGTGCCCCCTCAAACAACAGACCCCGGGGCAATCGAATTGCCCCGACCAGTACGTCCACAATATGATGGTTTGTACTGGTTCTGTTCACAATTTGAGACTAGTAAAGCCAATTGTGGCTTTACATGCCCTGGGAGACAGTAGTCAGTCCCAGGGTATTGAGTCTATGTTTGGGGGTCGCTACGACACCCCTGGGTTACTGCACGGAGGGTGCTGTGTAACCCACATACCAAAAAACACATGAAGCCCTATGGGGTAAAGGACCCCATAGCCCATAAAACACATACAAAGTCAAAGGAACACCTCAAATCACGTCTAAGACTGGGAGAGAAAGAGTCTCACTCTTAGCAGGAGAAAAACTAAACCCCAAAAATCCACCAAAGCTGCTGGGGGACTCCCTAGGTTTGGGAAATTAGCCTTTACAGAGAATTCTCCCTAACACTCGCCCCCCAGACTAAGGGACAGGAGGATTTAATCCACTCCTGGATGAATCTCATACCTCTAGTCGATGACATACATCCTAGAGAGACTATCAGCATTTTGGTGGTGACACCCTGACCTGTGCTCAATGGTGAAATCAAACCCTTGCAGGCAGATTGACCATCTCAATAGTTTTGGATGTTTCCCTTTCATTTGCATCAACCATCTCAAGGGTTGGTGGTCAGTCTGAATGACAAAAGTAGAACCATAAAGTATGGCCTAAACTTCTTCAGTGCCCACACAATAGCAAAGCATTCTCTTTCGATTGTTGCCCACCTTGTCTCAGGATCCTTCAGCTTTCTGCTGATGAAGCAAATGGGGTGCTCCCTACATTTCTCATCCAGTTGGCTAAGGACTGCACCTATACCTACATTAGAAGCATCTGTCTGCACAATGAAAGTTTGGTGATAGTCAGGAGCTCTCAACACTGGTGCTTGGCAAAGAGCTTTCTTCAAGTTTTCAAAGGCCTGATTGCATTCCTCATTCCATTTGACCTTCTTAGGGAATTTTGGAGAGGAGATTACATTCAGTGGAGAAGCTATGGTCCCATAGTTCTCTATGAAATTCCTGTAATACCCAGTGAGGCCTAGGAAGGCTCTCACCTGGGTTTGAGTAGTAGGTGTTGTTCAATTTTGCACAGCTTCAATCTTAATGAGCAAAGGCCTTATTTCTCAACCTCCTACCTCATGCCCAAGGTAGACCACCATACTCTGACCAATCTGGCATTTACTTGCCTTTATGGTCAGATTGGCCTGTCCAAGAGCCTGCAAAACATGTCCCAGGTGGTTAACATGCTCTTCCCAGGATTGGCTGAATACTGCAATGTCATGCACGTATGCCATGCAGAAGTCCTCCATCCCAGCCAGAATCTGATTTACCATCCTTTGGAATGTTGCAGGTGTATTCTTCAATCCAAAAGGCATAACCTTAAATTGGTATATGCCAACTGGGGTAGAAAATGCAGTTTTCTCCTTGGCATGGTCTGTCAGGGATATTTGCCAATAGCTTGACGTAAGGTCAAATGTGCTGAGGAACTTGGCTGAACCAAGTCTATCGACCAACTCATCTGTCCTTGACAAAGGGTGGCATCAGTCTTTGTGACTGAATTAAGAGCTCTATAGTCCACACAGAATCTCAACTCCTTAGATCCTGCCTTTGGTACTAACACAACTGGGCTAGACCATGGACTAGTAGAGGGCTCTATTACCCCGAGATCAAGCATCTTCTTGACCTCCCCTTTGATGTGGGTTCTTACATTTTCGGACATTCTATATCCTCTGCTTTTGACTGGCAGACAGTCACCAGTGAGTATATCATGCTGTCCCCAAGGGGTCAAGCCTGGTGAAAGTGAGAACAGAGAGGCAAACTGATTTAACATGGCTTTGCACTCTTCTTGTTGCTCAGGTGTCAGATTTGAAGAGAGATTTACTCCCTCAATCTTTTCGTCCAAGGGTACGCCTCTGAGGAGATCAGGGAGAGCTTCACTCTCTTCTTCCTCTTCTGTTGAAGCTATAAGCAAGGCTCCTACTTCAGGCCTGGAGACATACACCTTTAGTCGGTTGGTGTGGAAGACTCTGGGAGTCTCCTTGGGATAGCCCAGGTCCACCAGATAGTTAACCTCTCCAGGTTTACCCACAACCTTGAAGGGTCCCATACATTTATCTTGCAAGGCCCTCTGCCTTGTTGGGATCATAACTAGAACTAGCTGGTCTTGAGTGAACTCAACCATGTTAGCCTTTTGGTCATGCCAATGCTTGACCAAAGCTTGTCCAGCTTTCAGGTTATCACTAGCTTCTGCCATCATTTGTGACATTCTCCTCCGGAGACCTATCACATAGTCAGTCACTCTGACTGGCTTGGGGGAAGGAGCACTCTCCAACCCCTCCTTAATCAGGGCCAATGGACCTCTGACTGGATGGCCATAAAGATGTTCAAAGGGAGAATAACCTACTCCCTCCTGAGGGACTTCTCTATAAGCAAAAAGAAGGCATGGCAATAGAAGGTCCCACTTTCTTTTAAGGGGATCTTCTAAAGCACCTATCATGCTCTTCATGGTTCTGTTGGACCTTTCTACCAACCCATTTGTCTGAGGGTGGTAGGCGGTAGAGAACTTGTAAGTAACTCCACAGGTTTTCCACATGGCTTTCATTTAGTGGGACATCAAATTTGACCCCCTGTCAGAGATTACTTCCTTAGGAAACCCAATCCTGGTAAAAATACCAAGGAGGGCCTTAGCCACAGCCTGAGCTGTAACAGTCCTCATAGGAATTGCCTCAGGGTACCTAGTAGCATGGTCTACTACAACAAGGATAAACCTGTTGCCTGAGGAGGTTGGGGGATCATGGGGACCAACAATGTCAATCTCTACCCTCTCAAATGAGACTCCCACAACTGGGAGAGGCACTAAAGGTGCCACATTTTTGGACCCAACCTTACCAGAAGTCTGGCAGGTATTGCAAAACCTATCTACCTCAGCCCCCATCTTTGACCAATAAAAGTAGAGTGAGAGCCTTTCCTTGGTCTTCTTGAAACTTTAAGTGACCAGCCAAAGGAATCTCATGGGCCAGTTGCAAGAACTGTTGTCTGTTTTCTTGAGGTACTACAAGCCGCTTGTAGCCTCCAGGTGCAGGCTCAGCTGGTTCAATGTAGAAGAGGACATCTTCCCAGACTCTTGCCCATCACCCTGAGAAGCTGCCTGTTGGCGAAGACCTTCCAGAGTTGGACATTCTCTCTGTCCCTTACTGAAGTCTGCCCTGTTGGGTCCACCTTCTGCCAGTAAAGACTGCAGCTCAGGATGGTCAACAGGATCCAGATCTCCAATAAGTTCTTGGCCTTCCACTAGATCTTCTTCAGAGTCTAGTTCAACCACACAGGGTTGTACCTCCCTCTCAGCCTCAGCTGGAGGTGGAGTTACAGGTGTAACTTTGGACAACCTAGGGGAAGTCCTTGTTGGAAGCACTGGAGTGCTTGCTGTTGGCTGTTTCCTAGAAGGCTTTGGGTTCCCCTTTGCTTCTTTTTGTTCAGTGATAGCAAGTTGTAGCTGTCATGAACTTCAGATCACGCCCCTTTTGGACCTCCTGGTCCTTGTCTCAACGAGGCTTACATTCCGTACTACTTCCAACATGGCCGCCCAGAGCTGAAGCCCTTGCTCGCTCCATGCGCTGAACGCGGCGTGATCTATTTATAGACCACGCCTTCCGCGGCTCCGCGCGTCTCAATACTATTGCAGAGTAGCCTCAGACGTGTGTTCATAGCTCCTATTACCCGCTCTTCACCCTTCCCCCTTCCTGATTCCGAGCATTACTAGCTTTTCCAAGACTCCCGGATTCCTGGACTCCGCGTTCCCAGAACTAAACGCAACCTGGAACCAGACGAGACTTGAGCAGCACTGTTCAAGACCAGGAGCGTTCGCAAGAAGGCAGCGATCAAAGACACCATCAAACACCGGACCCAGGTGAGAAGGGGGGAACTCCTTGACAGTTTGAGACGCCACCCGATCGAACCTAAAAACGAGATGGAAGCCCCAATGCAGGACTTAATGCGACGCATGCAAGCATTATCAACCGAGGTCCAAAATCTTAAGGTGGAAAACGCTGCGCTCAAACAATTGGTCTTATCCCGGGATTCTGCTACAAAGGAGAGTGCCCTGTTGGGCGTTGTTGTTGACAAGTATGATGGTTCGGCAAAAACACTTCACGGATTCCTGGATTCATGCCTGGTCCACTTTACCTTTAAGCCCTATTATTTCTCGACTCCTCGGCCTAAGGTGGGTTTCATCATATCCCACCTTTCTGGCAACGCCTTAACTTGGGCAACACCCCTTGTTAACTCCGGCGAAGCCCTCCTAGACGACTATGATGGGTTCATACAGGCCCTTAAGGGCATGTTTGACCGTCCAGAGCAGGTCTATACTGCCCAAGAACGCTTGCTGGACTTACAACAGGGCTCCCAAGATATGCTAACTTATGTGACCAGATTTAAACAATTGGCTAAGGAAGCAGACTGGCCCTCTAAGGCTAGTTTTACCCTGTTCAGGAGAGACCTGAACGATGAGATCAAGGATGAACTGGCCAGGGTGGCCCGACCAAATTAATTCCAAGCACTAATGGACCTGGCCTAGCAAATAGAGTTTCGCATCCAGGAAAGGAAGGCTGAAAAGAAGAAATCCAAGGGAAACCCACCCAAGACGTCCTTTGAGAGCACAGCCAGAACAGACGCAAACCCAAGTTCAGCCCCAGAACCTGAACCCATGCAAATTGGAGCCTTTCGTGGACCCAAATCACCTCAAGAAAGGTTGAGAAGGATCCATACGGGTTTGTGTATGTATTGTGCTTCAGACAAACATTTGGTCAGGGAATGTCCTCTGGCACCTCCTCAGCGTTCGGGAAACGCCAGCTCCCGATCTTAAATGGAGCAGAGATTTGGGAGAGAGATGTTTGCTCCACATCAATTCCATCCTTGAACTCCCCTGGACAAAACAGACTGGTCTTTCTCCAGGCATTTCTTTGACCCTTGAAGAGTAAGATCTGCCCCATTCTGGCCTTGGTTGACTGTGGAGCTATGGGAACCTTCATAGATCAGGAATGGGCTGTCAGTCATCAAATCCCATATGAGGCACGAAGCACCATGTAGTTTGTGGAAGCCATCGATGTAAGACCCCTCAGTTCAGGGCCCATAAATCTACAGACCAAGGAAATCCAGCTATCAATAAACCACCATAAAGAGCTAATCAGATTCGATATCATTAAGTCCGCCCACTACCCCATGGTATTGGGTATGCCCTGGTTAAAAAAACACAATCCGTATATAAACTGGACAGCAGGATCAATATTCCTAGGCTCAGAGTTTTGTATGTCTCATTGTCTATCCCTGGAACTTCCTTTAACACCCCCTGAGGAACCACCTAAGGAGCAAGAAACTCCACTCATGGTTTCCAATACAATACAGGTTCTGGAGGCCTACCAAGGATTCACCAATGTCCTTTCCACTGCCATAGTCCAGGCTTTACCTCCACACAGACCCGAAGACTGCGCAATTGAAACGGAAACCTCGGCAGTGATCCCTTTCGGTAGGATGTTTATCCTTTCCGAACCTGAGAAAAAGGCCCTCAAAGAATATCTGGATACAAACCTTGAAAAGGGTCCCATAAGACCTTCAAAGTCACCAGCAGGCGCATCATTGTTCTTTGTTCCTAAGAAAGACACCCAGGAACTTAGACCTTGCCTCGATTATCGTGGCCTAAATCAATGCACTCTTAAGGACCGATACCCACTACCCTTGATATCGGATATCCTAGAGGCAGTGAGAGGTGCAGTAATATTCACCAAATTGGATCTCAGGGGTGCCTACCATTTGATCCGTATCCGGGAAGGAGACGAGTGGAAGACCGCCTTTAGAACACCCTTTGGCCACTACGAGTACCTGGTCATGCCCTTTGGACTAGCCAATGCCCCAGCAGTATTCCAACGTTTTATGGATAGGGTGTTCTCTGACATGTTGTTTCTCTTCGTCATTGTCTATCTGGACGACATATTGATTTTTTCCAAGGACCCTCTGAAGCATGAAGGACATGTTAAGGCAGTTCTACAAAGACTCCGGGAACATCACCTCTTAGCCAAGCCTGAAAAATGTTTGTTTCACGTTACCTCTGTGCACTATCTGGAATTTATCCTTAGTCCAGAGGGGATTGGCATGGACCCTTCAAAAGTAAAGGCAATTCTCGCCTGGCCTACTCCCACGTCCATGAAACAAATCCAATCCTTCCTAGGACTAGCCAATTTCTACCGAAAGTTCATAGCCACCTTTTCCGAGATTGTACAACCTATAGTGGCTCTGCTAAAGAAGGATACCCCATTTGTCTGGTCAACATTACAAGAAACTGCATTCCAGCGTTTGAAGACCGAGTTTACACAAGCTCCCATTTTGGCTCAACCCGATACAAGTCGACCCTTTTTAGTGGAAACGGATGCCTCTAATTACGCTATAGGAGCAGTGTTGAAGCAGAAAATGGAGGACGATTTGGAACACCTCGTTGCTTATCTTTCAAGAACCTTAACTCCAAGTGAAAAATACTACTCCGTCCTGGAAAAGGAACTGTTAGCCATTCGCCAAGCCTTCACTGAATGGCGACACCTACTTCTGGGAGCCAGACATCCTGTCCAAGTCCGTACTGATCATCGAAACCTTCAGATTCTACAGTCACTGGAGTGCAGGAACAGTCGTCAGGCACGTCGAGCCTACTTTTTTGCCCAGTATCAGTTCCACATTACTCATGTCCCTGGATCACAGAACCTGATCGCTGACGCCTTGTCTCGCCATCCTGACTACGTGACCACTGAAGATAAGGCATTTCCTAAAATGTTTTCTCCCTCGATCGTTGTAGCCCAAGCAGTTGATCTCCTGGAAGAAGTTTGATCGTAAACCCAATCCTCGGAAATATGGAAGGACATTTCAACAAGAAACCACTGGAAATTAAGAGCCAAGGAAGGCTTCTTATTAAAGGACAATGCACTACTCATTCCTACACGGAAGTTACAGCAGAAAATAATAAACCTTTGTCATGACACACTCCATTCCGGGCACCGAGGTATCACCAACACCCTCTGTCTTATACAGAGACAGTTCTGGTGGCCTAAATTTAAGTCTGACGTACAGCAATACATCCAGGCTTGTATGACCTGTGCCCAAAATAAACATGATAACAAAAGACCGGCAGGTCTTCTTCTGCAGCCCACTCTACCCTCTAAACCATGGGAAATCATCGCTACAGACTTCATAGTGGAGTTACCACCTTCCCGAGGATATACTACCATCATGGTCACCATAGATTTATTTACCCATATGGCCCATTTTACGCCACTGATGAAACTACCCTTCTCTTCAAAACTAGCTGGAATATTTCTGGAACACATATTCCGACTACATGGGCTTCCTTCCAAGATCATATCTGACCGGGGTCCTCAATACATTTCACAATTCCGGAAACACCTCTGTCGAGTTCTAGGAATCCAACGTGCCCTCTCTTCAGGATATCACCCCCAAACCACCGGAGCCACAGAACGTGCAAACCAGACCCGAGAACAATATCTCCGATGTTTCGCCACCAAGGTCCAGGATGACTGGTCTCTCCTGATACCCGTTGCGGAATTCGCTTACAACAACTCCGAACACTCAGCGCTACAGACCAGCCCCTTTTATTGTAGTCAAGGGTTCCATCCATCGGTTTTACCGTAGGTTCTTCCTTACCCTACATCAGTACCTACTGTTGACTCCTGGATCGAAACTCTTATCAACATTCACCGGGAGCTAAAGAACACTTGGAGAAAGCCAGATTACAGACCAAGAGGTATGCGGATTCCAAGAGAAGACCAGGTCCTTCCTATACGGTCGGTGACCGAGTGTGGTTGTCATCAAAACTACTTCCCCGACACTTGCGACCAAACAAGCTGGCTCCCCGCTACTATGGTCCATTTCCCATCAAGGAGATTATCAATCCTGTCTCGTATCGAATCAAGCTACCTGACTCCTGGAAAAGAATTCACCCAGTTTTTCACACATCCCTATTGAAGCCCTACATCCAATCCTCTCGAAAATCCAGTAGACATCCTCCTCTACTGGTTGACAACCAACTGGAATATGAGGTGTCCCGGATTTGTGACTCCAGGTATAAGCGGGGCCATCTTCAATACCTAGTGGAGTGGAAAGGATATCCTTCTAGCGAAAGGACCTGGGAGCCTGTTTCTAATATCAAGGCTCCTCGGTTGCTCAGAAGATTTCACCTAATACACCCGGGCAAACCTGGAGGTAAAGGCCTTCGGAGGAGGCATGCTGTCATGAACTTCAGATCACGCCCCTTATGGACCTCCTGGTCCTTGTCTCAATGGGGCTTACATTCCGTACTACCTCCAACATGGCTGCCCAGAGCTGAAGCCCTTGCTCGCTCCATGCGCTGAACGCAGCGTGATCTATTTTAGACCACGCCTTCCGCGGCTCTGTGCGTCTAAATGCTATTGCAGAGTAGCCTCAGACGTGTGTTCGTACCTTGTGGTATTGTTTCCTTTGTCCCAGTGCTATTACCCGCTCTTCACCCTTCCCCCTTCCTGATTCCGAGCATTACTAGCTTTTCCAAGACTCCCGGATTCCTGGACTCAGTGTTCCCGGAACTAAACGCAACATGGAACCAGACGAGACTCGAGCAGCACTGTTCAAGACCAGGATCGTTTGAGGGCAGCGATCGAAGACACCGGCAAACACCGGACCCAGGTGAGAAGGGGGGAACTGCTTGACAGTAACTCCAGTGGAGTAGGAGTGATATCTTTCTTCATCATCTCCTGGGAGTACCTCTCATGGTTCTCTCCCTTGCAGGTCAGGTGAGCTCCTGTAACCTTTTACTAGGAGGTCTGGGGGTATGTGACACTACTCCAAGAGTCTTCAGGTCATTACCCAACAGAACCCTTCCTGGTACCTCACTTTGTATGCTGACAGATATCGTCACAGTCATGCCATTACACTGGATGAGAACTGGTAATTGGGGAAGCATCTGCACAGGCCCTCCAGCTAACTTGGTGAAGCGTTTGGGTGCCTTAGCAACATCCTCAGCCTGAAAAAAGATGTATCCACCACAGTTATGCTGGCCCCAGTGTCCCTAATGGCAGGAGTCTCCTGACCATTCACCTGGAGACTGCCCTTATAATACTCTTTAGTATTATCTGGGATAGAGTTATAGACATCTACATTCTGTTGTTCCCACAGACCCAGAGACACTAAAGAAACACTGGCTGAGACTCCAATGGGTTCATCAGTCAGCAGTAGAAAGATTCCACTTGCCATTTGTACTTCCTCCTCTGGAGCGAAGGCTAAGGAGACAAGTTGGACACCTGAAGGTTTACCCTTACATCTGGGATCTCCTTTCACATGGTCAGGCGAGCTACAAACATAGCATTTACCAAATGCTTTCTGGAATGGTGGCTTGCTCTGACCTCCTTCTGGTTTACCACCAGAAGGTGCACTACTCTGATTTGGTTTCCCTTGTGGCTTACCCTTATTGTTTTGTTTGGGGCCCTCTTTGGGATTGGAATTATTGGAATTCTCTTTGGAGTCCTTTTTTGGCTGTTTCCCCTCATCCTTTTTCAGAGTTACCCCAGAGTCCTTGTGAGTAGCCCTGTTGGCAACCCACAAGTCAGCAGCCTTAGCTAGTTTCCTGGAATCTAATTCCTTTGAATCAGCCAAGTGCTGTCTGAGCTCAGGAGAGCAGGCATCATAATTTTTTTTTAAACGATTTTATTAATTTTAGTCAAACAAAACAGCAATACAACCAAACACGCAGTGCATTTTGAAACAAAATAATTATATTAATTCTCAATCTTGGTCACTGCTTTCCCCCCTCTCCCCCCTTCATGAGCCTGTCTGTTCATAGTTCTCAGTATCTGCCGCACGCGGCGGGGTCTCGCTGCCTGTAGATTCTGTCCAATCTTGTATTGCTCCAAACAATCCCGCTATTAATAATTTCCATGCCATCAGGGTCCCTGTCTCTTCCTCACCCCCTACCATGTTCGACTCTTGCCATACCATTGTTTCTGCCTCTGCCCATTTCTGTAACTCCTTCCACCACATCTCCACCCGTGGCCTATGACAAGTCTTCCATCCCATGGCAATTCTACGTTTAGTAAGCACATACACCAGATATTTCAGTTTACCGACATGCTTAGGTTTTGATGATCTGGGGAACCCTCCCAACAAGCAGGCCCAAGCTGTATCTATGAGTAACGTGACCCCCTTCTCGGCTAGCTTTTGTGCCACTTCTGCCCAGAAACGCTCAATTACTGGGCATGACTAAAACATATGTGTCATATCAGCTTTCTCCTCGTCACATTTGGGGCACGCTTGTCGTCCAGCGTTTTCAAACTTGGATATCCTCATAGGTGTCATATATGCTTGGTGCATTATATATAATTGTATTTGCTTTAGTCTAGCATTCCTTGACACCTTCTTATGATATCCCAGTGCCCGTTCCCACATCCCATCCTCTATCGGAATTCCCACTTCCGCCTCCCAATCTAGCCTCAATTGCGTCAAGTCCTTCCCAACCTTGGACATCACCATCTCATACAGCCTCGAAATCTCATGCCCCCCATTTGATATATCATATATTGCCTCTATGATGGCATCCGGTTCTTCTGCTAATACAGTTTCGGGCCACGTCTCCCGAATTCTCTGCACAATTCTGTGGTATGTGATGTACTGGCTCGCATGCAATCCTGTTTCCTCTACAAGGGCCTCAAAGTCCAAAATGGCCCCTGCCTGCAAGACATCTCCTAACGTTACTAGCCCCATCGATTCCCAATGGGTCCTGATTATTGCTCTTAACTGCATATCTCCCCCTGCCAACGCGACTAGCGGTACCTGCGGGGAACATGGGAATGGGTTCTCCATCAACAGGCACGCCCGACGCCACATCTGCCACCCAAGCATCATCATCCTAAGGCGCTCTCTCATTTCAGACCTGGGCAGTCAGATCATCTCTCTTAAGTAAAATGGGGCACAATGATGTCCAAATAATCTAGATTCAGGGGTCGGCTCGTCTGAGAGCCACTGAGCCACATATTGCAGCTGACTTGCTACGTAATACACCTCAAAATTGGGCAGTTTTATCCCCCCTTTTTCAAAAAAATGTTGCAGCTTCCACAACGCCACTCTGTTCCGGATGCCATGCCACAAGAAATCCCTACACATCATGTCAAGTTTAGCAAAAAACCTCTTGGGTATCATGTATGGAATGTTGCTGAAGTAATGCAGAAGCATATGCAGGACCACCATTTTTAGCATTGCACCCTGTCCCATCATTGCTAAGGGCAACTTCACCCAAAATTGCATACACTTCTCGATTTTCTTGAGTGCCACCTCAGTGTTATGCTTGTGCTCCTCCTCCACCGTATGGTATACGTCTAGCCCAAGATATCGGAAAGAACTAACCTCCCATGGTATTTGTAACACCGGTAACCGTCTCTTAGGGGTCCCCTTATAATCGCCTAGCGGAAACATACTAGATTTTTGGGGATTCTCCGCTATCCCAGACATCCCTGCATACCTCGCCATCACCTACAGTATGTACTGGAGATTTTCTTCCGGATACCTCAGGTATAGCAACAAGTCATCTGCGTATAAGGAGATCAAATGTCGCTCTCCCCCCACTTCAATACCTATCGTATCATATTGCTGTCTGAGGTATATTGCTAGGGGCTCCAGGGCTAATATATAGAGCATCGGGGACCAAGGGCACCCCTGCCTAGTGCCCCTACTAAGTTGCCACCTCTCAGATATTACTGAACCCGTTCTAACTCTGGCCAGTGGCTCACTATACAGCATCTTCACCCACCTCATATAACCAGGCCCCATACCATACTTCTCCAAGGCCGCCAGCAACCACAGCCACTTGACCGAGTCAAAAGCTTTGACCGCATCTAAGGACACGATCGCCATTTCAACCTCAGCCGTACCACCCTACTCAACAACTCGTCGGAGTCGCCTATGATTATGAGTTATATTCCTATTCGGGACGTAGCCCGTCTGGTCAGGGTGTTTTAGCTTGCTAATCACTCTCTGCAATCTGTTTGCCAGGACAGCCACCAATATCTTGCTGTCCTGATTCAACATCGAGAGAGGTCTGTAAGAGCCGCAGCTGTGTGCAGGTTTTTTAGGCTTGGGAAGCGGTATTATGACCGTCTCTCTAAGTGATTCTGGCAACCGTCCCACCTCAAACGCTTCATTGAGCATTTCTAACATTGGGGGGAGCACTTCCTCCCTGTATGTCTTATAGAATTCACTCGGGAGCCCATCCGCCCCGGGGTCTTGCAAGTAGGTAACTGCCTCACCACTTCTTCTAGCTCCTCCAGGGTGATTGGTGCATCCAGCTCCTCCCGTTCCTCCTCACTTATCGTGGGTAATCCTATATCTTCTAACGTATCCATTATCTCCTCTCGGCTGCCCCCCATCTTGTCTGCATACAGCGCTTTATAATATTCTGCAAACTCCTCATTGACACCCTCTTGGGTGTCCGCTACGCTGCCATCTTCCCTCATTATCGTTCTGATCGGGGATCTGGGTGCCTCGCTCTTGTAGAGCCATGCTAACAACCGTCCTGTTTTATCCCCTCCCGCATGTTGTCTCTCAATGTACCTTTTATAATTAAGATTGCAGAGCCTCTCCCAGTGTTCCGCACATTTCTGCTGCAGCCCAGGTACCCGTTCCATATCTTCACGTCCGCCCTTTAATACTCCCTCAAGTTCCTCCTCCGTCCGTCGTAGGTCAGCTAGAACCCCGCCCTGCAGACCCCTGATTTCGCTATGGCAACCCCTTGCATCACTACCTTAAAGGCTTCCCATAACGTGCTTGCCGAGTCAACACTTCCCGTATTCTCCTCAAAGTAATTGGCAATCTCCTCCCTTATATCTTCTCTAAATACTGGAACCTTGAGCGCCTCAGCAGGAAGGCGCCACCTCGGGATCTGCGCCCTCGGGGGCGGTACTGCCACCCCAGAACCAACGGCGAGTGATCTGAGAGGACCCTCGCCTTATATTCCGCCTGAGTAACCTCTGCCATCACATCCGACGTGGCAAAGACGAAGTCCAGCCTCGTATGTAGCTGTTGTGGGGCGGAGTAATGTGAGTATTGCCTTTCTTGGGGGTATTTCGTTCTCCACACATCCGCCAGACGAAAGTCATCTAGCAGTGTCTGTAGTGCTTTCGCCGCTGGGGAAGGTCTATCAATCTTACAATCCGATCTATCTACGTTAGGATTCAGTACACAGTTAAAATCACCACCCCAAATCACTGCGCTATCCATACAGATGCCGAGGTTGGCACTCAGAGTCCTAAAATATGCTGCCGTATCCCGATTGGGGGCATATGTATCTACAATGCTTATCTCCTTATTCTCCACCAACCCTCTAAGCATAACCATCCTCCTATCCGTCTCCGCCACCTCCTGCAATGGTTGGAACGGAACATGTGGCGCCACCCAGATTAGTACTCCCCTGGCATATGCAGAGTATGTCGAGCCCACCACCACTCCTTTCCATTGCTTAACAATCAGTTCCATCTTCTCCTGTGTCAGATGTGTTTCCTACAACAGCGCAATATCTATCCTCTGTCTTCTCAGATATATCATGACCTTGTTCCTTTTCAAGTAGCTGTTAAATCCCCTGACATTCCACGTGATTATTTTAAGATCCCCCATAGCCCATTACCGTCCCTCCTACCTACCTCCAGCAGATCCCACCTTCCCGCGCGACACAGATTCAACCATCCAGTTCTACTATATAGGCTCATTAGGTTTGCTTCCCAACTCAAACTCCCCTTAACTCCAAACACCCCAAACTCCCTTATCCCCCTGCCACCCTCCCCCAACTTCACCCTCCCCAACTGTTGCCCAGCTCCATGCCTGGATCTCAGGCACCCCCGCATCTTGCCCTTTCTGGTACAACCCGTACTCGCGGCTCAGCAGGGTTAGGCCGCCCTATTGGCCGCCTGTCTACTAAGCCTTGGGGGTAGGTAAGTGCGATCCTGCCGCTCCTATTTGTAAAAGGTTACTACGCCCATTACCTCAATTTCCTTTAGCTGTTAACATGCTATATTCCAGTCCCATAAAGTCACAAAGTTCGAGGGCTACGCCATGTCTATCCAGCAATACAAGACACCATAACCGGGCTCCCCACTCACCCCCTCTCCCTCAGGGTACATGACATAGTGTCTTCACTTATCGTGTGCCTAGGGGTCCTGTTCCTCGTTCCGCACCGGGCACACCTGCAGGTCCAACCACGAATCCACATCCTCCGGGGAGTCAAAGAACAGCGCTCTGCCTTTGTGTAAGACTTTCAACTTTGCAGGTTACAACAACATGTACTTGATGTCCGCCGCACGTAGTCTTCTCTTGACCGCAACATAACTATATCGCTGCCTTTGTACCAACATGGTGTAGTCGGGGTACGCTGTAACCTTGGAAGAGGCCCTCTCTATCGTGCCTCCCTTGCGAAAGTACTCCACGATCTTTTCCCTGTCTCTGTAATTCAAGATTCTCGCAATTATTGGCCTCGGTGGAGCGCCAGGCCATGGTTTTCTCATGAGGGCTCGATGTGCCCACTCAACCGTGAACCCCTGCGAGAGTTTGTCCGCTCCCACTTCCTGCAGGATCATGGTCTCCACGTAATCCGTGGGGTCCTGGCCTTCTTCTCCTTCTGGCAGGCCAACCACTCGGATGTTATTCCTTCTTGCCCGTCCTTCCGCTTCCTCCACCCTGTTTTCGAGGTTGGCAACCTGCTGCTTAAGCACGTGGACCTCTTTCGCGTTGTTCGTGCTTACTTCAGTGTTGGTCTTCATTGCACTTTCCAGTCCGCTAGTCCTTTCGGCTAGCGCTCAAACGTCCTGCCGCAGCGAGGTAACTTCAATCCCTACGGCATCTATTTTATTTTCCAGGGCTGTCCGCAGTTCTGCCATCGCCGTGCCCCACTTCGCGCTGAAGTCCGTTATAGCTGCAAGGACTTGTTGATTTTCACCTACAGGGGGGTCACCCCCCGATGCCTCTCCCGTCATTTGTGTCGAAGTTGAAGGGGTCCGCTGTGCCTTTGCATAGGTATCCATAGTGGGTTGTTTACTCCTGGACTTCGACCCTTTCACAGACATATTGCCTACTCGCTGCATCTAACACCGGCACACCTATGTCACTGTAACTGCACCATTCTAGGCAGTGTTTGATGGTCTCGGTGGGCCACACTGTCAGGCTCAGTCCGGGAGTGGGCTGCTTCCTCTCACGTATCCTCCTTCTGCCCCGTTTTCAGTGGCGCGCTTCTGGGGCCCGCGCTCCTAGCGGTATGAACTTTCCAAGTATTGCCACCACAAAAAGGATTCCTGTTGTGTGCCCTCTTGTTGTATTGCGGCTGTTACAATCCGCCCCCACCGTTCATGTGTTCCGCGCCAAACGTTCCAATATATGCAAGTGATAGTCAGCTCCTTTTGAAGCTCTCTGCGCACTCTGGTGCGCACGGTTGCAACTAGTAATCACAGTGCCTCCATGCCGCACAACACGAGTCGTTTACGGAATGTCTTGGTCCTGGGTGGGGTCTGAACCTGGACGCGTGACACAGCCAGGCCAGCTTCCACTGCACTATGGTGCGCTGTCGTTGCCCAGTCGATCGGCTCCAATTGCAGCCTGTTGTTAATGTGGGCAGTACTTAATGCACAGTCACTGCTATGGAAAAAGCAGTTGATGTGTTAGTCCATCCAGTGTACTGCGGGCTCAGCGCATCGGGTCGTGTGTCTTGGGCATAGGCGTAACGTTGCTGCCCACGACCCATAGGACCACACCACCTACCAATATCGGCCACTTAACGTTATTGGCTTCTGCCCGCTTCCCCCGCCGCAGCCCGCTCGTGCAGTCACCGCGACCAGCGATCTTCACACGCTGCTCCGCTTCATGAACGGGCGCGAGTCTCCCAACCACAAGATCCGTCTGCGGGCGCTGCCCAATGTCCGGGGGGGCACTGCTTCTTCTCTCGCAGCACAGAGCAATGAGCGGCTGCGCTCACCGCCGGCACAGCAGAGACTCGTTGTTTCCTTCAGCAGCGGGGAGCCTCCTCCGTTTACAGCGCTCCCTCATAAACAATGTAGCAGTCGTGGCTGTTACTTGTCTCCGAGCTCCGGATACCCATAAAACACAAGGCGAGGTTTTCCCATCCTCACTGCAGGCAGCCACTTCACTCGCGCACCGTGCCCTCCAGCAGCAATCCGATTTCTATAAGCGCCGCTCCCTTTGTTGTCCGCCATTTTGGCAACAGCGTTGCAATGCGGCTGCCACACGAAAAGTCAATTATCTGTCGGTCCGCAGATCCGGGCAACATGCCTTTCAGGATTCCATGTGTAAACACTTTCCAACACCCTTTTCTTTCGTTTCAAGCCTCGGATGGAATTGTTGTAGTTCCACGGATGTTTGTCGGATCATCAGGAGCACTGCACGGAGACACAGCCTAGTCCATGGCTGGCTAGCCACGCCCCCAGGCATCATAAATTGACTCCAACATCACAAGATTCTTCATTCCCTCATAAGTGTTCACTTTGTAACCCTTAATCCATCCCTCTAAGTTCTTCAAACTTTCACTCACCCAGGTAGCCCAAGAGGTACCATCATGCTTTTTGAGGGTCCTAAACCTCTTAAGGTACTGGGAAGGGGTCTTCCCAAATCTAGCTATCAAAGCTAGCTTCACACATTCATAATCCTTCTTATCCTCCTCCCCCAACTCCATTACCATATCAGTTGCAAAAGGGGGGAGCCTAGAGAACAACCAGGAAAGTAACTCATTACCTGTAATGTTCTGGAGCCCATGATTATACTCAAACAAACTCAACCAATCCAATACATCCAACTTAGGCTCATTCATACCCACCAACTCCTTAGGAATCCGGGGTCTTTTGGGACTGGAACTCCTAGAGGATTCGGAGAGAGAAGCACTTTCCACTGACAATTTTTTCATTTCTAGCTCATGGTTGAGCTCCATTTCTCTGAGCCTTAGTTCCTGGTGCCGTTGTTCTGTTTGAGCACTAATTCTTTTGAATTCTAATTCAAGCTTCATTTTTTCTATCTAGTTCCATATATTGGGGATTAAGTGTGGGACCTGGTAAAGGTCCAGTAGGTACAGCTGGCAGGGCAGGTAGAGGCCCAGGGGAGACAACTCTATCATCTTCACCCTCCTCTTCTGCTTCTGACTCCAAGTTATCAATACTAACATTCATATCAATATCATTGCTGTTATCTACAGTTGTTGGAGTGGTAGGTTCCTCTGAACCACCATCCAGACTTTGGTTTGCTAACAACCTTTCTATTAGCTCCATTTTCTTGCCTTTAGTCAGGAGATTCTTATGCTTACAGAGAACTCTTAAACAATCAGCAGTTTTTGTAGCAAGGGACTCTTGACTATAACTTTCCATAGTTGACAGGTTAGAAAATAACTTTTTTGAGTGCTAAGCTTTGTGGTTAGTTGAACTAAGGTATCTATAAGCACACTAAAATGTATACTCAATACAAATCCCACCGCTGTACACCAGTGTTAGGCAGAAACCTGTGCAGTTCCCTTAGGGACCACTGCAAAAGATTTAGGACTACAGGTGGTTGGCAGTAAACCCAATTGGTAGCAGTCTGTACCACCCAGATTTACCTGGTAGCTGTGGCTGAGTAGTCAGACTTCTCTCAAGATGAGTTAGGCAGTATATAGAGTATACACAATAGGTACAGAGATACAGTAGCACAAG
This sequence comes from Ambystoma mexicanum, assembly GCF_040938575.1. Lineage (NCBI taxonomy): Eukaryota > Metazoa > Chordata > Amphibia > Caudata > Ambystomatidae > Ambystoma > Ambystoma mexicanum. Next base: position 1,463,836,357 of record NC_090923.1, on the reverse strand, counting down.
CAAACACTGACCAGAGCTTTGGTGTAAAGGTATATAATTATTTATTTAAAGACACACTTGTAAATTACACTAGCACAAAAAGGTAAGTAAAGTCAACACACAGTCACTATTATAGATATACAACCCTGATTACTTATTAGACAAGTCTTAGCGAGAAACACCACTTATTTTCAGACAGAGGTGAGCACTTAACCTAAGATGGCACTCTAATAAGTTATATAAAAAGGGAGGGCAAGGGCAGAGTTATGAAAGCACACAATTCCAATACTTTTAAAAGAACCACAGTGAGGCAGGTTCGACAAAGTCTACTGGAGAGCAAGGAAGTTCAATTGCCAGGCCCACTCTTAGAGAGAGCAAGCAAAATGTGTCCAGGATCACACAGTGGGGTTATGCTCAAAGAGTCTTTGTAGAAAGTTCACAAAAGATTGAGATCAAGTCAGGAAAAGTTAGTTAACCAGCCCCAGGCTAACCCAGGTTAGAAAGTCGAGGATTTACTGTCACCCCGAACGATCTGTCGCAAGGGAAGCCAGGCGGGACACAGTACCTGAAATGGGAAGAACGCTCCACAACGGGCCCAGTTGTTCCTGGCAGCGGGTGCAAGTCGGTGTTTCGTCCAGAGGAAGAGGAGGTCTCGACGTGGAGGAAAGATGAAGGTCGTTGCACTGCCAGGGAAGAAACCAGCCGCGGAGTTCTCCGGTTACAAGGTACTACCCTTTTCTTCGCTGTAGTGGTAAAGCGTGGTACTCCCGTTGCCGGGGTGCTTGGCACAAGCAAGGCAGACACAAGATGCTCCAGAAAGGCAAAAAGACAGGCAAACTGGTTATCCCCACCAGTCATAGGAAGAAGCCTCTCCGGGCTGGAAATCTCCTCTGTCATCGGGAAAAGTGGTGAGACGGTTCAGCAGGGCTCCACCGGTGGTGTCGTCGTTGCAGGTCAGCTCGGCTTCTCCCTCCTCTGATTCTTTAGGTCCTGTGGCGACTTCTGAAGTTTCAGTCCCCAAAGCCCTGCTTCTTTGCAGAAAACCTCCATTCATCAGTCCTAGCTGTCACTCAAACATGCTAAGTGGTGAGCCGGGCGGCTCACCACTGGGCCAATCACACCAGAGTGCGACTTGAGTTGCCAAGGCAACTCAGTCCAGGGTGCCTAAACCCCCTTACACACCCCCTGTGGTACCCCGACAGAGGGGCACCACTTTTGGAGGCTTCTGTGGAGTAGCCCGCCAAAAAGTGGAACAAAGGGCTCGACTTGGGTTGGAGTCACAGAAGCAAACACAAACGGCATTTTGGAACCGAGTTTCGGCAAAAAATACCAACCGGTGAATTTACATATATTGAATAAACCGGCGGTATGTTCGAGGCTATTTTAAAAAGTGGTAGCCTCGAACAATGGGAAAATCCCATAGGAATATATTTGCGGTCGAATATAAAAGGTAGTATCCACTGCCACCAGCCAAAACTCGGTCGGGGGGGACTGGACAGTGCCCCCTCGAACAACAGATCCCGGGGCAATCAAATTGCCCCGGCCAGTACGTCCACAATATGATGGTTTGTACTGGTTCTGTTCACAATTTGAGACTAGTAAAGCCAATGGTGATTTTACATGCCCTGGGAGACAGTAGTCAGTCCCAGGGTATGGAGTCTATGTTTGGGGGTCGCTACGACACCCCTGGGTTACTGCACGGAGGGTGCTTTGTAACCCACATACCAAAAAACACATGAAGCCCTATGGGGTAAAGGACCCCATAGCCCATAAAACACATACAAAGTCAAAGGAACACCTCAAATCATGTCTAAGAGTGGAAGAGAAAGAGTCTCACTCTTAGCGGGAGAAAAAAACAAACCCCAAAAATCCAGCAAAGCTGCTGGGGGACTCACGAGGTTTGGGAAATTAGCCTTATAGGAGAATTCTCCCTAACAAGGATAAGATCAGGGAGCCATGAAGGAGGAAGGAGGGAGGAGAGACGGGACCGGGAACTAGGCTAGAGCAAGAAACACAAGCGCTGAGCACGGTAATGGGCAAAGGCAACCAAGCGTTAAGCCGGCTCTCCGACGCTTATATTTTGTCATGGTGGAGAGAAACAAAATGACTAGACCGCAGCCGAGGATAGTCACAAACCTACGACGGCCATTTTACGGTAACAAATGGCCACCGCCATCCTGCGACAGCTCTTCCAAGTGGTCCACAATGGTTGCGCGAAGGCGCAGCACGACAGGTAGTCATACGTATCCCTTTTAGATTTCCAGCTCTTTCTTGCTTCCAAATCGCTTTTGTAAGCCTCTTGATGGTTGTTAATATCGTTAAGTACATCTGTGAAGGTTTCAGCATCTGTTAGTGCCATAATTTTGGTGGATAGTTCATTAATTTCTTTCTCTAGTATATCAATATTAACAGCTAACTCTTTGATAGTTAATATTAAATCAAGGGAGCATTTGTTAAGGATCTGCTCCCATTTTTTGACAAAGTCTTTGATTTCCTTACATAAGGTGGGTCTTAGCGGTATATGGATACCTCGATGAATTTTCTGTGCTCTGAAATATCGACCCAAAGTAATCGCCTGCAGTTTTCTATTAATGGCTTTTCTTATGACGTATTCCAATTGATTAATCTTCTTTTGTGGGTCTGAATGTTGTGTTGATTGGTGGGTGTCTTTGATCAAATTCAGGATAGCATCCGCTTCTTCAGAAGAAAATTCTGAGTGTGGTCGTTCGGTATATGTCAATATCTTCATATGACATTTTTATGTGTGCCTCCGCTTAGCAATTTGCACGAAAGGGATAGATACTGCAAAGTAGAGGAAAAGCGGGCACCATTTAAGGTCAAAAAAGTTCTTAATGGTCAGACGATAATCTCTTTGGTTGTTGTTATTCCTCCCAGCACCCATCCACATGCCTGACTACATGGGTTGCTTTTCCATCAGAGCCTGGCCAGCCCAGCAAAGCCTTTTTGGCCAAATGCACACACGCATCATAATTGTGCCTCAAGACCACGAACACTCTGGACTTCAGTCCTCCAAGGGCATTCCCACAACCAGTGCATTGACACTATAATAATGGTCAAATGGGACCTATACAAATGGCAAGTACAAGTACAATGCAATATAGAAAGGCAGCAGCCAACTAAAGGGACTGATGCTCTGCAGACAGCAATTTGTTAAACGAGGAGAAAACATTTGAGTCAGTATCATTCAGGGCACTAACACCAGAAGGGTCTGTTGACATGCTATAAAGACTCATTCCCAGATGATTTTCCCTTCTGAAGACTGGCAGTGGCTTGTGGTAGCATTGTTTAGACATGTAAGGTTCTCTTCCTGATGCCCATGAGGATCGAGACTTGGCCATTCTTTCTCTGAGCTTGCAGGGCCACTTGTCAAACAATTACGAGGTTATCCTGGTTGGATGGTCATGAAACCTCTTTTTAACAGGAAACCTGGCTCACTTCTGCCTTGTATATTGACAGTTATACAATGCATTGTTCTTTAGCCCAACAAGCCCCTTCGGGAAGACCAAAGGTGGGACTGGGCTTGGCTGTCAGCAACTCCCTTCTATCTGAGCCTTATATGGAGAATTTGACAGGAAGGTATGGGTTACATGTCTTTATAACGACACATTTTATATAGAATGCACTTATACCGAATATTTTAAAATGCAAAGAAATAACAATGTTTGGTGGGGGGGGTCCCCCACAAACCCTTTTCCCACCCCTAAAAACCCACCCCAACCATTTCCCCACAAGATTTAACTCTTTACCCCACCCCCACATACATTGTCGTTATGTTTTGTCGTAGCAAAAATTTCGGTATATGTGCATGTCTTCATAACATTTTCATTATAAATACTGTATACCAAAAGTTTGTTCAGGAAGTAGTTTTTCATTTTAAATAATCATCTAATTTAGTGACTAAAGGTTCATTAATGTATATGCTCCACAGGAATCACAAGTATCCATAATAGTGACTAACATACATTCTGAGTTAGAAAACTGGGTATCTTTTGCCAGAGCTCATTAAACTTGCGCAGGGGGGTTTCATTGAAAGATGCCCACAGAAATGTAATGTATGATGAATCTGATGGTGTCATCACTCCTTTCCCAGCGGTGACCTCTCCCCATGTGGCCATACTAGGATCCGTACTGTATCTCCCCTTTAAATTTTTATGGGGTTTGTGGAGAAGTTTAGGAGTATAAAGGTTAATTCGTCTTCACCGGAAAACAGGGGTAACATTTTTATTTCGCCTTCCTTACAAGGTAAAATATAGAAGGACCAACCTGAGGCACATCTTACTCTTAGGTGTAATGGAATTGATACTTTGTCCTTTCCCTGTAAGAAATAGTCTTGAGCGCAGAAAAGGTAAGAAGTATTGCCTTCAAAATTCTTTCGGATAGGTATGATGGTTTGAGAGGCAAGGGGGAAACATTTGACTCCCATTTTCTGATCCAAGGGCTGAAAGGTGGTGTTATGTGTTCCCTAGATTTCTCCCAATGGCTGGAAAAAGGGGTCAGATAGGGTTTGCCTCTGGACTCCCAGATGTTTGAGTCGCCCTGCAGAGAGTTGTTGTTTTGCTCATTCTCCAACAGTGAGGATAGGGCATGGAAATCTCTATCAAGGTTTTCTTTATGGCAGTGGGCTATCCAACTAGTAACAGTTGGTTCAGATCCCACTACTGACACCATATACGAGAAACTCATAGCGACGCAAGTAAGAACGACACAAGTGGTCACAGTTCAAGGGAGTTTATTAAACAATGAAAGTGGTTTGCGGGTTGGAAAAATGCCTAATCTAAGCCTAAATCGAAGATGGGGACAGGTGTCCACCATCAAATGAAAATAAGACAGTCCTAGTGGTGTCGTGTCAAACAAAAAGGCCTATATTAAGAAAACCTATTACCAATTCCTTACACTAAATACAAAAGATGTGGGGTTAAGTTTCAAGAAAGAAAGAAGTGTTCTCAAATGATAAGATAGTATATGGACTCTCAATCAAAGCATGCGCCACGTTAGTTCTGAGATCATGGTGGGTAGGCAAGCCTTGTTAGTAGTGGCACTGGATTATGGTGATGACCATGGTTGCGTTTGCTTGTTGAAGGACATCAAAAACACCTTGTTCGTGTTACACATATTCAATTTTTATTTGTTGATTATTGTAACCATTGTCCTGGCACAGAGGGTTGGGATCTGAGAGCGCCAGCCCACCCCAGGCCAGCTGAATAAGGGTTTCCCAAGGTCAACTTGGGAGAACAGGCTCAGGTTTCTCACAGACGGAAGGAAACCCTGAACGACCGCCACCAGCTTGCCGCTGGAGAAACAGAGTGCACCAGCAAGAGCCAGTGAGTCCACCCAAGGGAAGCAGGGACACAGGGGCATATTGGCAGCCATGCCAAACCCGAATAACTGTTAATGAAGCAAATTAAGTACATAAAAGAGAAAGAGCAAGTGGGCATTTCCTTAAAGGAAAAACGGAACAAAGGTAAGAGACTTTCAAGTCTGTGACTGTATGCAATACACATATAAGAAAAGCCCTGCCAGGATAGTATACCAGGCAGTTGCAAGTGTGTGCATATAAGAAAGTCCTGGCTGGAGAGTATACCTGGCAATTCCAAGTGTGTTAATATAAGAAAACCCTGGTAGGGAAACACAACAGGCAAGGAAAAGCTGAACAGTGCATAAGATATACATCACCTAAAGAGGTTCTGAGAAAGATATATCAGGACTAGCAAAGGTCTGTGCTGATCAAGAGAAGATGAGTGAAAACATGGCAGGAGAGTACACCACGTATCCTAACAAGATAAAGACAAGGGGCTCTATCATGACCTTGGCGGTATCCCGGGGGTAATACCGCAGGGATACTACCAATGCAAATAGCGTTACCGCTACTCCGTCCAGGACTCTATGGAGATTTTCGGCGCTATTACCGCTGGCAGTAATAGCGCCAAAACGTTAAAAAACGGGTGGAAAGCTGGATTTTTACCTCCAGGAACTCCAACTTTCCGTCCAACTCCAGATTGGGCAGACCCTTACATGCAGCGGTAATAGCATTACCGCCGCATTTAAGGGCTACCGCCCAACTCGTGATGAGGCCCAAACAGTTAAGTTGTTTTGTGTACCAGTTGTGTTGTTGATTGTTAGGACTCACCGCCTAAACCTTGACTAACCAGGTAACAGGTACGTCTGACTGGACAGGAGTCGCTAAAGAATTCTTCCTACAGTTGTAACTTTCTGCTAAGTAGGTACCAGACAGAAAGATCAAATAGTTGGAAGAGGAGACACACCCTCGGAACGCCAACTAGAGATAAACAAGGAAATTAATCAGTACCAGTGACTGTATGCAATGGAATAAATCCAAAACAGGGTCTGCGCACCAACCTGAAGAAGGTAGTACCCAAGAACACAAATGAAAGCTGGCAGGGTATGATGACATTACTGCTCAGGGTGTTTGGGAACTGAATACCTAACAAAAGGAGATGCAAGAAATAACCCACTATAGGATTACTGATTAAAAGAGCGGGCAAAGATAGTCCGATGTAACCAGGGAATAGTCTTACCGGGATATGACAGTGTTCCACTCCAAAGCGTGTTGGTAAATCCCAGATCCTGGTCTGATGGAGTAGGTCCTTGAGACAATCCCAAGTTCCAGAAACCTACCCCGACGGCACGGGGATGCCTAGAATTCTGTGACAGTCCCAAAATCCAGGATCCTATCCCGACGACACGAAGACGCCTATGCAGATGAAAACAGCAAGCATCTCTAGTCTCTGCAAATATCCGGATGGAAAGTTGAAGAAGGATGTGGTCGGGAGTTGTTCTGCGGTGGTCAGAGGCAAGACGCAAAATGAGTGTTGATATAAAGACCTATGAGCAACAAGTGGCTGTAGTGCACCAGACACAAGTAGTGTTGTGCAGGCGGTCTGTTAGAACAAGAAACGAGTTGCCAACGTGCGGGCAATGGAGGTACTAAATGGGAGCAAGCAAGTGCAGTTCGGTAGGCAGAAGGTAAGGTTTAGCGTTGTGCGGGCAATGGAGGTACAAGTAGGAGCAGGCAAAAGGCAATCCGTTATGCAGAAGGTAAGGTTTAGCGTTGTGCGGGCAATGGAGGTGCAAGTAGGACCAGGCAAAAGGCAGTCTGTTATGCAGGCGGTAAGGTTTAGAGTTGTGCGGGCAATGAAGGTGCAAGTAGGAGCAGGCAAAGGCAAAAACGAAATGAAGCAAGGTCGTAATCCCAAAAGTCAAGACGAAATCCAAGAAAACAGATAACACGTACCTGATGCCAAGAACGAAGTCGGTAACTTCAACCAGAAGCGGCGAGCAACGGCCTGGGGGTTGGCTTTATCCTCCTTACGTTACGCGTTGGGTGTCATGTGAATGGTTGTTGACGGCAGTGCGATGTGGAGAGTGTTTATCTCATCGCCATAGCAACCGATAACGGGCCAGAAACGGCACTCTCTGTTGCAAAGCATCAGAGCTTGTGTTCCTGGAAGCCGTGGTATTTCTTCCTGGCTGCATATTGTGAACAGAAGTATGTGACAGGGGCAACCCTTGGTGGGGATTCCTAACAGTATCCTCCCCCGAAGGTACAACCACCCCCCTGGAAGCATGGAAGTGAGCGAGCAGAGGGGGGCATGTACGTTCTCTATGGGTTCCCAGGTCCGAACCTCCGGGCCATAGCTTTTCCAGTCAATCAGGTAGGATCTGACGCCCCTACTGACTCGAATATCCAAAATAGCCTTGACCTCGTCCTCTTCAGAACCCTGAACAATGATATATGAAGGACGAGTAGTTAGACGCGTACCCGACTGAAATGGTTTAACAAGAGAAACATGAAAGACGGGATGGATCCACCATGATACAGGTAAGGCCAAGTTGACAACCACTGGGTTGATTGCCTGAATGATGTTGTAGGGGCCTTCAAAATGGGGCAACAAGGTCCTACGACCCGGAATCCGCAGATGTTTGCTGGTTAACCAGACCTTCATACCCAGTTGATAAGCGGGTGCGGGTGAACGATGTGTGTCCGCATAGATCTTGGCGCTCGTTTCAGCTTCTTGAAGGCGTTGCTATACATTCTTATGAACAACCATCAGATCCCTCACACAATCTGAAGACGCAAGGTTGTTCAGTGACAGCAACGAATCGACGGGCAAAGCCCGCGGATGCTGTCCATAGAGAGCAAAAAAGGGTGAGGACCCTGTAGAAGTGTGCAAAGAGTTGTTGCATGCGAATTCGGCTGCAATCAACACTGACAACCAGTTTTCTTGATGTTGGAGGATTAAACAACGCAAATACTGTTCCAACGTTGCGTTTAGTCTTTCCGTTTGACCATCTGTTTGAGGATGATATGCAATCGAAAATCAATCCACAATGCCAAAGGAGGCTGTAAGCGATTGCCAGAAATGGGACATGAACTGTGAACCCCGATCGGAGACTTTGACAGAAGGGAGACCAAAATAGCGAAACACATGTTTCAGGAACAAGTCCACTAAGACAGGTGCTGATGGCGAACCACGACAGGGTACGAAGACAGCCATTTTTGTGAAGTAATCCACCACAATCCATATGGAGTTGAAGTCTTGTATCAAGGGTAGTTCCAATATGAAGTCCATGGACAACATGGTCCAAGGACGTCACAGTATAGGAAGGGGTTGTAACAGACCCATAGGCTTAGCTGGGGTGGTTTTGCACTGTGCACACACGGCACAAGACTTAATATAATCATGAACATCTTGTCGCATGGCAGGCCACCATCACCACCTTTGCAAAACATCCAATGTCTTTCGTCTACCGGGATGGGCTGAAAACACGGAATCATGGCACCATTGTAAAGTGATATGGAGGGTTGGAACATTGGGCAAAAACAGACGTCCCTGGATATATGGCAGGGAATGTATCACATCTAGGTTGTAGTCAGTGATCTCGACAGGCTGAGATGCAGTCCACTCCGTGAGAGAGGACCACAAGGATGGTTGTGGAGTACATCCACACACTACTTGATTGGGCAAAAGCAGCTGTTTGTCAATCGCCCCCCTGGACTGGAACCATGAATACGCGAGAGTGCATCCACCTTGGAATGGAGATGCCCAGGCCGGTAGGTGATTTGAAAGTCAATCATTGAAAAAACTCATGCCACCTAGAATGTCGGGAGGTGGAACACCGGACGGATTTCATGGCCAGGAGATTTCTATGGTCAGTGAAAACTTGTACTGGGCTAGAGGCGCCCAACAAGTGATGTCTCCATTCCTTGACAGCGTCACGAATTGCGAACAGCTCCCATTCCGTTGTGGTGTAGTTACATTCGTAGGGGGTGAGTTTTCAAGAGAAGAAAGCAACGGGGTGAAGAAGACCAGTGTCATTACATAACTGGGTCAGAATGGCCCCAATGGCAATCCCTGATGCATCTGCTTCTACATAGAAAGGCAGAGAGGAATTGGGGTGTTCTAGCACTGGGGCCGAGGTAAAGGCCTCCTTTAGTGCATCGAAAGCCTGTTGATGTTCAGAAGACCAAACATAGGGGCATTTGCTGTTGGTGAGCGCGGTAAGGGGGGCTACTAAACCTGAAAATGACCTGACAAAACGCTGATAAAAGTTTGCAAACCCAAGGAAGGATTGCAATGCCTTCAAACTGGTAGGAATAGGTCATTCCAGAACGGCTTTTACCTTAGTCTGGTTCATCCGTACACCTTTACTGGTAAGGTCGTACCCTGAAAACTCCACTTTGGTGGCATGGAAGACACATTTCTCCGCTTTGGTGTAGAGATGATTCTCACGTAGATGTTGGAGTACGGTGGTCACATGAGTGATGTGTTGTTGAAGCGAGGTGGAGTAGATCAAGATGTCATCGAGATACACCATTACATAATGGTCAACCATGTCTCTGAAAATGTAAATCATAAAATCCTGGAATGTGGCTGGGGCATTGCACAACCCAAAGGGCATAACACAGTACTCAAATAAACCATACCGCGTTTTGAATGCCGTCTTCCACTCATCGCCTTTGCAAATCCTAACCAGGTTGTAAGCCCCTCGTAGGTCGAGTTTTGTGAACAATACTGAAGCCCCTAACTGGTCTAAAAGCGTGGATATCAAGGGCAAGGGGTATTGGTTTCTGATGGTTATGGCATTCAGAGCCCTGTAATCAATAGAGGGGCTCAGGTCTCCCTCCTTCTTAGGGACAAAGAATAAGGGGCACGCCGCAGGTGAGCGGGAAGGTCATATGAACCCTGTCCTTAAAGCATCGTCCATGTACTCCTTGAGGATGCCATTCTCCTTTTGAGTAAGTGAGTATATGCGCCTGTTAGGAATAGCTGCCCCAGAGACCAAGTCAATAGGGCAGTCATATGGTCTGTGCGGGGGCAAGACCTCTGCATCAGCCTTGTCGAACATGTCCGCATAGGACATGCATTCAGCGGGTATGGCATGACTGCTGATGGAACCCACTACTTGGGAGGAATCTGTAAGCTGATGACAAGGACTCCGAGATTGGCGTTTCTGTCCCTCAAAACAATGGGAATCACAATATCCAGAAGAAAAAAACACCTCTTGGGTCTGCCAGTCTATACATGGATTGTGCAATAACAGCGATGGGAGGCCCAGGTTCACCTTGTATTGAGGGGCGGCGATCAAGTCAAACCAGATGACTTCCCCATGTCCATCCTCCGTGGCCATGTGCAGGTCAATGGTACTTTCGGTCACCAGCGCAGATACCAGGGACGTACCGTCAACCGCATTGACTATCTCAGGTTTTCTCTTCGGAACAACAGGTATCCCAGTAACCTTAGCGTATTGGATGTCCATGTAACTGCCGGTGGCACCTGAGTCAAGGACAGCAGAAGCAGTCCATGATTTCACCTGAGAATAGGAGAGAGACATTAGAATCGAAAATGGAGACGAAATCGTGAGAGGGGTGAGGTCCATGCTTAAATGACCCTGCAGATTGACCAAATTTACTGCCGAGTCCTGCGTTTCCTGCTTTTTTGGCTCGTTTTTTAGGACAGGAACGGATGAAATGCTCTGAAGAACTGCAGTAGAAGCAGAGGTTGTTCAACTGTCTGCTCTCTCTTTCCACCAAAGTGAGCAGACCTCTCACTGCCCATATCTGCAGGTGCTCTGGTCCGCTGTCTCTTGAAGGCTGGACACGTTGTTGAGCAGGTGCTATAGGTCTGTTTTCTCCTTTTTGTTCTGCTCTATGAGCATCGATTTGCAGTACCAAGTCAAGGAGCTCAGGAAACGCTGCTGGTACTACTGGGACAGTGGCAAGAGTGTCCTTCAGTGATTCGGATAGGCCTTTGTAAAATACAGCAGCCTTTTTGTCATCGGGCCAACTGGTTTCAGCTACCAACTGGTTGAACCGGGCCAAATACATGAGTAGGAGTGAATCGACTTGACGTAAATTCAAGAGCTCCAAATCAGTTGCTTAGGTCTTGTAACGCGTGTCAAATACTCGAGCCATAGGATTGATCAAGGAGTCACAATCATATAGCATGTGACTGTTTTCTTCCAGAAGAGGATTATCCCAAGCAGCTGCAGTCCCGCTTAGATATGACAAGACGAAGGCAGTTTTGGTGGTAGAATCTGGAAAGGAAGCTGGCCGACATAAGAAATGAAGCCTGCATTGATTGATAAATGTACAGTAATGCTTGGGGTCACCATGAAATCTCTCTGGTGCGGCCAAAGGGAATTGAGTTGACGTAAGTACTGGAAAGGGATCCTGTCGTGGCACTGGGAACCCACAGCCAGAAGCCACCTGAGGGGCGTGCGCCCATGCCCCAACAGGCTGAGCCGCCGGTTGTAACGCATCAATGCGTCGATGCGTAGCATCATGTGCCGCTGTCATGTCAGCTCGTAGTTCTGGCATGAGGCAAAACAGGTTCTCTAGTGCGTCAGTGGTCTCCATTGTATATATAGGCTTCTGATTCTGTTAGGTCTCACTGCCTAAACCTTGACTAACCAGGTAACAGGTACATCTGACTGGACAGGAGTCGCTGAAGAATTCTTTCTACAATTGTAACTTTCTGCTGAGTAGGTACCAGACAGAAAGATCAAATAGTTGGAAGAGGAGACACACCCTTGGAACGTCAACTAGAGATAAACAAGGAAAGTAATCAATACCAGTGACTGTATGCAATGGAACAAATCTAAAACAGGGTCTGCACACCAACCTGAAGAAGGTAGTACCCAAGAACACAAATGAAAGCTGGCAGGGTGTGATGACAGTACTCCTCATGGTGTTTGGGAACTGAATACCTAACAAAAGGAGATACAAGAAATAACCCACTATAGGATTACTGATTAAAAGAGAGGGCAAAGATAGTTCGAAGTAACCAGGGAATAGTCTTACCGGGATATGACAGTGTTCCACTCCAAAGCGTGTTGGTAAATCCCAGATCCTGGTCTGATGGAGTAGGTCCGTGAGACAATCCCAAGTTCAATAAACCTACCCCGACGGCACGAGAACGTCTAGAATTCTGTGACAGTCGCAAAATCCAGGATCCTATCCCGACGGCACGAGGACGACTATGCAAATGAAAACAGCAAGTGTCTATAGTCTCTGCAAATATCCGGATGGAAAGTTGAAGAAGGATGTGGTCGGGAGTTGTTCTCCGGTGGTCAGAGGGAAGAGGAAAAATGAGTGTTGATGTAAAGACCTATGAGCAACAAGTGGCTGTAGTGCAACAGACACAATTAGTGTTGTGCCAAACGGTCTGTTAGAACAAGAAACGAGTTGGCAACGTGCGGGCAACGGAGGTACTAAATAGGAGCAGGCAAGGGCAGTTCGGTAAGCAGAAGGTAACGTTTAGCGTTGTGCGGGCAATGGAGGTACATGTAGGAGCAGGCAAAAGGCAGTTCCGTTATGCAGAAGGTAAGGTTTAGCGTTGTGCAGGCAATGAAGGTGCAAGTAGAAGTAGGCAAATGGCAGTATGTTATGCAGGAGGTAAGGTTTGGTGTTGTGCGGGCAATGAAGGTGCAAATAGGAGCAGGCAAAGGCAAAAACGTAACAAAGCAAGGTCGTAATCCCAAGAGTCAAGACGGAATCCAAGAAAACAGATAACATGAACCTGATGCCAAGAACGAAGTCCGTAACTTCAATCAGAAGCAGCGAGCAACGGGCTGGGGGATGGCTTTATTCTCCTTACGCTACGCATTGGGGTGTCACGTGGATGGTTGTTGATGGCAGCGTGACGTGGAGAGTGTTTGCCTCGTCACCATAGCAACAAATAACGGGCCAGAAACGGCGCTCTCCGTTGCAAAGCATCAGAGCGTGTATTCCTGGAAGCCGTGGTATTTCTTACTGGCTGCATATTGCTAACAGAAGTATGCGGCAGGGGCAACCCTTGGTGGGGATTCCTTACATTGATCAAGAGAAACTCAAGGAACTGATGTCCTTGATTATGCAACAGAGTAAGCGAAATCCAGGGGAAGGGAACCACCTTCTGGGACAAGGAACTATCCTTCTGGAGCTTTTGTTTTGGAGTTACGCATTTTTCCTTTTTGAACGTTTATAAACCACTCAAGGCCAAAGACATTAACCTTTTCACCTTAGAGTTAATTTTGTTAGAATGTGAAGGCCAGAATAGTGCTTTGGGCATGGGCGGTTTTGCTTTGGAAAATCTGGTTTTAGGTAGCAAAACCCCTCATACAGTAGGGACAGCGAGGCATTTCCCCACCCCCTTTTATTTTGTTTGTCCAAAACCATGACTTCCTTGTGTCAGAGTCTCATTCCTGGCTCCTCACAACAAGTAATGATTTTAATGAGCCTCTTTTTAACTCAATTCCTGATGCAAATTTGCTGCAGAAGAAATGCAATCGTCAATGAAGGTTATATCTGTGAATCAGAATCCGTAATTTCCATCAAATTAAATATACAGATCTTTTTTAATGCGTTCAGAATCTATTTAACCAACCACTTAGTAAATATGCAAACTTCATATTTTTAAAGAGGGGTCATTTATAATATGTGTGATCAAAAGATTAGCTCCCAACAAGTGCTTTGATTTTAAAAAAGGTTGCTCAGGTCTTGGTCCAGCATGCAGCTTTGAAAATCAATACACAATTTAACCTGCCTCTGCCACGCATCTTCCCCTTCCTCTCTTGAACACCATGAATTAAATTAACTTTCGATAGCGCATGTCATAGGGTTCACTGCAAAACTGCATGTCAGGCAACTGGAGCCCATCAAGCCCTTATTTGATTCTTTGCATTTTTTATTGTCATTCTACCTTTGAAGAACTTCTCGAAATAACTCATTTTGTTTGGGCTGTCCCTATATTATGGTTGCAAAGTGAAGGTAAGGTAGTGCCACCCTGGGACCAGACAATCTTTGGTGTTTGCAAATCTCAACAACTGGATTAACAGTACTATTTGTACATTTGCAAAACACCTAGACCATCCGGAGGAAGAATTGTTCACTGTAGAAATACAGCACGCGTGTTCTGTTAAGTGCAGTTAATATATGCAGGAGGGTTCTTCCCTTGAAGATGGAGCTATCAATTTCAGCAAACTGTGATCAAATAATGACTGGAATAAAACAGAGCAGGGGACTGATAAACAGAAATGGGGCACACATGTAAATCACTTTTGCCTTTTAAATCTTTTCCCCCTTCTTCCTTTAGATTCCCTTTCTTTACTTTACTGTGCATCTCACGTTTAATATTTCACGACTTAGAGAGGATGCCCTTCATCAGATACTCACTCCAACAGAATTGAGTTAATTTCCTTTGTGAAGAACTTGTGTTTCTGGTCCCCATCTGGATCTTTGGCAGCCTATCACAACAAAAAGAACAGATATTTGTCATACCGTTTTCATTTCAAAACAATCAATTTTTGACATCATCATTCATTTCGACAGACTTACTTCCGGAAAATGTGCTGTTAAATACACATATAACAGTTGCATGGACGTATTCCAATCTTACAAAAACCTAGTTTCCACTTCGTCACATAAAACAACAAGTTACTTACCCGTGGTAACGTTCTTTCGACTGGATGTTCCTCCCACGTATTCCTCATCTTTGATATATCCAGGTCAGCTTGTAGCTTGCTTTGGAAACATTTTTCATAGAGTTGACTGTCGTGCGGTGTTGAGTCATGGCCTTCAATGGCCTCCGTAGCGTCCCTCGCT
The DNA here is from genome assembly GCF_040938575.1 of Ambystoma mexicanum. Taxonomy (NCBI): domain Eukaryota; kingdom Metazoa; phylum Chordata; class Amphibia; order Caudata; family Ambystomatidae; genus Ambystoma; species Ambystoma mexicanum. Next base: position 1,463,821,254 of record NC_090923.1, on the reverse strand, counting down.
GTGACGTTGACGCTGGTATATGAAGCACGCCCGGCGACCGTTATCTCAGTACTAGTTTTTTCCCTTTTAATTCGCATGCTCTGCCATAGGAGGAGACATTCTTGACATTGAGAGAAAGGATGGGAGGGTGATGAGGAATACATGGGAGGAACATCCAGTCGAAAGAACGCAACCACGTGTAAGTAACTTGTTCTTCAAATGGATTGTATCCTCCCACATATTCCTCATCTTTGATACACTATCATAGCAGTTTGTGTGAGGAGGAGGGTGTATAGAATTTCTATTAATTAATGTCATGGAGGACAGCTTTGCCAAGTTTGGCCTCCTCTCCTGATAAAGAGTCTATACAGTAAAATGTACTGAAAGTATAAAGGGACAACCAGGTTGCCGCCTTGCAGATGCCCTGCACTGGCACTCCTCTTTCTAGAGTCGAGGAAGCGGCCACCCCTCTAGTGGAATGCGCCCTCAGACCTTCGGGGAAATATTTTCCTGCCAAAGAGTAGCATTCCTCCAGATATTTATTGTTTTGTGACTGCTAAAGCTAATCTCTGTCTAGCGTATCCAATGGAAAGTTGGTCATCCTGGCAAACATCTGCTGTCCGTGAAATATAGTAACTTAATAACCTTCTCGGTTCCAGACAATGGAGTCTCCCCTCCTCTTTTGATGGGTGAGGAGGAGGATAAAAGGTTGGTAATACTATGCGTTGTGAAAGGTGGAATTCCGACACAACTTTTGGAAGAAAAGATGATCAAACTCTTAAAATTACTTTGTCCTCGAAAAGTGCATGAAAGGGATTGACCACCAGGGGGCGCAGAGATGTAATGACTGTTCTGGGCAGCTCCTTAACAAAGGGCCCATTCTGTTTCTTGAGCCCCCCGAGAGAGCCCCCATCAATGGTAGTAACCCGCCCCCCGTGTGTGCCACACCGTGCTGCTCCTCATGGGCTTTCCCCTGAGTTCCAGGGACTAAGGAAAACCGAGTGACGAGCCGCTGAGATTGACCGAGGGAGAGCCCTGCTCCCAACCGGCCATGAACTCCACAAGCAAAGGACCAGAGCACGGGCCACGAAGTGGGCCCAGCAAGAGGAGGAGCTGCAGCGGGCACCCAGCAGCCCAGAAACCCACCTCCCCACAGAGAGGGGTCCGGGGGGCGGGGTGATCCAGGTTCACCAAAAGAGAAGGTGAGAAGCAAGGGACAAACACGAGGCGTCTTTGCCCTCCACTCCCGGCCTGGAACACAAGGTGGCCGCAGTACCCGAGGACAGATAGAGGACACCTGGAGAGGCCCCTCCCCCCCCCCGAGGTGGGAAACCTGTTTGCAGGAAGAGTGGTGGCTGGTGCGACCTCAGGCCCCCACCTGGGGGAAATAGAGGAGCCCCCACATAACACGGGCCCCAAGAGGGAGAATCCACGGCAGGAAGGGCCCAGAGAACCGGCGGACCAGCGTGGTGGTGCGGAGGAGGAGAGGATCCCCCCCCCCCGAGTTCACCCAGAGTGAAGAGGTGGGAGGGGGAGAGTAGGAAAGTGGGGAAGGAAGAGAGAAAAGAGGAGAAAGAAGAAGGAACAAGTTACTTACCTGCAACTGTTGTTCTCCAGCATTGGTCTGGCATGGATTCACATGCTCATGAATATTCCCCGTCGTCAGGCTGGGAATCCTCTGTAAAGAAAAAATAGTTTCAGTTTCGTTTCTGAACTGTCTTTCTACTAATAACCAATCACTGGTCTCTGGGTCATACTGCCCCAAGTCAATGACTGCCCTCTACCTAAGCCCCTCCTCTGGCAGCCATCTTCAGATTGGTAGCACATAAAGTGGCAGTAGGACCAAGAGAAGAGCCGCAGAGGGGTTGGGGGGAGGGTTTGCATGTGAATCCATGCCAGACCCATGCTGGAGAATAACAGTTACAGGTAAGTAACTTGTTCCTTCTCCAGCATGGGGCTGGCATGGATTCACATGGTCATGAATACAAGAATATATAGCAGTACACACATGCACAACCACGGGAGGTGGCAAGGCTCAACATTAAGCATTTCAACAACTCAACATTAAGCATCTCTTACCTCCTCACCAGGCTCACCTTCAAGTGAACAGGTTGCGCAGCACTGCCTGGCCGACTGTGGACTCCTCCCTGGAATCCCGGTCGACGCAGTAGAACCTCGTGAAGGTGTGTGTCGACCTCCGCGTAGCAGCCCTGCAGATGTCCAGCAGGGGCACACCAGACAGCAACGCCGTAGTAGCAGCGATCGATCTGGTTGAATGGGCTCTCGGACGGCCGGGCAATGGTCGGTTTGCCAACCGGTGACAGTGTATGATGCAGCCGGAGAGCCATCTGGAAATGGAAACCTTCGAGAGGGCCTTCCCTTGGTTTACAGGTTCAAAGTTCACAAACAGCTGTGATTTCTTCCGAGAACTCTTTGTGCGGTCCACGTAGAACTTCAGCGCTCTAGCCACATCCAGCGAGTGCAAAGTCAGCTCAGCCAGCGACAAAGGTGACGGGAAGAAAACAGGTAACACCAAGGGCTCATTGAGATGGAAGTCCGACGGCACCTTGGGCATGAAGGAGGGGTGCGTCCTCAGCACTACCCTTGTCTTGTGGAATGTGAGGTATGGAGGTTTACAGGAGAGGGCTTGGATCCCTCCCACTCGTTGTGCAGAGGTGATGGCAACAAGAAACGCTGTCTTCCACGATAGGAACTTCAGCGGTGCCGAATGCAAGGGCTCGAATGGCGGCCCCATGAGCCTGGTCAGCACCACGTTGAGCTCCCACGCCGGGGCTGGAGCCTTCACCGGCGGGAACGAGAGGAATAGTCCTTTCATGAACTCCTTCACCAGGCGGTGAGAGCAGAGTGACGACCGTCCTGGAGTTCTGGTGTAGCGGGAGATAGCCGCCAGGTGGATCTTGATGGAGGCATGTGCCAGGCCTGCCTTTGCCAGCGACAGCAAGTACGGCAGCACTTGAGGGGCCATAATCCGTAGAAGGTTGATCTTCTGTGCACGGCACCAGACAGAGAACCTCTTCCACTTATGCCCATAGCACTTAAGAGTCGAGGACGCCCTGGCCTTTGCAAGTACCTCATTGCAGTCCGCCGGGATATCGTAGCCTCCGAACTCTAGTGCTGCAGGAGCCAGGCCTGAAGGTTCAGCGATACCGGGTCGTGATGTAGGAAGGCGACTCCTTCCCTGGCGAGAAGATCCGAGTCCGTCGGCAGTTTGACTGGGGGGGACGCTGAAAAGTCCAGAAGGTCCGGGAACCACATCTGCCTCGGCCACGCCGGTGTGACGAGGATCATCCTGCACCGGGATCGTCTGAGTTGACTGATGAGTCGCAGGAGCAACGGCAACGGTGGGAACGCATACAGGAACATGCCATCCGAGGGGAAAGAGAATGCATCGCCCATGCTCCCCTGCTGGGGAAACCTGCTGGCGAACCTCCGGCATTTGGTGGTCGCCGCTGTCGCAAACAGGTCGATCTGGGGACTGCCCCATCATCGGAATAGGAGATCCACTTGATCTGCCAAAGCTCCCACTCATGGCAAGAGCGCAGCTCCCTGCTGAGTGAGTCGGCGACTGTGTTTTTCACTCCTGCCAGATGAAAAGGTACCAGGAACATACCCTGGGCGACGGCCCAGTGCCACAGATCCTGTGCTTTCATGCATAGGGCTGGGGATCTGGTGCCCCCTACTTCCGGATGTAGAACATCGTGGTGGTGTTGTCGGTGAAGATCCATACCACTTTGCCCTTGAGGGACGGAAGGAAAGACCTGAGGGCCCAGAACACGGCCCGGAGCTCCAGGACGTTGATGTGCAGGGACCTCTCCTCCGGGAGCCAAAAGCCTCTTGAATGGAGATCTCCGGTGTGTGCTCCCCATCCCTTCAGGGAAGCGTCCGTTGTCACCGTTTCCTGGTGCGTTGGGGTCTGGAAGTCCATGCCCGCCACGAGATGCGCACGGGTGCCCCACCACCGGATCGCTTGACGGAAAGTGTCATTGGGGGAGATCTTGTCTTCGAAGCTCCCCGTCACTTGCATCCAACGGGCGTCGAGGAACTTCTGCAGTGGTCGCATCCGCAGCCTGCACAGGCGCACGAGATAGATGCAAGATGACATCATGCCGAGCAGGGACTTGATGGACCTCACCCTGGCCACTTCCATGGTCAACAGCCGTTGTACCTTGCCCAGGTTGGCCTTCGTCCTCTCCTCCGACGGTGAAGCCAACCACGCCACTCTGTCGAGTCTGGCTCCCAGGAACAGGGCGTCCTGCGACGCTACCAAGTGGGACTTCACAAAGTTGAGAATTCCAGCTCAGTGAGCAGGCGGACGGTCTTCGCTGTGTGGTCGACGGCCACTTCTCTTGACTTTGCTCAGATGAGCCAATCGTCTAGGTAGGGGTAAACGTGGATCCCCTGCAGGCGCAGCCACACTGCCACCAGTGCCAGGCACTTGGTTAAGACCCTTGGAGCTGACTTCAACCCGAACGGCAGGGCTTTGAACTGGTAGTGCTGCCCTTGGACCACGAAACGTAGGAACTTTCGATGTCCTTTGTGTATGGGGATGTGAAAGTAAGCATCCTCCAAGTGCAGCAACGATAGGAAGTCGCCTTCCTCCAGCTGTCCCAGCACGTGCTGACGGGTAACCATCCGGAACTTCTGGGCTTTAATGTATTTGTTGAGGCGCTGAAGGTCCAGGATGGGTCGCCAGCCACTGGTCTTCTTTCGGACGAGGAAGTACCGCGAGGATAATCCGGAGCCCCGGAGCCTCTTTGGGATGATTTCTATCACGCCCTTTCTCAGCATGGCTCGTACCTCCAGAAGCAGCTGTGCAAGTGGTTTTCTTTCCTTGCCACAGGAGGGAAATGGGGGCACTTTCTTTGAAACTCCAGAGTGTGCCCGTGGACCAGGGCAGCCAGCACCCAACGGTCGATGGAGATGGACTCCCACACGCTGACGAAGTTCGCCAACCAGCCTCCCACCGGGGTGCTTAGGTGGGGGCCCGACGTCACGGTCGGTTCAATCCTGTTTCGCCGAGGCCTTGCCACTCTGGGCTCCTTGGCAACGACGACAGTATCCACCGGTCTTGCTGTGGCCTCTGTAAGCTTCCTGCAATGAGGAACAGGCAGCTTGGCGGTACGACGACGAAGTGCCGCCGAATCCTTTGGAAGCCTTGAGATTTGCCTCCGGAGGATGGCCGTTGTTGATGAAGAGTGCCTAGGGCACAGGCCATCTCGGTGTCTGCTTTGATGGCCTGTAGCGACTCGTCCACCGCTTTCCCGAATAAGTTGTTTCCGTCGAAGGGGATGTCCAGTACCCTGGTCTGCACGTCCTGACGGAAATCGGAGGCCTTCAGCCAACAGCTCCGGCGCAGGCAAACGCTGTTGCCCATCTGGCGAAAGCCAGTGTTGGCGATGTCCGTGGCCAAATTGATGGCGTGGTCCGAAGCCACCAAGCCTTCCTGCAGGATTTCAAGGGCTTCCGCCCTCTTGTCGTCTGGGGGGAAGTCCAGGAGGGGAGCGATCTTGAACCACAGCACCCTGTCATAGTGTGACACGATTGCGAGGGCGTTGGCCGCCTTGATGGTCGTTGCTGCCAACGAGATGACCCATCTTCCCATGACATCAAGCGTCTTCCCCTCGCCGTCCGATGGGGAAGTGGAAGTTGATGCCGTTGCCCCTGCTGATTTCTTCTTGGCCGCCGTGGAGACAACCGAATCCGGGGACGGCTGTGCTCTGAGGCACATAGGATCCAAGTCTGGGACCTGGTACTTCTTCTCGTACCGGTCCCTCTTCGCAGGGGCCGTGGACGGGTTCTTCAGCAGGGACAGTCCTTCGTTCCAGATGTCGTCCAGTAACGGGACTGAAAGGACCGTCTTCCTCTTGGCCTCCCGTCGTTGGTAGAGGAAATCTTCCTTCTTCTGCTCTTCGGGGCATAGCTGGAAAAGCTCTGATGCCCTGGCGATCATGGCGTTAAAGGAGCCAATTTCGTCGGGGTGGGAGGCCCGGTTACGGGGTGATGGGAGATCCTTCCCGTCATCACCACTGTCGTCGTCCGTCCCCATCGTCGCCGTCTCCGTTCCCGTCTCATCCCTCGGTGGAGGGGATGGAGGTGAAGGGTGGAAGGGAGGGGGAGGCTGGATTCGCTGGCGCTTGCTCAGTGGGCTCCCCGACGGTCCAGGCGCCGCTGGATAGTCCGCTGCGGGTAAGGGCAACCTTGTCCTTATCTCCGTACACAGGGTCTGCAAAGCCATCAAGATTGCTCCTGACTTCTCCTGTGGCGTAGGCATTGGCTGTGACGGGAGCAACGGCTGGGGCGCGGGGTCCTCCGTTTCCTCCATGGCCCGCAGCTCCTCGTCGGCTGAACTGTTGTTCTTCATGTCCGCCTTGTCGGAATCCCTCCTGTAGGCCTCAAACTTCTTGTCCAGGATAGCTTTGACGTAACCAGCTCATCCTTGGAGGTGGTATCTGTGTCTGTTATGGCTACCGTACCCCCCCTCTTTCTCGTCCGGGGCTTTCACAGGGGTCCTCTCGATAGGCTGGAAAGATGATTCCTTCTGGGGTGGCAGGGAAACTCTAGGCCCGGAAGTCTTCTCCAGTGGGGTAGCCTCTACAGGCGTTGCCACTGCCGCCACGACTCCTTCAATTTAGGCCTTCGCCGGGTGAATCAGGGCCTTCACGACCTTGGGCGCGTGTGAGGCCTTCACCTTAGGGGAAGGGTCACTGCCTCGCCCCCCCTTGGCTTTCTCTGTCGGGATCGACCGGGGCTTCTCCCGAAGCTTACCTGGGTTCTCCGACTTCCTTTTCCCTGAGCCAGAGCATTGGCTCGTGGATGATTGTGTCGGTGACATCGGGCCCTGCTTGGCAGCCGAGGAGCCCGAACCAACGGCACTCCTGGTGCCCGCGGACTCGCGGTGCTTTGCCTTTTGTTGGGCCCCCATCGCCGGAGGGCCCTCAAAGTTCTTAGAAGACCGCTCAGACTTCTTCTTCTCACCTGGTGCTGGGCTCTTCCCCTCCACTCCAGCCAGTTGGTGAGCCGAGTATGACGGTCCTTCATTGTCCGGACGGACATGTTCTTATAGAACGCACAGTCCTCCTCCATGTGCGACTTGTCGGCATGAAGGCAGTAGAGGCACCGGGAGTGCTCATCTTCCTTGAAGACATTCTGTAATCCACATCCTGGGCAGTTCCTGAACAATTTGGATCCAGTAGGTGTCGAATCTCCTTTGTCCTGGGCCATGTCCAAATCGGGGTAGGCCTCAAAGATCTTCCGGAATACTCCTAGAAGTGTAATTCAATGAAAATCCACCCTTGAGGGGCGTAGAAAATTCCAAAACGGGTCCCCGTTGATCAGAAGAAGAATCGGTGGAGCTTGAGGCTCGAATTGACCGAATAAATAAGAGTAAACTCTTCGGAAAAAATGCAATACGCAGTAAAAGCTCGAGAGCTACAGCACGAGGACTTCCAACACTTTAACGTGCAGTAAAAATCTGAAGATGGCTGCCAGAGGAGGGGCTTAGGTAGAGGGCAGTCATTGGCTGGGGGCAGTATGACCCAGAGACCAGTGATTGGTTATTAGTAGAAAGACAGTTCAGAAACAAAACTGAAACTGATTTTTTCTTTACTGAGGATTCCCAGACTGACGACGGGGAATATTCAGAAGAGACAAGAAGAGGCTGCAGACCGCCTTGTAACCCCCACCCGCCCTCAGGAGGAGAAGGGCTGCAATGTCAGAGGTCCAAATGGAGGGGTACTGACTGTGCCCTTCGACCATCTTGGCCAGGAGGGGTCTACCCCGTACCCAGAGTAAGCAGCAGGTCCTGCTCACACCCCAGGAGCCCTAGTGTGCTGGGCCTCCCTCCCCACAACCACCCACCTTAGTAATACTGGGCCCTGGTGGAACCCAGAGCACGCAGGAGTAGCAGCTGACAGCACCCACACATCACCAACAGTGTGACAGTCCGAGCTATGCCGCTGGGAGGGCTGGGTGCCCCCTGTCCCAGGTGGGGGTCGGTGACCCTCCCCGGCGACGCAGGCTCTTGACCCGATAGGGGCGCCCGGCTGGGTTGGGAGCCCGGTTGTCCCTGGCATGGCCTGCCTTCTGACTTTGCAATCTTCCCTGGGGAGCCCACCACCCATGAGATGGTCCTCTGCACTTCAAAAATGTCACTACGAATCTGGACCCCGGCAACCCAGATGACTACACCCTCTCCGCCTTCAACTAACATGGATGACTCCCAATCCCTGAGGCTCGATGGGCTTGACAAGAAGATAGACAATATAGACGACAGAATCCAGGGTTTTAAAGCAAACCAAACCTCGATCGACATACTGGAAACCCAGATAGACATGTGACTCTCGGAACTGGAGAGGAGGGAGGAGCAGAGTGCCCTGAAAATGGACGACTTCAAAAACCGAGAGTGCCGGTGCAACCTGAGGTTTTTTGGCTTTCCAGAAAGGGATAGAGAAAACGCAAGGTGACCTAATTAAAGCCATCAACGAAGTCATCTGGAACGTTTTTAATGCCGACAATACCACTTAGCCCACTATCGACAGAGCAGGAAGGGGTGCCCGTGGACCGAGGTCAGTGCTGGGTAAATTCCACTACTACTCAGAAAAGGCAAAGATCCTGGGCACAATGCGAGAAAAAGAGGCTTGGTGGCTTGGGGAACCTCCCAAATTTTGATATTCCAGGATCTGTCTGCTTTTACCCTGTCCCGCAGAAGACTCTACACCCTTCTGACTAAATGCCTCACAACAAAGGACGTCCAATACAGAAGGGTATTTCCCTTCTCTCTCGCCTTCGAGTTTGAGGGGTACATGTTAGGCAGAAACCTGTGCAGTTCCCTTAGGGACCACTGCAAAAGGCTTAAGACTACAGGTGTTGGCAGTAAACCCAATTGGTAGCAGTCTGTACCACCCAGATTTACCTGGTAGCTGTGGCTGAGCAGCCAGACTTCTCTCAAGAAGAGTTAGACAGTAAATAGAGTATACAAGATAGGTACCAAAATACAGTAGCACAAGCTGACCAGAGCTTTTGGTATCAAGTATATAATTATTTATTTAAAGACACACTTAGAAACACTCTAGCACTATTATTGTAAGTAAGTTCAGAAACACAGTCACTATTAATATATATACATCCCTTATTCCTTATTAGACAAGTCTTAGTTAACACCACTTATTTCCAGACAGAGGTGAGCGCTGAACTAAAGATGGCACTCCAATAAGTTAAGAAAAAGGGAGGGAAAACGCAGAAATTAGAAACAGCACACAACACAATACTTTAGAAGCACTCAGCAAGGCAGGAAAGTCAAAGTCTACTTGTGAGCAAAAAGTTCAGAGGCCAGGCTCCCTCTTGGAGAGAGTAGAACACCAATGCGCCCAAGATCACACAGTTTAACAGGCTTGGAGAGTCTTGCAGAGAGTTTAAAAAAGAATCAGTTCAGCTCAGAAAAGTTCAGTTATCCATCCTAGGGCCAATCCAAGTGGTAAGTTGAGGATTAACGAGACACCCCACACAGACCGTTGCGAGGGAGGCCAGGCGGACACAGTACCTTGAAAGTGGAGAGAATCCTCCAGCGGGGGCAGTTGTTCCTGGCAGCGGGTGCAAGTCGCGGCGTCGTCCAGAGGAAGAGATGGTCTCGACGTGGAGGAAAGCTGAAGGTCGTTGCACTGCCAGAGAGGAAACCAGCCGCGGAGTTCTCCGGTAAAAAGGTACTACCCTTTTATTCGCGGTAGTGGAAAAACATGGTATCCCGGTTGCCGGGGTGCTTGGCACAGGCAAGGCTGCCACGAGATGATCCGGGAAGGCGAAAAAGCGGGCAAACTGGTTATCCCCACCAGTCAAAGGAAGAAGACTCTTCGGGATGAAGATCTCCTCTGTCGTTGGAAGAAGTGGTGAGTCGGTTCAGCAGGGCTCCACCGGTGGTGTCGTCGTTGCAGGTCGGCTCAGCTTCTCCCTCTTCGGATTCTTCGGTCCTGTGGCGACATCTGAAGTCCCAGTCCCCAAAGCCCTGCTTTTATGCAGAAAAACCCCATTCATCAGTCCTAGCTGTCACTCAAACATGCTAAGTGGTGAGCCGGGCGGCTCACCACTGGGCCAATCACACAAGAGTGCGACTTGAGTTGCCGAGGCAACTCAGTCCAGGGTGCCTAAACCCCCTCCCACAGCCCCTGTGGTACCCAGAAAGAGTAGCACCACTTTTGGAGGCTTCTGTGGAAAAGCCCGCCAAAAAGTGGAACAAAGGGCTCGACTTGGGTTGGAGTCACAGAAGCGAACACAAACGCCATTTTGGAACCGAGTTCTGGCAAAAAATACCAACCGGTGAATTAATATTAAATAAATAAACCAGCGGTATGTTTGAGGCTATGTTAAAAAGTATTAGCCTCGAACAATGGGAAAATCCCATAGGAATATATTCACGGTTGAATATAAAAAGTAGTATCCACTGCCACCAGCCACAACTCGCTCAGGGGGGACTGGACAGTGCCCCCTCGAACAACAGACCCAGGGGCAATCGAATTGCCCCTACCAGTACGCCCACAATATGATGGTTTGTACTGGTTCTGTTCACAATTTAGGACTAATAAAGCCAATGGTGACTTTACATGCCCTGGGAGAGAGTAGTCAGTCCCAGGGTACCGAGTCTATGTTTGGGGGTCACTATGACACCCCTGTGTTACTGCACCGAGGGTGCTGTGTAACACACTTACCAAAAACCACATGAAACCCTATGGAGTAAAACACCCCATAGCCCATAAAACACATTACAAAGTCAAAGGATATCTCAAATCATGTCTGAGAGTGGGAGAAAAAGAGTCTCACTCTTAGCAGGAGAAGAAAATACACCCCAAAAATCCAGCAAAGCTGCTGGGGAACTCACTAGGTTTGGGAAATTAGCCTTAACAGAGAATTCTCCCTAACACCCCCCCCCCCCCAGAGTAAGGGACGGGAGGATTTAATCCACTCCTGGATGAATCTCATACCTCTAGTCGATGACATACATCCTAGAGAGACCATCAGCATTTTGGTGGTGACACCCTGACCTATGTTCTATGGTAAAATCAAAGGTTTTCCTTTGTAAACTATATGACCTACAAACCCTTTGAGAAACATCAGTCTTTTTAAAACTATAGGGGATCTGGTTGACCAGTCCCTCAGAAGTTGGTAAAACTTCTGAACCTGTGTTAGGCTTTTTCAAGGGGCCCTTATAAAGGATTCCCTTAGATCTAGAGGGGCCTCCAGAGTTCCTCACCACTTCTCTGTGGGGAGAAGGTTGGGTTTTGGGCCTCTTGGTTGGCGGTGATGGAGATAAGCAAGGTACATGCTTCTCCTTCCTCTTAGATCTACCCTTACCTACTTTAGGAGTTTCACTCCCAAGATTAGGATTTGAGTTGGAGTCTTCAGTAGAAGGTCCAACAGTCTGAAGGTTTTTTGCCTTAGACTTTTCTTTTCTGGTTCTCCACCAGCACTGAGAATTACCAGTTCTCTTAGGCCTAGTTAGGGGTCCAGTTGGTCTATCCACCTCTTCCTCAGAAGCCGGGGGAGTCACAGACTCTAAAACTGGGGGATTAATGATGGAGCTTGGTTCGGGCTCCCATTTCCCTAACATTTTAGCCTGAAATTTGCCTGGGTCAGAGGTCAACTTACCAACACCAGGGCATGTAGTGGGGTTCTCAGTAGAGGTTACCACAGGCTTAGAGTGGTTCCTTAAGGTGTCCTCTCTAGCCAATTTGGTTTGGTTCTGGGTCTCCATACTGGGAGGCCTGGGGGTACTGGATACTACTCCTAGAGTTCTTAGATCATTCCCCAACAGGACTCTCCCAGGCACCTCAGTCTGAACACTGACAGGAATCCTCACTGTCATGTTATTACACTGAATGAGGGCTGGTAGAATTGGAACCATTTGGACAGGGCCTCCAGACATCTTAGTGGGACCTTTGGGTTCCTTAGCAACATCCTCCGGACTGAACAAGCTTTCATCCACTACTGTTCTGCTGGCCCCAGAGTCTCGCCTGGCAGGAGTATCCTGGCCATTGACAAGAACACTGTCCATATAATAAACTTTAGAGTTTTCTGGTATGGAGTGTCATGATGCCTACCCCCGAGGAACCAGACCAGGTCCAGCAGACCCGGGAGCAGGCATCACGTTCCCGGGGAAAGACCCAACGACCCCTGTTAGGGGCCATCTGGACACAGTCCTGGCGCCAGGCTCATATGAGACTTCAGTCCTGGCGTCATAGGCGCCAGGCTCATAAGGGGAAAACTTACCTGGACTTACCTGATGCAGACCATGCTGCAAGGGATCCAAGCCCTCAAGAGGCCTAGAAGGGACTACTTTACCTAGGGACTCTTTTGCCACTCGGGTGTGGCGGTGGAGGAATACTTACCTGGAACTACTTTGGGGGCTATTTAAACCACGCCCGAAGAGCAGCACACGCTTCGTGTTATTCTGCATCCAGCAGCGTAACGCTCACCGTGCCTGCAGCAGCATCCAGACTTCAGCCACGCCTGCCTCAAACCCGGAGCACCTAGAAACAAGGGAAAGAAGGAGAAAGGTTAGAACCAGGACATTTACCAGCTTCTTACCTGATTCCAGAGCCATTGCATCATCGAACCAAAGGAAAGACTTTATTTTTAAACACTTTGCATCGCCAGCAGCAGCGCTGCGCTGCACTCACCGTTCCTCGCAGCATCTTCACGTTTCACCGCAGCCTCCTGCATGTTCCCGCCGCATTCCGGCACCTAGGGGGAGATAAAGACAATAAGGTGAGCCAAGGGAACTTATAGAGGAATACTGGTTACCACCCTAAGACCTACCTGATTTACCACCGGGGGAACCATTCCTCTCCTCGGGTCGGCGCAGCTCCCACTGCACCATCGCCGTACCCCAGCCCCTAAGGGGAAACAAAAGCACAACAGAGTTAATCAAAAGGACAATCAAGGGGAGCCACCTCCCGCCATAGACTTACCTAATTTTACCGCCAGAGGTATAACTCCTCGACTCTGGTTTTCTCTCAGCACCTGAATAAAGGAGAAGACCACAGATTACGGGATTGGATAGGAGTGATGGTCAGGCATTTGAACTCTTACGAACTGCATACTTACGGCGTCTTGCCGGGAGAGTCAAAATAGCCCTGGAACTCACCAATTCCTTCGACCAGTGGAGCAACTGGTCCATCACGCGCCCCTGCGCTCGAAGCAGGATGGAGAGCTCACCCCTTCAAACCATAAGGTGAGACTTTAGAGGGGACATCGGAGGTGGTCAGTGGGGAGAACAACGGGGCTGGGGGGAATTTACGCTCAAATCCACGGGTGGTTAATTCCCCTTTCTCCATTCACAGAAGAGTACTCCTACCGGCCAGACAAACAACACATCTCGGCCCTACGCATTACGCTGGAGGAGGCCGCAGCAGCCGAGATCAGACCGGCGCCTCTGTGGCAGCCAGGTGAGCGTAACATGGAGGTGTACGCACTCCTATTCTGATCACTAACCAGACCCAGGGACTCTACTGTTACACTTGCTTGAAGACCCAAAGGTTCTTCAGCAAAGACTTCAAAGTGAGCACTAGCCATTTGGACTTCCTCCTCAGGAGTGAAGGCTAAGGAGACTGTGCTGATCCTTGCAGGTTTACCCTTACATCTGGGATCTCCTTTGATATGGTCAGTGGCCCCACAGAGATAGCATGTTCCAAATGCTCTCTGAAAGGGTGGCTTGGTCTGACCTCCTTCTGGTTTGTGACCAGAGGGTACACTAGCCTGTTGTGGTTTACCCTGCGGCCTACCCTGGTTATTTTGTTGTTTGGGGCCCTCTTTGGGTTGGGAGGTATTAGAAGTCTTGTGGTTCCCTTTTGGTGGCTGCTTACCCTCTCCTTTTTCTGAGTGACCCCTGAATCCTTGTGAGTAGCCCTGTTGGCAACCCACAAGTCAGCAGCCTTAGATAGCTTCCTGGAATCTAATTCCTTTGAATCAGCCAAGTGCTGTCTGAGCTCAGGAGAGCAGGCATCATAAATTGACTCCAACATTATAAGATTTCTCATTCCCTCATAAGTGTTCACCATGTAACCCTTAATCCATCCCTCTAAGTTCTTCAAACTTTCACTCACCCAGGTAGCCCAAGGGGTACCATCATGCTTTTTGAGGGTCCTAAACCTCTTAAGGTACTGGGAAGGGGTCTTCCCAAATCTAGCTATCAAAGCTAGCTTCACACAGTCATAATCCTTTCTATCCTCCTCCCCAAAGTCCATTACCACATCAGTTGCAACAGGGGGCAGCCTAGAGAACAACCAGGAAAGTAACTCATTTCCTGTGATGTTCTGGAGCCCAGGATTATACTCAAAAAACTCAACCAATCCAACACATTCAACTTAAGCTCATACATACCCACAAGCTTTTTAGGCATCCGGGGTCTTTTGGGACTGGAACTCCTAGAGGATCCGGAGAGAGAAGCATTTTCAACAGACAATTTCTTCATCTCTAGCTCATGCTTGAGCTCCATTTCTCTGAGCCTTAGTTCTTGGTGCCTTTGTTCTGTTTGAGCATTAAGTCTCTTAAACTCCAATTCAAGTTTCGTTTTCTCTAGTTCAAGACATTGAGGACTAATTGTGGGACCAAGTAAAGGTCCAGTAGGTACAGCTGGCAGAGCAGGTAGAGGCCTACGGGGGACAACTATATCATCTTCACCGCCCTCTTCTGCTTCTGACTCAAAGTTATCACTACTAGCATCAACATCAATATCATTGCTGTTATCTACATTTGCTGGCGTGGTAGGTTCCTCTGAACCACCATACAGACGTTGGTTTGCTAACAACCTTTCTATTAGCTCCATTTTCTTGCCTTTAGTCAGGACATTCTTATGCTTACAGAGAACTCTTAAACAATCAGCAGTTTTTGTAGCAAGGGACTCTTGACTATAACTTTCCATAGTTGACAGGTTTAGAAAATAACTTTTTTAATGCTAAGCTTTGTGGTTAGTTGCACTAAGGTATCTATAAGCACACTAAAATGTATACTCAATACAAATCCCACCGCTGTACACCAGTATTAGGCAGAAACCTGTGCAGTTCCCTTAGGGACCACTGCAAAAGGCTTAAGGCTACAGGTGTTGGCAGTAAACCCAATTGGTAGCAGTCTGTACCACCCAGATTTACCTGGCAGCTGTGGCTGAGCAGCCAGACTTCTCTCAAGAAGAGTTAGACAGTATATAGAGTATACAAGATAGGTACCAAAATACAGTAGCACAAGCCAACACTGACCAGAGCTTTTGGTATCAAGTATATCATTATTTATTTAAAGACACCCTTAGAAACACTCTAGCACTATTATTGTAAGTAAGTTCAGAAACACAGTCACTATTAATATATATACATCCCTTATTCCTTATTAGACAAGTCTTAGTTAACACCACTTATTTCCAGACAGAGGTGAGCGCTGAACTAAAGATGGCACTCCAATAAGTTAAGAAAAAGGGAGGGAAAACGCAGAAATTAGAAACAGCACACAACACAATACTTTAGAAGCACTCAGCAAGGCAGGAAAGTAAAAGTCTACTTGTGAGCAAAAAGTTCAGAGGCCAGGCTCCCTCTTGGAGAGAGTAGAACACCAATGCGCCCAAGATCACACAGTTTAACAGGCTTGGAGAGTCTTGCAGAGAGTTTAAAAAAGAATCAGTTCAGCTCAGAAAAGTTCAGTTAGCCAGCCTAGGGCCAACCCAAGAGGTAAGTTGAGGATTTACGAGACACCCCACACAGACCGTTGCGAGGGAGGCCAGGCGGACACAGTACCTTGAAAGTGGAGAGAATCCTCCAGCGGGGGCAGTTGTTCCTGGCAGCGGGTGCAAGTCGCGGCGTCGTCCAGAGGAAGAGATGGTCTCGACGTGGAGGAAAGCTGAAGGTCTTTGCACTGCCAGAGAGGAAACCAGCCGCGGAGTTCTCCGGTAAAAAGGTACTACCCTTTTATTCGCGGTAGTGGAAAAACGTGGTATCCCGGTTGCTGGGGTGCTTGGCACAGGCAAGGCAGCCACGAGATGATCCGGGAAGGTGAAAAAGCGGGCAAACTGGTTATCCCCACCAGTCAAAGGAAGAAGACTCTTCGGGATGAAGATCTCCTCTGTCTTTGGGAGAAGTGGTGAGTCGGTTCAGCGGGGCTCCACCGGTGGTGTCGTTGTTGGAGGTCAGCTCAGCTTCTCCCTCTTTGGATTCTTTGGTCCTGTGGCGACGTCTGAAGTCCCAGTCCCCAAAGTCCTGCTTTTATGCAGAAAACCCCCATTCATCAGTCCTAGCTGTCACTCAAACATGCTAAGTGGTGAGCCGGGCGGCTCACCACTGGGCCAATCACACAAGAGTGCGACTTGAGTTGCCGAGGCAACTCAGTCCAGGGTGCCTAAACCCCCTCCTATACCCCCTGTGGTACCCAGAAAGAGTGGCACCACTTTTGGAGGCTTCTGTGGAGAAGCCCGCCAAAAAGTGGAACAAAGGGCTTGACTTGGGTTGGAGTCACAGAAGCGAACACAAACGCCATTTTGGAACCAAGTTCTGGCAAAAAATACCAACCTGTGAATTGATATTAAATAAATAAACCACGGGTATGTTTGAGGCTATGTTAAAAAGTATTAGCCTAGAACAATGGGAAAATCCCATAGGAATATATTCACGGTTGAATATAAAAAGTAGTATCCACTGCCACCAGCCAAAACTCGCTCAGGGGGGACTGGACAGTGCCCCCTCGAACAACAGACCCAAGGGCAATTGAATTGCCCCTACCAGTACGCCCACAATATGATGGTTTGTACTGGTTCTGTTCACAATTTAGGACTAGTAAAGCCAATGGAGACTTTACATGCCCTGGGAGACAGTAGTCAGTCCCAGGGTACAGAGTCTATGTTTGGGGGTCACTATGACACCCCTATGTTACTGCACTCAGCGTGCTGTGTAACACACTTACCAAAAACCACATGAAACCCTATGGAGTAAAAGACCCCATAGCCCATAAAACACATTACAAAGTCAAAGGATATCTCAAATCATGTCTAAGAGTGGGAGAAAAAGAGTCTCACTCTTAGCAGGAGAAAAAAATAAACCCCAAAAATCCAGCAAAGCTGCTGGGGGACTCACTAGGTTTGGGAAATTAGCCTTAACAGAGAATTCTCCCTAATAGTACAAATATAACCTGGTCACATAGGACGACGCCAAGAGAGTGACGCAGGAAGTACTCGGAGAGGCCACCCCGGTGCCCTCCCTCGGGGGCCCGGAAGGATTGCAGAGTATGCCTCCAAAAAGCAAGGGCTCCATGGATAGACGCCGGGTCAAAGGGCTTTGTAAATTCAAGAAGCTGAATCTGGCTTCCCTCCCACATCTTGAAAGACCGAGGTATACATCGGCAGCTCTGGGCAGAAATCTTATTCTCCATAAGTTCATGGAGCCTGAGTGCTGAGTTAACAATACAAGAGGGGAGCTTTCTGAAGGGGGCTCAGAGGTGGCATTGGGGTGACAGAGGGCCCACAGGTGGGGTTGCATATGGTGGTCTAACTCATCGATGTCCAGGATGTTATCAGGAGTCCAGACGCCACGGGTGGGGGAGTTCCTTACAAGGGGTTTGTCTTGTAACTAGTTTGGTTATGACCAGTCTACTGAAGGTTGGAACATTAACAAACAACAGTGTTGGGCTTATGACACCAGTTCACATGTCAGGCGGTCCTGCTTGTTCAAATTCAGACCTAAATCAGTAATGCGATTTGTACGATGGCTCTGGGCTCACTGAACGTCAGAGGTTTGAACTTCACAAACAAGAGATCCCTAACATTGCATGAATTTCACTGATCAAAGTTAGGCATCATGTTTCTGAAGGAGACACACTGGCAGAGAGGGAAGTAACCAGCCCTTAGAGCCAAAGCTATAGGTGGGTCTTTTATGCATCCAAGTAGTCCAAAAAGAAAGGGGTTGCAGTTGTGGTGGCTATTAAGCTAAATTTAGTCTCGAAGGCGGAATCAAAAGACCCCAGTGGTCAAAACCAGACTGGTGGACCATCGAGGGGCCGCCCATACCAACTCAACAATAGACCACGCCCCAACAATTGGAACTTCTCCAGCGGGAATTCAGATGAGAACAGTACCAGACCTGCAAGAACATTGGGGTTCGAAGATCAGGAACCAAGCTGGCGGGGAAATCCTCAGGGTTTTCAACAACCGAGAGGCCGAGGCAGGTCGAGAGGATGGTGGCAAGACCAGTCACCACGTGTCACCCGCAATCGCGGGCGGGGATGGTACGAGCAAAACACCCCAAGAACGTGAATTGGAGAACACAAGACCCGATTAACAACAGTGGACAATCATTAGTAGTCAATCCATCCAACTTAACACTGACAAAACAACAACTCAGAGTCTTACAGAAGGGACTTCCTTTTGTCCCGACAACGAAACATAATCCTTTTGAAGTTCAGATAGAAGTGACACAACTCATGAGAAAGATCTGTTTAAAACAGTTCTTTGCTAACACAACAATGAACGAGACCCAAGGGGCTACCGATCTCCATAATAAATCTACTTACTATCCCCCCCCCACAGTCCATCACGCCGGAATCCATCACCTTCGAAAAAGCTCTGCTTAAAAGAATTGAAACCATTGAGGCGGAAGAAATACAACCATTCTTCAATCTACAGAAAGCAGAAAGTGAAGCACTCAAGGAGTTAGAAAACAACAAACTAATTATAATAAAACCGGCTGATAAAGGGGGTGCGATAGTGGTAATGGGGAAAGAAGACTACCAAAATATGGCCAATACGCTGATGAATGATATAACCACCTATAGGAGACTAGGGAGAGACCCCATGGAATCACTCAGACAGATAATCAATCCGATCATTGAAGAAGCACCTACAGAGGACTACATATGTCAAAAAGAGGCTGACTTTTTATGCCCCAAACATCCAAGATGCCTGGCGTTTTACGCTTTACCTAAAATACATAAGGGCATCACGCCCCCGCCAGGTCGCCCCATAGTGTCAGGCATAGGTTCTATATTACAACCCTTATCCCAATTTGTGGGTTGTTTCCTGAAGGACGAAGTAACCCAAATGAGATCCTATACCAAGGACACTACTGCGGTACTCAGATATCTGGAAAATCTTACCCTAGACTCTGATAACATCTACATCGTCACCATGGATATAGAATCGCTGTATTCAAAGATACCCCAAGGAGAAACCCTTAAAATTGTTGAAAAAATACTATAGGCAAAAAACCCTGAGATACAAATACCAATTTGTTTCATTATGCACCTGACAGAACTAGCCCTTACGAAGAATTACTTTTTATTGGAGGACAGTTTCTTCGAACAAATATCGGGGGCAGCCATGGGGGCCACGTTTGCCCCGTCCCTAGCAAATCTATACGTCGCAGATTTTGAAGAGCGGACGATTTACCATCCATTCAACCCATTCCGAAATAACATCGTAAGTTGGCATCGATATATCGACGACGTGTTGATGCTATTCAGGGGAGAAGAAAACACACTCCAGGAGTTCAAGGAATGGCTCAATCTACAGAATCCCTTCCTCAGCTTCACATTGGAGAATAGTAAAGAGACTGCGACCTTCCTGGATTTGAAATTACAGAGGAAAGGAAGCAAGATCGAAACCACGGTCTATCAAAAAACAACTGACCGTAATTCCCTACTGGAATATAGTAGCTTCCATCGGAGATCACTAAAAGAAAACTTACCGTTTGGGCAATTTCTTAGATTTCGACGCAATTGCTCAACCCGGAGTGAATACGACACTCAAGCAGAAGGTTTGGTCAAACGACTACGGGAAAGACATTACCCCGAGAGAACCATAAGACATTGTAACGCTCACCTGATTCCCACGGAGGCGCGGGTCTTGGCAGGAAGGTGTCTGTGACTCGAAAAGTGATGTGCAGGACTCGAATGGCTTCTGGGGTCGAACCTCTTCGCACTGTGTGTCGAACTGGAAGGGTGAGGTTTCTGCAGGTGAAAGAATATGGGGATTAAAAGTCTGGGTTGTTGAATGTCCCTATCTCTCTCTCTCTCTCTCTCTCTTCCCAGGTTGTCTGCAGTACCCCCCTCCCAGGTCAACGTACTCACCTTAGATAGGTGAATGCTGGGCTCTCCATCTGCGTCTAGTGCAGGGTGCCGTTGCCAGTTCCTTCACTGGTGAAACATTGGCTTCTTGACTTCAGAGGATGGTTACCGTCGTTGTCTGCACGAACGGTAAGTTTCTGGACACCTTTTGTCTTTATAGTCTTTTAATGCGTGGCAGTGAAGTGCCTGGAAATTCGTAAGTATGGCAAGCGCTCTAACTGTCTCTTTCCTTGCAGATTAGTTAGTGTTGAAGAGGCGCCGGTGTATTCGCAGGCGTTTGATTGCGAGGAGCGTGATGGGCGTGAGTAAGTACCTGCTTAATGTCTCTTTCTTTGTCTTTGCAGGCGGCGATGCAGAATGAAGAAATCCGGAATTCGCCGCGTGCCGGTAAGTGTAACAATGCTGTTGTCTTTGCAGATGAAGATGCAGCGTGAAGAATCCGGAATGCACAGCGTGCCGGTAAGCATAATAATGCTGTTGTCTTTGCAGGTGAAGATGCAGCGTGAAGAATCCGGAATGCACAGCGTGCCGCTAAGTATAATAATGCTGTTGATCTTTGCAGGCGAAGGTGCAGCGTGAGACACGGCCGCTGCCGATGGATCAGGTGAGTAAGCACTGCGTGTAAAGTTCGTCTTGCTAACCTGTTGTTTCTGGTCTTTTGCAGGTGCTGATGTTGATCGGGTACAGGAATGGTAAGTATAATTCTTGCAGGTTCAGGATCAAAAGAAGAAAGGCTGGAACAGACTTGGTGAGCGTTCTGCTGCAGATGCAGAATAACGCGAAGCACGTTTCATCAATCGGGTGTGGTTTAAATAGCCTTAGAGTGATGAGGCGTCTTCTTCCACGGCCCTGCCTAGGTAAGAAAAGAGTTCCTGCTTCCAGAAGAGTTCCAGTGCTGTATCCAGGGAGTGGAGCTGCCCCACCCAGGTAAGAAAGTAGTCCCTGTTCACCGAGGGCTTCTAAGAGGCTGGTAAGTAAGCAGCATGGTCTGCCGCAGGTAAGTCCACCCAAGCTCCTTCACACCAATGATGAGCCCGGCGCTTCCAGTGCCGGGACCGATGCTTCTGATGAGCCTGGTGCCACAGGCGCCAGGACAAGGTCCAAAAGGTCCCTGTGGGGACCGGCTGGTGCCTAGGATTAGGGTTAGGGGCCTGCTTCCAAGGACGTTGGGCTGATCCTGGCTCCTTGGAAGCAGTGATCATGACAGTACCCCCCCTCAAGGCCCCTCCTAAGTGTGTCTTCTCCGGGGGCTTTGGCTTGTCCGGGTGATTCAGATGGAATCTCTTGACCAGACGAGGTGCGTGGACATGTTCTGAGGGTTCCCAAGACCTTTCCTGGGGACCGTATCCTTTCCAATCAACCAGATAGTATAATTTAGATCTGGAGATTTTGGAGTCTAGGATGTTCTTTACTTCGAATTAGAGTTCTCCGTCTACCAAAACGGGTTCTGGGAGTTCAGTCAATCGGGTTTCTGGTTGCACTGGTTTTAATAAGGAGACATGGAATACTGGATGTATTTTCATATGCGTAGGTAATTCCAATTTGACAGCCACCGGATTAATTATGGCAGATATGAGGTAGGGTCCAAGGTATCTCGGAATGAAGGTGCGGGGTCCTTTTAAAGGCAGGTGCTTAGTGGATAACCAGACCTGATCTCCTACAGTGTAGTGAGGGGCCTCTTTACGGTGCCGATCAGATGCCTTTTTGAATTGAGCTTTAGCTCTTTGCAGATGGGCAGTGGCTTCCTTAAAAGCACAGGTGATCTCCGAATGCAAGTGATCCACAGCAGGTGCTTCAATTTCTTGGGGAGGATCCAGGTTGGAGGTTCTAGGATGATGTCCGTATAATAGGAAAAAAGGAGTCTTCCCGGTTCCAGAATGAGTCGAATTGTTGTAAGCGTATTCAGCGATCCAAAGAATGTCCTTACAGGGGTTTTCTGTTTGTTGGAGCATGCAACATAGATATTGTTCTAGTGTCTGATTTGTCCTTTCTGTTTGTCCGTCAGTTTGGGGATGGTGACTGGTCGAAAGTCTTACATCAACTTGGGCTAGACGACAGCAACTGCGCCAGAAGTGGGAGGTGAATTGACTTCCCCTATCGGAGACTAAAACCGAAGGAAAACCGTGTAAGCGAACAATGTTTGCCAAGAATTCTCGGGCCAATACTGAAGCTGAAGGTAGACCCTTCAGGGGTATGAAGTGAGCCATCTTGGAGAATAGATCCACGACTACTAAGATGGTAGTATACCCCAAGCATGGAGGTAAGTCCGTGATAAAATCCATGGACAGGATATGCCATGGACAGGGAGGGATGTCAAGTGGCTGTAATAGGCCGGCTGGTTTCTGCTTTTGACCTTTATTCTGGGCACACACACTGCAGGAGATTACAAAGTTTCTAATATCCTTTTTCCACGATGGCCACCAGAAATGTCTTTTAATCTTTTCCATGGTTTTGGTAATGCCAGGGTGCCCCTCCATTAGAGAATCGTGATAACAGGAGATTACTTGTTTTTGTAGTTTCTCACAGGGCAAGTGCAATCGTCCTCGGAAATATGGTACGTCTTGATCTACTGAGAATTATTTTCCCTTTAATTGCCAGTCCAGCAAATCGGCCGGAGTTAGGAGTGATTTAACCGTGGTCTTGATGTCTTCAAAAGATTGAGTGCTGACCAAACCCAAAATCCTTTGTTCTGGGATTATGGGTATTGGATCTGGATTGATCAAATGTTCATCTACTCCCATCCGGGAGAGGGCATCCGCTTTTCCGTTCTTACTGCCTGGTCGATAAGTAATTATAAAGTCAAATTCTGCTAGAAACAGAGCCCAACGAAGCTGTCTGGAAGACTGAGCTTTGGCTGTCTTTAGATATTGTAAATTGCGGTGGTCAGTCATTACGGTGACTGTGTGTCTGGCTCCTAGAAGATAATGCCGCCAGGCTTTAAAGGCCGATCTGATGGCCAAAAGTTCCTTGTCTGTAATTGAATAGTTGATCTCGGGAGGCGAAAACTTGCGGGACCAAAAGGCAACAGGATATAGTTGGTTTGTGACCGGATCTCTTTGTGATAACACTGCCCCCATAGCAAGACTAGAAGCATCCGTTTCCATGATGTAAGGAAGTTCTGGGCGAGGATGTTTTAAAACAGGTGCAGAAATGAATTTGGCTTTTAAGTCTTGAAAAGCTTGTTCTGCTTCAGAAGACCACTCAAAACGTTTGTTCTTTTTCAACAGAGCGGTGATGGGCTGGACTATCAGAGAAAATTCAGGAATGAATCTGCGGTAAAAGTTAGCGAATCCTAACATGCTTTGAACTCCTTTTACAGAGGTTGGTGATGGCCACTTGATAATTGCATCAACTTTCTTTGAATCCATATGGACTCCGTTAGGTGACAACATGAATCCCAGGAACTCGACTTCCGTTACGTTGAAAACGCATTTCTCAAGCTTATCAAAAAGATTATGTTGACGCAATCTCTCGAGAACCTTTTTAACGTGTCTCTGATGTTCTTCTTCAGATGATGAATAGACGAGGATGTCGTCAATGTAGACAACAACACACACGTCTATGAGTTCTCTAAGGACATTGTTCATAAAATATTGGAAAGCAGCAGGAGCATTACACAGTCCAAAGGGCATCACTTGATATTCGAATAGCCCCTACTTGGTGCGGAAGGCCGTTTTCCATTCATCGCCCTCTTTTATCCGTACCAAGTGGTAGGCTCCTCTGAGATCCAGCTTTGTGTATATACATGCATCTTTGACTTGGTCCAGGAGTTCAGGGATCAAAGGTAACGGGTATCTGTTTTTAACAGTGATCTGATTCAGGGCGCGGTAATCTATGCAAGTCCTAAGGTCTCCTTCCTTTTTCGGAACGAAGAACAAAGCCGATGAAGCTGGAGATTTTGAAGGACGGATAAACCCGTTAGCTAGGTATTGGTCCAGGTACTGTCTGAGGTGAAGGTTCTCTGGCTCGGTGAGGGCATAGATCCTGCTGCAAGGAGGAGTTGTTCCAGGTATCAGATCTATTTGACAGTCGTAAGACCTATGAGGAGGCAGGGTGTTAGCTTGATCCTTCCGGAAGACGTCTTGGAATTCCTGGTATTCGGGAGGTAATTTGGGAACCTCCTCAGAAGAGATCGCCGCCAGCGAAACATCAGGCCGAGGATAACAAGTGGTAAAACACTCTGGAAACTGAACCGTCTTTGCTCGCCAATCGATCTGAGGATTGTGCTTCTCTAACCAAGGGATTCCCAGAATGATCTGGAACTGAGGGGCCTAGATTACATCGAACACGATTCTCTCCCGGTGTCCATCTTGACTCACTAGCGTCACTTCTTGGGTGGCATGCGTTACTGGTCCGGAGGCTATCTCCGTGCCATCCACAGTAGTGATGACGTCTTTTACTGCCTTAGGGAGAAGGGGTAGATTCATCCTTGATACCATTTCACGGTCCACATAGTTACCGATTGCTCCGCTGTCAATGTAAGCTTCAATTGCATGCAAACGATCCGGACGTTCAGGACTAATGAGGACCATGGGTATCACGAAATGCGAGGTCACGGGACAGATCTTAACGCTCGGCAAGAGGACCTCTACTCTTGTCGGGCGAGGCCGTTTCCCTGCTGAGAATTTGTGGTACAGGTATCCGCGGCTCCTACAGTCTTCTTAGCTGGTTTCACTGGACAGTTCCGAAGAAAGTGTCCCGAGTTTCCGCAATAGAGGCATAATTGCAGCTGCCTTCTTCTTTCCCGCTCTTTCTGGGTTAAAGGTCCTTTCATGCCCCCTATTTGCATGGGATCCACAGTGTCAGCTCCCTTATTCGAGGTCTGTGGTTTAGAAAACACTCGGGTATCAAATCTGGAACGATCTGCCTTCCTGTTCTGTAGTCTATGGTCCAATTGGACAACTAAGTCAATATAGTCCGAACATTCTTGTGGAGGATTCACAACTTGCGCTAGCACATCCTTGAGCTCTCCACGCAGGCCTCTGTAGAAAAGCGTTATTCTCTTGTCCTCGGGCCATTGTGTTTCCACTATGAGTCTATTGAAAGAGGCTATATAAGTCAAGAGGTCTTGATTACCCTGTCGTAATGAGAGAAGTTCATTGTCCAAGGCCTGCCCTTGTGCATGTCTTGCGAACAGTTTCTCCATGCTGGACTGGAAGGCCTGAAAATCATGTAAAACCGGATCATCCTGGGTGACTAAAGGGATCAACCAATCTGCAGCACTGCCACTGAGATAAGAAAGCACGAAAGCCACCTTGGCCTGGTCTGTTGGGAATGCAGCTGGTCGACATAAGAAGTGCAGGCGGCACTGGTTGATGAACACTGCGAATTTCTTTGGATCACCAGAAAAGCGTTCGGGCGGAGCCAAGGGCACATTACCGGGCAGATTGATTTGCACTGGATTTGAAGCTGATGCAGAAGGATAACTCCCTCCTGGAACGGGCAAAGGTGTCTGTCCTGCCTGCGTTTGTAACAACTGCCTAGCAAGGTCGTCTGTTCGCTCCTTGGAAATTATCAGTTCTCTTCTTAGAGAGTTCGTTTCCTGACGAGCTGCATGTACTTCTGCTCTTAATTCCCCAAGCAACTGGGCTAGTTGATCAGTGTCTGAGGTTTCCATTGCGCCTGGGTAGGAGTTTTGTGGTGGGCTTTGCGTTCTGTAACGCTCACCTGATTCCCACGGAGGCGCGGGTCTTGGCAGGAAGGTGTCTGTGACTCGAAAAGTGATGTGCAGGACTCGATTGGCTTCTGGGGTCGAACCTCTTCGCACTGTGTGTCGAACTCGAAGGGTGAGGTTTCTGCAGGTGAAAGAATATGGGGATTAAAGGTCTGGGTTGTTGAATGTCCCTATCTCTCTCTCTCTCTCTCTCTCTTCCCAGCTTGTCTGCAGCGCCCCCCTCCCAGGTCAACGTGCTCACCTTAGATAGGTGAATGCTGGGCTCTCCATCTGCGTCTAGTGCAGGGTGCCGTTGCCAGTTCCTTTACTGGTGAAACATTGGCCTCTTGACTTCAGAGGATGGTTACCGTCGTTGTCTGCACGACCGGTAAGTTTCTGGACACCTTTTGTCTTTATAGTCTTTTAATGCGTGGCAGTGAAGCGCCTGGAAATTCGTAAGTATGGCAAGCGCTCTAACTGTCTCTTTCCTTGCAGATTAGTTAGTGTTGAAGAGGCGCCGGAGTATTCGCAGGCGTTTGATTGCGACGAGCGTGATGGGCGTGAGTAAGTACCTGCTTAATGTCTCTTTCTTTGTCTTTGCAGGCGGCGATGCAGAATGAAGAAATCCGGAATTCGCCGCGTGCCGGTAAGTGTAACAATGCTGTTGTCTTTGCAGATGAAGATGCAGCGTGAAGAATCCGGAATGCACAGCGTGCCGGTAAGTATAATAATGCTGTTGTCTTTGCAGGTGAAGATGCAGCGTGAAGAATCCGGAATGCACAGCGTGCCGGTAAGTATAATAATGCTGTTGATCTTTGCAGGCGAAGGTGCAGCGTGAGACACAGCCGCTGCCGATGGATCAGGTGAGTAAGCACTGCGTGTAAAGTTCGTCTTGCTAACCTGTTGTTTCTGGTCTTTTGCAGGTGCTGATGTTGA
The DNA here is from genome assembly GCF_040938575.1 of Ambystoma mexicanum. Taxonomy (NCBI): domain Eukaryota; kingdom Metazoa; phylum Chordata; class Amphibia; order Caudata; family Ambystomatidae; genus Ambystoma; species Ambystoma mexicanum. The sequence continues at coordinate 1,463,794,586 of NC_090923.1, read as the reverse complement.
TCGGGTACAGGAATGGTAAGTATAATTCTTGCAGGTTCAGGATCAAAAGAAGAAAGGCTGGAACAGACTCGGTGAGCGTTCTGCTGCAGAGAATAACGCGAAGCACGTTTCATCAATCGGGTGTGGTTTAAATAGCCTTAGAGTGATGAGGCGTCTTCTTCCACGGCCCCGCCTAGGTAAGAAAAGAGTTCCTGCTTCCAGAAGAGTTCCAGTGCTGTATCCAGGGAGTGGAGCTGCCCCACCCAGTTAAGAAAGTAGTCCCTGTTCACCGAGGGCTTCTAAGAGGCTGGTAAGTAAGCAGCATGGTCTGCCGCAGGTAAGTCCACTCTAGCACCTTCACACCAATGATGAGCCTGGCGCTTCCAGTGCCGGGACCGATGCTTCTGATGAGCCTGGTGCCACCGGCGCCAGGACAAGGTCCAAAAGGTCCCTGTGGGGACCGGCTGGTGCCTAGGATTAGGGTTAGGGGCCTGCTTCCAAGGACGTTGGGCTGATCCTGGCTCCTTGGAAGCAGTGATCATGACAGACATGCAAAGAAGAGGGCACGGAATATCCCGAGGGAGATTACATTAGAAAAGCAACCTAGGACAAACAGGGATGAGAACCAGATAACAGCCGTGTTCAGCCACTCACCCATAGTTAACCGTATAAAGAAATAAGTGAAAAAATGGTGGCACATTCTCAATGTAGGCGAGAATACCTTGGAAACTCCAAGGTTTGCTATCAAGAGGAGACGCAACATAGGAGACACTTTGGGCCACACCTATAAACAGAGAAAAGAGGCCACACATGAACAAACAACTCTGTGGAATCAACCAAAAGCGATAGGACACACACCATGTGGCACATTTGCAGCATGCCCCTTTACGAAACGGACTACAGTCATTGACATTGGGTGGGAATCTCCCTGGGAACAGAGGATATTAACTAACTGCAACACCGCCAATGTTGTTTATCTACTAAAATGCCCCTGTAACAAAATGTATGTAGGGATGACCTCGATAACCATAAAAGTACGTATTGGGGAACATAGGTCCAACATTAGAACAAGAAGAATTACTGCTCCAATAGTTGAACACTACCTAACAATGAAGCATACAGAAAATTACATAAGTTGGACAATATTAGAAAAAATAATTCAGCCCAAAAGAGGTGGAAACCTGGGAGCAATTCTCCTAAAAAGAGAACAAGCATGGATATTCAGATTGAAAAGCCATTTGACTGGCTTAAACAAAGCGATCTGTTGGCAAGCCCTTGCCGTTTTATAAGATTTCCCTTCTGCCTTCTTAGGGTACTTAGGCTAACATGAGATTTGCGTCATGTGTCAGGGACAAACATAGAGCCATAGTCTTAGTGCTCTGTGTACTTTGATATTGCAAATAAGCACTTGCTGAACTATAGTACTAAAAATGAGATACTATGCATTAAATTAAATTACCACAGTGACCATATGAAACCATAGAGTGCCGGATCGGTGTGGAATTAACTTTAAAATCAACGATGGCATATAGACACTGCAGCTGTCCTGTATGTATAATCATATAAAAAATTCCAACTAACTGGACACAAACTGCTGGACGCCAATACAATTCAACATCTATAAAATTAGTGGAAGAGAATATTCAATTCTTCAATCTTGTATGCTCAAAAATAACATTGACAGACCAGTCCGTAACGGTACAAGCTTGACTGAATGTTTTTGATATAGAAACAAAGAAGGGACCACCACCTCCCGAGCAAGTATAAATTAGGCACTCTCCCAAGATGGCGGCCGCAACTAACGCGGAAGCTGTTACGAGACGGGAGACACGCAATTTGATTGCCAGGAGAAGGTGAGCGAAAACATAACTCACTTGCTGTATTTATGGTATCTCAATGCAAGACCCGAGGTCCGACATGTTTCTCTTCAAACACGGCGGATATTGCATAGCTACCGTGTAGTTAGGTCCCACTTGACACCTGGCAGTATGTAAATTGCCATCAGATACCGCGGGAGAAGCACATCAAGCCCGCGTTTGTTATCAAATACTTGACGCGAAGATCAACAAACCCTGTTAATGCGCCAACCAACGCCCTATTAGCACAAGTGTTGCATGCAGATCCCTTACCCGACATCAAGAGGTACACAGTACCATATAACATCCCAGTGGGTTGAACAATGTACTCATCATTATGGTGTTCACTTTTGGTGACTACACAACTTAATTAGAAATACAAAGAACACTTTGGATAATTACTGTGATTATGAGAAAAATCCTGCAAACACAGTAATAAATACATAAATAAATACATGCAATTTATAGATATAAAAAAGAGATAATACACACTCTGTCTGATTATGTTGCGTTATTTGTAGGGAGGCTTTGCCATCAGCACGAAGTTGCAACATAACAGAAAAGAGGATATGAATATCTACTACACATACAAGATGAATTACATATGATTGACCGGGGTAAGTGACAGCTTGACTATCGTGTATCATAAAATAGTTAGTTTAGGCTAAAAAATGTATATACAGATTATTTATTGATGGATGCTTATATTGTAGAGTTCCATCGACCTCTTTGACGAGACCAAAGTCAAGCCCATACCACACAGGATACAAGATTCCGGTAAGAATAAACAGGGACATTAGAATAGAATGTCAAGCAGTCTTGATAAGCCCAACCCCCTGATATGCATGTATTTTGTCTTGCAGGCAACATGACACAATAAGAAAATGTCCCGACTTTGTGGAAGATGCCCGTATCGGCAAAAAGAATCGGAAGACAGCAATTAAATGCACTGTTCTTTTTATAATGGAATACGTGTCCAAATGTGGTACTATAAAATAGAGAATCCCGCTGAAACCAGTCGACACTGGTTGGACTAGAATGCTATTCCAACCTAACAGATTCATAACAACCTGGTAGAAATCTGGTACATAGGACATATAGATTTTTAACAAATTTAGTGGAACATTTCCAATAGACGGTGGTTGCTCCATCGTATTTTAGTATAAAACACACGAAAGGCCAGCAACATTATTAAAAAATATTGTTTGACTGACCTCAGTGTGCAGATTTTTAGCACAGCCCCTTCTTCCCCGGCTAGTCGACACACCAGCGCCTGACTAGGGATATTACATCAGAAGGGTCAGTGAGTTTGTCTTATGGACAGGGACATCTAGCCAGTAGCAGGGACTCAAGCGTATGGTTTAAGCACTTTTTAACAAGTAACATAATTGGTTCTGCTCGTGATGTGAAAACATGAATGGGGAAGGAGACAGAACTCGAATACCCTGGTGACTTCAATTGTATTGACTGTCAATACGTAATGGGCAAGGGGGAGGTTAAAGGCAACATGGTTACCCTAATCTCAGTTTACTGTCCGAACGACGAGCAAGACCAGTTCTGGGACTCATTGAAGGGCAAAAATCAATCATTCGTTGAAGGTTTATTGATTATAGGGGGCAACTTCAACATGGTCCTCGACTCTGACATAGACAGAAAAAGGCTGGCCACCCACGCGCAGTATAAAAAGGCGCTCTGTTTTCAACAAACCAATGCAGAATTGGGGGTGATGGATTCTCTCTCCGTGGTGAGGGGGCAGGACTTACTACTCTAAAGTGCAAGACACATTCTCAAGGATAGATTACCGCCTTATCGAGAACCCTCTAAAAAACAGACTGTTGGAATGTTAGGCAGAATCCTGTGCAGTGCCCTTAGGGACCACTACACACAATTAAGACCACAGGTGGCAATACAAGTTTTACCTTTGCTACAAGCCTGTACTACTATGTCAGAGTGGTAGCAGTGGCACAGCAGCCAGGCTTATCTCAAGAGTATATGAGCAGTAGCAGAGATTACACAAAAGGACCACGATTACTGTGACTCAAGCAAACACTGACTCAAGGTTTCAGGTAGAAAAATATAAGTACATTTATTTTTAAACCGTTTGTTATAAACACAACATTTCTATTAAACTCAACACAAACCACACGTAAAATATACTACAACTAACCAATTCCCTTTGTACAGTAAATCTCAAGGTAAGTACCCTGTGTTTGAATGGACCAGTGTTACGAACAAAACATGTTACCGCAAATACGATTGCGATCACTTTTTGACAGTTCGGTCTACTAAATAAACACGTATCCGACATGACATGCTACCGGGGCAAACACACACTTAGCACCTGAGATACCCAGAGGGAGTTGGAGGCAAAAATCACAGGCAATATTTTGGTTAGGCAGACAGAATTGAGAAACACTCAGAGACAGGAGTTCAAAAGTCAAAGGGCCGGAGCTAGGGTTAAGTGACACCGGAGACCTGTTGCCGAAGATCACACAGTCAGACAGTTGACGATTCAACGTAGCTAAGAGTACTTCGATATTGTCAATGTTCGGAAGCAAAAGTTATAAGAAGGAGGGAAGACAAGGGCAAGCCTTGAAGGTGAAGAAAAAAGGTTCACCCAGTTTCCTCAAGCAGAACACAGTACCTTATTCCAATGGTGCAGCTAGTGCCCTGGCAGTTGTTCCTGTTGGAAGAGGATCCTCTGACTGTAGAAGATGAACTGGTTATCCCGACCAGGCTCAAGGGAAGAAGACTCCGGGCTGGATCTTCTCTTAGTCGTCGAAGGGTAGATAGCTCAGGACTGCAGCAGGGCTTCACCGGGACGGGATAGTTGCAGCAGTCGTCGTTCTCTCCGCTTCTCTTCGGTTCCTTGTAGTTCCAGTAGCGACTCCGACTTCTAGCCCAAGAGACCTGCCTTTTATGCGCAAAACCCCCATTCACACAGCCTGGCTGTCAATCACCCAGCAGGGGGGTTGTCCAGCCTGGACAACCGCCTCAGCCAATCATGGCAAAGTGCGACTGTGGTTTCCAAGGATACCCTGTGCAGGGGGTGACTACACCGCTCCCTCACATTCAGCCCACCTAGACACCCAGGCGCCTGGTGGAGGGCTTCTGTGCAGAAGCCCGCCAAAAGACGGTGAACAAAGAAGGCAAACCTAGTTTGCCGCTGTGATGCCGGAAATGCATCTGAGGGACAGGGCCTCTGAATCCTTGTCCTTTTTCTGTTTTTACCGTGTGTTCTGTCATGTTTTCTGCCCAGGAGTCCATGAGGGACTCCTGGCAGTGCAGCTCTCTTTTGGTTTGGTGAACAGACCCATGGGATACCCTTATGGCACCCATGGGTAGGGGTACAACCCTGTGCCCCTAGTGTATGTTTTTGGGCACCTGTGGGTGGCCCACAGAGCAGGGTATGGGCTGGTGGCAGCTCCATGCTGAATTTGACAGGTGCTCTGGGTGTCCTCCATTTTGGGATACCCAGGCCCTGCCATTGGAATCAGTTGATTCCTGATAGGAAACAAGATGGCCCCTGTGGCCTCTTGCTTTCTATTGCCTGTTATCTTGTTTTTCCCAAAGTCCTGGGAAGCCCTGACTCTGTCCCTTCCCCCTGACTGGCTGTTGGGTGGAAGTTCCATATATGGTGTTGTTGTGAAGGCCCAGCTAGACTGACTGGAGCCTTCCCAGTGACTGTATGTTGTGGGTACCTCCTGTGGGTGGGACCTGGGTGAATGGAGTGTGTGACCAATATACACTCCTTGTTGTGGTTGTCTGGTTTCTGGCATGAGAGACAAAGACTGAGACAGCCCTGCCCGAAACTGGCCTGAATGCAGTGTGTAGTGTTGAATGGCTGGGTACTTGTCCCAATCCACATTCCTTGTTGTGAGTGTCTGAAAGGGAGGAGTGTGGCCTGAATGCACTGTGTGCCTGATTGGCTGACTGACTGCATGAATGCCCTTCTGTGTGATTGGCTGCTGTGTGTGTGCCAGCAGTGTGGATGAGAGACAGAATAGTATATCTGGGGACCTCTCACCACTGGAAATTGTTCAGAAGCATTCAGAAGCTGAGTCTCCACTCAAGAGCAACTGGATTTGCTGATCCTCGACGTCCAACTGGAAGAAGAAGACTTGCTGTGGCATTTGCTTCGACAGAAACTGAAGGTTGTCGACATCGTCGAGGACTGACCCGAGAGAGGACCTGGCTAGGCGCCCTCTTCCCGTGCTCCGAGGGACCATCGAGCACCGCTGAATCTTCGCCGAAGCGCCCTGGAAGTCAGACCCTCGAAAGGCTGCCGACCCGAGACGGGACCGCCGAGGAGATCGAAGTGAAGCACCCGGACCTCGACGCTGTCGAAGTCCATTGCCGTCGACCAGGGTTCGCAGGTCTGTGTAACCGCTGGAGGCCCGTCGAAGTTGTGTTGCCCAGCCGTGGGAACCACTTGACGCCGTGCCGCCGACGACCGGAGCCGTCCGCTCCTTGCCTAAGAACATTTGACTCGAAGGACTCCCTCGTCCGCACCGTCGACCGCTTTTGCCCTGCCGGAGAAAGTCGAGGACGACCAACGCGCCGAGGAGAATCCGCCGGTGGGTTTCCCGCCACCTCACGATCCCAAAGACTCGAGCGACTCGACGCCCTTGCTGGGCTCCCGTCTCTACAATCTTTGCGGTCCAGAACTATTGTCATCGAGGTGCCCCGCACACCTCCGCCTTGCAGGACGCCGACGCCCCGACGCCGACGAGCACCGCTCGGACGAAGCTGCCGCCTCTTCGACATCGTTCTACCTCGTTTGTCGACGGACGTTCGACGCCCCGTGCCTCCCGCTTGAAAGGGAAGGCATTCAAGAAGGGCCGTCGATTCCCCGTCGCCGAACCCCGAGGTCTTCGACGTTTCTCGACGCCTCTCGACGATCCGTGACTCCTGCTTAAAAGGGGGTCATTCAAGAAGGATCTGTCGACGCCTCTTCGAAGAACTCGACTCCACCAGGTACATTGGGGGGGTAAAAACATTGTAGGAGAGAATAAGACTGTTGAACAATATATGGACTGGGCTTGTGTCATATCCCTTTATTTTACAGGTTGCCCAGGTGGGGGGATCTCCACACAGAACTGTGTCCAGTAGCTAGGGCCAGTATTCTGCCTATTGTTTCAACCATCTTTTATCTCTCCTCTCTCTATTGCTGGTTTCCTTCTTATTGATCTGTGTGCCATTTCTACAGTATTGTGAATGCACTGTTATGAGGTCTAATATTAGTGGTACCACTTTAGAATTGTAGATATTTATCATTATTGGTTTTCCTTTGCACAAAGTGCGTTGTTGTGATAAGTGTACATAACCCTTGAATATTAATTATATAAAGACTGTGTTTTCAGTAATACAGTGTGTGGACATTCCTTTGTGGGGGCTTGGGGATACACTGTACTTAAGAACCAGCCTGCATCACCTCCTGAGAAGCTAGGCCTTGATTGCTCGTCCATCGCTACCGTATTAGAGAATCTTGGCTGGGGTCCTCTGTGCCTCTCCTCTACCATATAGAGAGCGGAAGTACAGACCCCCCCACCGGTCTTTACAAGCTGGTGGCAGCGGTGGGATGCTTATGGTTTTAAGACTCAGTGTATAACCGTGCCACTTACAAAATATCCGCACTTTATTAGATTAAGGTTTGGGTGTGTACCAAATAACTGCATTACAGGCAATGGAGCCCATTGCAAATGGTAAATTGACTCGGATGAGCTTAGAGGCTCTCCAGAGTGCTTGTGAAGCCAGGGAGTTAGACTTTGTGGATAAGTCTAGGGCTGAGCTGATAGCTGCCCTGGTGGACTACCAGACTGATGGTGAAACCCTTGATGAAGGGGGGGATGCAACCAGTGAGGACTCTGCCCCTGGGGTTGTCGCTGAATCTGTTTCTGGGAATGCCACCATTCCTGCTGCCTCTGTTCCAAACCCCAGCAATTCCATGGAACTTGAGTTATTAAGGATGAAATTGGCCTTTGAATATCGCAAGTTGGAAATAGAAGCTGAGCTTAAGAAAGAGGAGCTGGCACAGCAAGTGGAACTCAAGAATAGGGATCTTGCGCTCAAAGACAAGGACACTGAATGTCAGAGAATCCAGCTAGAGAGAGCTAGAGTGGAGACTTCAGCTAGACCAATTGAGAGTGGCAGGTCCCCAGCCACCAAGTTTATGAAAGATTTGGTTGGTGTGTTTGTGGAGGGTTCAGATATCCTCCAATGGATTGAAGCGTTTGAAATGGCTTGTGCAATTCATGATGTAGATAAAAGAGATTGGGCTAAGTGTTTGTTAAGCAGAGTGCCTCAAACTGGATATGACTGTATTCTGAAGCTGAGTGTGGAAGAAAGGGGTCAGTATGAGTGTATGAAGTCTGCTTTGATTGCCAAGTTTGGCAAGACACCTACCCAATACCTTAAAAGGTTCAGGGATTTTAAGAAAAGAGAGAATGTGTCTTGGGTTGACTGGGTGAGTACTGCGCACATGAACATGATGGGGTGGATTGACGGTTACAAGGTGAAAACTTTTGTTGAGTTGTCCCACCTCTTGTTTTTTGAGCATTTTTCTGAAGCCTGTTCACCAGAGCTGCGTCAGTATGTGGCTGACCAGAACATTTTGGACCCCTTTAAGCTGGCTAGGTTGGCTGACAAGTGGGTCTCCCACCGGGTGTCCCCTAAGGACTCCAGTGGGAAGGACAAGGACAAAGAAAAGGGGACCTCTCAGAAAGCTGAGGAGTCCCAAAAGCAATCACAGTCGGGTAAACCAAAACCTTCCTCTCCTAAAACCCAAAAATCTGGTGGGGATAAGTCCTCTGTGGGTGGGAATAAGAGTAGTGGTCCACCTGCTGCAAAGCAGGCTCCCAGTGGTTCCAGTACCGTACCCCGCACTCCTGGCACTTGTTGGGATTGTGGGGCTCTGGATCACAAAAGGGGTGACCCCAAGTGTAAAGGTAAGGCACTTGGAGTACAGGCTGTCAGCCTGACCTACCCTTACCCCGTGGCTGAGGTGGAGGCCACTGTCCTCCCCTCCTCTACAGGAATCACATTTGGTGCTCCGGTAGAGATTTCCTTAGTGTCCCTTGGGGCCTGGGACCAGTACGCAGAAGTACTGGCAACTATCCCGCAGAACACCCGTAGGTTTTTGAGAAGTGTCCTCTTGAATGGCCAGCCTTCTACTGGTTTGAGAGACACTGGGGCAAGCATGACAGTGGTGGACAGGACCCTGCTCAAGCCAGAGGACTATGTAGGTGCTCCTCTGAGAACCACCAGGTTAGCTGGTGGGCCTCCCAAATTATCGCCTGTAGCCCTAGTCACACTCATGATTGGAGACAAGACAGCAAAGCTTCCTGTCCTGGTTCAGGACAATGTCCCTGCTAACATTCTGTTAGGAAATGATCTAGTAGAGTTGGGGTTGATCTCGGATGGTCTTCCCATGACTGCTGCTGCAGTCACTAGGTCACAGGTGACACCGGGTCTGGCTGTGAGTCAGGTACCCGAGCCAAAGGCGAGGCCTAAGGCAAGAAGAAGGAAGACCAAGAAGGCCACCTCTGTGGAGGGAACACCTTCTCTTCCTGCTGTTCCGACAGCACCCATTGGGATCCATGCTCCGGACGGGCTGGGTCCAGCGGAAAACCCAAACTCAACTCCTGTGGGAGAAGAGACAGAAGACTCTCCTGTGGGAGAGGTTCTCAACCCGGAGGATCATCCCGACCTTCAATGCTTGTTAGCTGAAGGGGGACCCTCCCGGGCAGACTTCTGTAAGGGACAGAGAGAGTGCCACTCTCTCGAGGGCCTGAGGAAACAGGCCCTGTCCCAGGCACAAGGTGAAGTGCCTAGGACATTCAAGATTTATTGGGAGGGTGAGCTCCTTGTTAGTGAGCCCACTAAGCCCGAACCTGGTGCCCGCAAGAGGTTGGTGGTACCCCAGGTTTACAGGCCCTTCCTACTGCAGTTGGCGCATGAGGTGCCCTTGGCTGGTCATCTTGGGACCAAGAAGACTAAGCAGAGGCTCTCTGCCCATTTCTACTGGCCACGGATGGGAGTAGAGGTGGAGTCCCACTGCAGGACCTGCCCAACTTGTCAGTTGTCTGGCAAGACTGGAGGCAGGGTCATTGCCCCACTGCAGCCATTACCAGTGGTTGGCACACCATTTGAGAGGGTGGGCATCGACATCGTCGGTCCCCTTGACCCTCCCACTTCAGGTGGACATCGGTTCATCCTGGTCTTGGTAGATCATGCCACCAGGTACCCTGAGGCAATACCCCTTCGGACTGTTACTGCCAAGGTGGTTGCCAGGGCTCTCCTGGGCATTTTCACCCGTGTTGGATTCCCCAAGGAGGTTGTCTCTGACCGAGGATCCAACTTCATGTCTAGTTACATGAAAACCATGTGGAAAGAGTGCGGGGTAACCTACAAGTTCTCCACCTCTTACCACCCCAGACCAATGGTCTGGTTGAGAGATTTAACAAAACTCTCAAGGGCATGCTAGGTGCTTTGGAAGAGCCCCTAAGGAGGAAATGGGATCTCCTCCTGCCATGCCTGCTGTTTGCTTACAGAGAGGTACCTCAAGAGGGTGTTGGTTTCAGCCCCTTTGAGTTACTCTTTGGACATCCCGTGAGGGGGCCCCTCGCCTTGATCCGAGAAGGCTTGGAAGCCACCCCTCCAGGTCCCGCCAAGCAAGTGGGGGACTATGTGTTAGGCCTCAGGCGGAGGATGACACAAATGATGGGTCAGGCAACAGCAAATCTCAAGGCCAGCCAGGAATTGAATAAGTACTGGCATGACCTGAAAGCTTCGCAAGTGGATTGGACTCCGGGACAGGAAATCCTTGTGATGGAGCCTACCAAGCCTAGAGCTTTGGCAGACAAGTGGACTGGACCCTTCAGGATCATCTCCAAGATGGGCGAAGTCAATTATCTGGTGGACATGGGAGCCTCTGGGGTAGCCCCCCAGGTATTCCATGTCAACAGGCTCAAGCCTTTCCACAGGCGAGCAGAGGTCTCATGTCTCTTGCTAGCTTCAGGGCAAGAAGAGGATGAGAGTGAGCCCCTTCCTGATTTGCTGCATAGCAACCCTCAGGATGGCTCAGTGGAGGGAGTACAACTCTCTCCCGATTTGACAACAGAGCAGCAGAGGGCCTGCCGGGCTTTGCTCCAGCAGTATGCCCCTCTGTTTTCACTGACACCGGGCCTTACACCGTGGTGTAAGCACGAAATTGACACTGGTGACAGTGTGCCTGTCAAAAGCAGGAGCTATCGTATGTCAGATACCGTCAAAAACCACATCCAGGCTGAGGTCGCCAAGATGTTGGATCTGGGTGTTATTGAACCCTCCACCAGTCCCTGGTCCAGTCCAGTGGTCCTTGTCCCCAAGGCAAGTTCCCCGGCGGGTACCAAGGATTGGAGGTTCTGTGTGGACTACCGAGGAGTCAATGCCGTCACCAAAACTGACGCGCACCCATTGCCCAGGGCTGATGAGCTCGTGGACACTATAGGTGCTGCCAAATTTGTGAGCACCTTTGACCTTACCTCAGGCTATTGGCAAATAGCTCTGACGGACCATGCCAAGGAAAAGACGGCATTCTCCACACCTGAGGGACTCTACCAGTTTAGGGTCATGCCCTTTGGGTTGAAGAATGCCCCTGCCACCTTCCAGAGATTGGTCAACCATGCGCTCAGTGGGCTGGAAGCCTTTTGTGTGGCTTACTTAGACGACATTGCCGTCTACAGTTCCACCTGGGAAGAGCATTTGACACATCTGGATAAGGTGTTGCAGGCCTTGAAAAGGGCTAACCTCACTATCAAGGCCACCAAGTGCCAGATAGCTCAGGGGAAAGTTACCTATCTTGGTCATGAGGTAGGAGGGGGTCAAATCCAACCTCTCTCCAGTAAAGTACAGGACGTACAGAACTGGGAGACTCCCACTACTCAAACCCAGGTGAGAGCCTTTTTGGGCCTCACTGGGTACTATCGCAATTTCATGGCAGACTATGGAACCATAGCTGCACCCCTGACAGCTCTAACTTCACCCAAACAGCCTAGGAAGGTTAATTGGACTGAAGACTGTCAGAGGGCCTTTGATGGCTTGAAAGAAAGTCTGTGTAGGGCACCTGTGTTGAGTGCGCCTGACTACAGCCGACCCTTTATCGTCCAGACGGATGCCTGCGACACCGGAATTGGAGCTGTCTTGTCCCAGTTAGATGACAAAGGGAGAGAACATCCTATCATATTCATCAGTAGACAACTCAAGGGTAGAGAACTTAGGTGGGCTACTGTTGAAAAGGAATGTTTTAGTATAGTTTGGAGCCTTAGGCGTTTTAGGCCCTACCTTACGGGGTCCACCTTCAAGGTCCAAACAGATCATAAGCCCCTGAAGTGGCTTATGCAGATGAAGGGTGAGAATCCGAAATTGCTCAGGTGGTCGATTAGCCTACAAGGGCTAGACTTCACCATAGAGCACAGACCAGGGAAGAGTCACGATAATGCAGATGGCCTTTCCAGAAGGTATGTTGACCGTCTGGATGAGGGTGTCTATCCCGTGGGAGATTAGGCACCCTCCACCTCAGTCTGGGGGGGGCGACTGTGATGCCGGAAATGCATCTGAGGGACAGGGCCTCTGAATCCTTGTCCTTTTTCTGTTTTTACCGTGTGTTCTGTCATGTTTTCTGCCCAGGAGTCCATGAGGGACTCCTGGCAGTGCAGCTCTCTTTTGGTTTGGTGAACAGACCCATGGGATACCCTTATGGCACCCATGGGTAGGGGTACAACCCTGTGCCCCTAGTGTATGTTTTTGGGCACCTGTGGGTGGCCCACAGAGCAGGGTATGGGCTGGTGGCAGCTCCATGCTGAATTTGACAGGTGCTCTGGGTGTCCTCCATTTTGGGATACCCAGGCCCTGCCATTGGAATCAGTTGATTCCTGATAGGAAACAAGATGGCCCCTGTGGCCTCTTGCTTTCTATTGCCTGTTATCTTGTTTTTCCCAAAGTCCTGGGAAGCCCTGACTCTGTCCCTTCCCCCTGACTGGCTGTTGGGTGGAAGTTCCATATATGGTGTTGTTGTGAAGGCCCAGCTAGACTGACTGGAGCCTTCCCAGTGACTGTATGTTGTGGGTACCTCCTGTGGGTGGGACCTGGGTGAATGGAGTGTGTGACCAATATACACTCCTTGTTGTGGTTGTCTGGTTTCTGGCATGAGAGACAAAGACTGAGACAGCCCTGCCCGAAACTGGCCTGAATGCAGTGTGTAGTGTTGAATGGCTGGGTACTTGTCCCAATCCACATTCCTTGTTGTGAGTGTCTGAAAGGGAGGAGTGTGGCCTGAATGCACTGTGTGCCTGATTGGCTGACTGACTGCATGAATGCCCTTCTGTGTGATTGGCTGCTGTGTGTGTGCCAGCAGTGTGGATGAGAGACAGAATAGTATATCTGGGGACCTCTCACCACTGGAAATTGTTCAGAAGCATTCAGAAGCTGAGTCTCCACTCAAGAGTAACTGGATTTGCTGATCCTCGACGTCCAACTGGAAGAAGAAGACTTGCTGTGGCATTTGCTTCGACAGAAACTGAAGGTTGTCGACATCGTCGAGGACTGACCCGAGAGAGGACCTGGCTAGGCGCCCTCTTCCCGTGCTCCGAGGGACCATCGAGCACCGCTGAATCTTCGCCGAAGCGCCCTGGAAGTCAGACCCTCGAAAGGCTGCCGACCCGAGACGGGACCGCCGAGGAGATCGAAGTGAAGCACCCGGACCTCGACGCTGTCGAAGTCCATTGCCGTCGACCAGGGTTCGCAGGTCTGTGTAACCGCTGGAGGCCCGTCGAAGTTGTGTTGCCCAGCCGTGGGAACCACTTGACGCCGTGCCGCCGACGACCGGAGCCGTCCGCTCCTTGCCTAAGAACATTTGACTCGAAGGACTCCCTCGTCCGCACCGTCGACCGCTTTTGCCCTGCCGGAGAAAGTCGAGGACGACCAACGCGCCGAGGAGAATCCGCCGGTGGGTTTCCCGCCACCTCACGATCCCAAAGACTCGAGCGACTCGACGCCCTTGCTGGGCTCCCGTCTCTACAATCTTTGCGGTCCAGAACTATTGTCATCGAGGTGCCCCGCACACCTCCGCCTTGCAGGACGCCGACGCCCCGACGCCGACGAGCACCGCTCGGACGAAGCTGCCGCCTCTTCGACATCGTTCTACCTCGTTTGTCGACGGACGTTCGACGCCCCGTGCCTCCCGCTTGAAAGGGAAGGCATTCAAGAAGGGCCGTCGATTCCCCGTCGCCGAACCCCGAGGTCTTCGACGTTTCTCGACGCCTCTCGACGATCCGTGACTCCTGCTTAAAAGGGGGTCATTCAAGAAGGATCTGTCGACGCCTCTTCGAAGAACTCGACTCCACCAGGTACATTGGGGGGGTAAAAACATTGTAGGAGAGAATAAGACTGTTGAACAATATATGGACTGGGCTTGTGTCATATCCCTTTATTTTACAGGTTGCCCAGGTGGGGGGATCTCCACACAGAACTGTGTCCAGTAGCTAGGGCCAGTATTCTGCCTATTGTTTCAACCATCTTTTATCTCTCCTCTCTCTATTGCTGGTTTCCTTCTTATTGATCTGTGTGCCATTTCTACAGTATTGTGAATGCACTGTTATGAGGTCTAATATTAGTGGTACCACTTTAGAATTGTAGATATTTATCATTATTGGTTTTCCTGAGCACAAAGTGCGTTGTTGTGATAAGTGTACATAACCCTTGAATATTAATTATATAAAGACTGTGTTTTCAGTAATACAGTGTGTGGACATTCCTTTGTGGGGGCTTGGGGATACACTGTACTTAAGAACCAGCCTGCATCACCTCCTGAGAAGCTAGGCCTTGATTGCTCGTCCATCGCTACCGTATTAGAGAATCTTGGCTGGGGTCCTCTGTGCCTCTCCTCTACCATATAGAGAGCGGAAGTACAGACCCCCCCACCGGTCTTTACAGCCGCGCAAAGTAAAACACAAGAATGACTTTAACAAAAAGAAATGGTGAATAAACCCAAACGGAGCCAAGAGAAAGACAATTTGGTCAAGCGGGTTTATGTTCGAGGCTAATATAGCCAAGAACAATACCACGTTTATCTAATATAATCGCGGTAGAAAAGTTAGGGTAGATACCACTGCCACCAGCCAAGTCTAAATGTTAAAAGAGCGAAACAATGCTCTAGGAGGTACAGATAAAAAGGGATACGAATTAACTTTTTGCAGTACTCCATGGAAGATGGGGTGTACTGGATCTCTGGTAGATTGACTAGGTAAAGTTAATGGTAACTTTACCCTTTTCTGAGGGACTGTAGTCAGCCTCAGAAATGGAGTCGTGGGGAAGTCTTAAAGACAACCCTGTGTCACTGCACTGAAGGTGCTGTGTGACACACAAAAGAAGGGGGCTACTGAAGTGGTGCACTCCAGAGTCCACAATCACAAAAACAGAGAAATATACTTGCCAAAACACAGGTAAGAGTGGGGGAAAAGCTCACACTCTTACCAAGTGGAAAAATTAAACTCCAGAAGTCCAGCAAAGCTGCTGGGGGACTCACTAGGTGAGGGAAATTAGCCATAAATGAGAATTCTCCCTAATATGGAATCAACTACAGAGTCCATTCAGTTGTCAGACCACGACATGGTTAGAGTCAGAATAGGGGAATGGTTCTCAGAGAAACACGGTACTAAATGGTCATGCAACAACCTTTTGTTAAAAGACAAGGAACTGGCCAAAACACTGCTGAAATCAATTAAAGAATTCTTCCACTTTAATGACAAAGGTGAGGTGAGGATTCCGGGAGTATGGGAGGCTTTTAAGGCAACTATTCGAGGAGTCTTGATAGGAATGGGAGTCAAAAAGAAGATAGAAAGAGCTGCGCAAGAATTGACACTTAGGGGTAAAATAGATAAATTACAACCGGGTGACGGGGAATGGGGTCACACATGCTTCCTGGAGATCAAGAGAAACTCCAGAAATACAGAGCCGAACTGAAGGCCCTTCTGATTCACCAAACGGAACGTAAATTGGCATCCCTCAAACAAAAACACATGGAGAAGGGGGAACAGGCCGATAAAATGTTGGCTTGGAGATTAAGAGAGCAAAGAAACTCTTGAAGGGTAGCCACAATGCAGCCAACAAGAGGAGAAAAACTCCTTGATGATGCCCAGATAGCAGATAAATTTCATAAATCCTTTATACGTCTGAATATAATGAAGAAGGTTCCAACATTGACCAAATCCTGAACGCTCTGCCCATCCTGTGTCTGTCACCAGATAAAGTAGCCGTGTTGGAAGCCCCATTCACCGAGGAGGAGGTTCTGGATACCATCTGTAAAATGAAGGGGGCACAGCGCCCGGGAGGATGGCTTCACGGTTTGAATCTTTAAAACGTTCCGCACCACTCTGGCCCCATTTATGACCAAACTGTTTGATAACACCCTGGTATCTGGCTCCCTCCCGAGATCCATGCTCTCAGTCCTCATAGTTGTTATTTTGAAGGAAGGTAAAGACCCATCCTGATGCCAATCCTACCACCCTATCTGTTTGCTAAATGCGGACATAAAAATCACTTAACTAGACTAATTCGGACTTACATGCTTAAAGCGTATAAACAGATCCCCTCTCTAAGAACACTTGTATCGGATGATATGGACTGGTTAACACTGGCTGTAAATAATAACAACCGTATGATCTGTCAGTTTCATTCACATATCATCATGAAATTGGTATGGGAGCAAAAAAATGATTTATCTTATATAGGTCTCACTCCATATCTATTTAAAACCAAAGAAGAAGCAGTACATCATGTGGCTAAGAGGTGGTAGTAGGTCCTACATCGACTATTTATTTGTTTCCACCTTGCTTCTTAAGGACTGTGAGCAAGTGAGAGTCATCAATCCTGCATTGGCAGGTCACATGCTCATTAGCTTAAATGTGAGACTGGCATATGATATGTACGATACGATTCCAGCACTAGCATTGATAGAAAGTGATTGACACCTTGTCTCAGTTCACTGGAATCCCAAGGAATCCCAAGCTATTTCGACCATGCTTGCAGTAGATGGATCTCAGCATGGAATGACTATGCAGCAAATTGAGGAATGGAATACCTCAATCATTACACATCACTTAAATGAATTGTCTAAAGACAAACTAACAGAAACTCGAGTTCAGAATCACAACTTTAACTCAGAGGTTGCCAACCTAAAAAAACAGAAGAACAAAAAGTTAAGGGAAAACAAAAAAAACGGACTTGACCCTAAAAGTATTAATATTCAAATTTGTCAAACTTATAAAAATAAAATCAAAGGGATCAGGAACGAGTTATATATTGCAGATAATTAGCGCATTATCTATGATTTGATTAAACATCACTCTAAAAATGTGTGGGCAGTATTAAGGAGCTTGACAGCTCCTAGTTTAAGAGATCTGATATATCGAGCAGGGGGCATTGACCTTGGTCTCTGATGGATATAAAGTGGGCCATTTCAAAGCTAAAATATTAGCTATAATACAGGCCCTGATGGGATTCCTTCATGTGTTCTTAAAACTGATCCTGAGTTTTGGGGCGGTATTCTAAAAGCCAAATACAATGACATCTTTGAGGTGAAATGTATTCCGGAGTCATGGAGTCTGCCATCATAATTCCCATTTACAAAAAGGGTAATCCCATGGATCCGTTCAACTACAAACCGATTGCCCTCACGGAGGCATCTTCTAAAGTTTGTTCTATTCTCATATTGAATGAACTCCAACTATACATTCATGAGCATGATATTCTCTCACGGTATCAGGTTGGCTTTCGTAAACAGATGGGCTGTGCTCTTAATGCAACCATTTTGACGCACATTTTGGACAAAAATAAACGTTCAGATTGCGACCCGGTTTACATGGCCTCCCTGGACATGACTGCTGCTTTTTACAGAGTTATCCGCAATCATTTATGGAGGAAAATGTCCTTGATGGGCATCCCGAGGCTCTTAATCTCTTTAATTGCTATGTTATATAGTCAAACTAAGTATAGCGTTAGGATCAACCAAGAGGGGCCGCTCAATGATCCAATACCGACTTTCACAGGCGTGAAGCAGGAGTGCAATTTAGCAGCAGTCCTATTCAATCTTTATCTGTGTGACTTAAATGAAGTATGAAATCAGGATAATATATTTTCAGTTAGACTGGGCAAATTGCATTTGCACTGGATGGCCTTCACGGACGATTTGATTTTTTTTTTTATAGGACGCCTTTTGGCCTACAGAATAAACTCAATCTCTTTGCAATATATGCTAAAAAATTCAACCTACAGGCTAATCCTTTGAAATCTCGCATAGCGATCTTTTCTAATATAAAAAAGATTATTCATTTGATTGTTCATTTGTATAGCGCCTATACACAATGGGCCTCATTAAGCGGTAGGCGGTAAGTAACGGCTCTTACCGGCATGGAGCAATTAGCATGTCCGTGTAGTAACCAGCCCGCTAATTGCGTGCCATTACGAGTACGCGGGCATGAGCTTTGCGCCATGCCGGTAAGGACATTACCGCTATGTCGCTAAAGACCCCAAAATCGCCCTTACAGGCAGCAAAGAAAGCGCTGATAGCACTACCGCATCCATGGATCTGGCATTAGCAGTCACCGTTAAAAGCGGCCACCGTTAATAGCGGTGACCGTAAAGAGGCGGAACCGGAAGTAGCGTCATCGCACAGGAATGGGAAAGAGCACGGCGGCCATCTTTAAAAACACAATCCAATGCCATCCTTAGCCCCCAGGACTTGCATCGCCACTACAGCAGCCCCAACTTCATCCAACATCACAGCAGAATGCCCAAGGCCCTGAAGCAAGGTGCTGCGTGCCAGCGCAAGGAACGTTTCTCAAATGAGGAACTAACCATGCTTGCTGACACACTAGCAGCAAATGCAGAGGTTGTGTTTGCCCAAGACATGCGGCGTCCCGCACAGATTAAAAGAAAAGGAGATCTGGGAGGAGGTGGCAAGCGCTGGGATGACCTGCACCTCCGTGTCCGGAGCATACTTGCAGCCAATAGGAGCCGGGGCATGGGGACAGGCAGCGGCTCCCCGATCATGATGACACACTGGGAGGAAACATGTGCCAGCACCATTGGCATAGAGACAATTGAGGGAGTGGGGGAAATGGAGCACGGTGTGCCGTCATTGGTAGATGGAGGTGAGTGTCCCCAAAAATTCAAGACGTTGACCCCCAAATGTGACACTGAAATCAGCCAATGCATGGGGCATCGCACATACATGAACACAACCCTGCCCATATGCTGTGCACATCCCCATCACATCCCCATGCATGCATCCCCTCACACATGTGTCACCCAGATGTATGCCTATGTGACCGACCAATATGGCAAGCAACCTGTATGTCACAACTCAAAGTCCAAACACACATAACTGCAGCGATTACAACATATGCATGATGCACGTTGAACCATCACCGATGCTGTCCCTCTCTTGGTCCCTCACAGGCACACAATCTGACAGTGAGGACCATGACACCACAGCACAGGCCCCAACACCGATGAAAAAGGCCAGGGGCATGGAAGGAGGCACCAGGTCCAGCACATCAAGGGGCACTGGCAAACCTGGACTGTCACAGAGGCCCAAAGCCACTCATGTTGTAACGTCACCAAGGCGTGAAAGGGCGACCGACACTGTAATGGCACCCACACCAGCCAGTCCAACCACACAGGAGCCACTAGCAGAAGGCTCACTGTCCGCTGCCAACAGCTCGGTTGGAGAAGCAGCTGCCACGGCACCCCAGTCTGATGTAGAGGAACCATGCCATACACCTGTAGGACAGCGCACACCCAGCCCGCAGCTGTCATCCCACCACAGCCCACGCCCCACATCCAATGCCAGCGGCCATGAGCTGTCTGATGGTGGATCACTGGCAGGGAGATGGAGTCCCATGGACAGCTCACCTGATGGCGGACACATGCCGCAAGCTGCACCAAGACCAGCCAAAGGCAGGGACAGAGACCAGGGACTCAGCGTCATCCAACAGCGCCAGGAGGAGCTCACTGCACTGGCAAGGGAGGAGTGTCGGGAATATGCAAAGGACATAAAAATCGCCATTGAAACAAGTGCAACACGCATTTGCGCTGAGTTGGCAGCTGTGAGGCAGGTCCTCAGCCACACCGCGGATGCAATGGAGAGCCAGGGTCCCGCACAGGGACTGGAGCAACCAAGCACCTCCTCCTCTGCCAGCTCCAGGCAGACCAGCCCTCTGCGCAGGTCCGCGTGGACCTTGCGTCGGTCAGTCTTCCATGTTTGGGGGAGTTTTGGGGGGAGGTTGGAGAGGGTGTTTGGGGGAGTTGTGGGGGGGAGGTGGGAAAGGGTGTTTGGGGGAGTTGTGGGGAGAGGTGGGAGAGGGTGTTTGGGGGAGTTGTGGGGGGAGGTGGGAGAGGGTGTTTGGGGGAGTTGTGGGGGGAGTGGGAGAGGGTGTTTGGTGGTGGAGGGTTTATGCACTTTATTATCACTTAATGGTTAATACACCCGTTGTGTCAAGTACAATCACATGACTGGACATTGATTATTGTGTATGTGTGCTTTATTGGTGAACAGTGCACAATGTTCATGTCCCCCCAACACCCAGTGCCCTGATTCCCACATCCATTGCACCCTCTTCATCCATGTGTATTAGAAATATTGGTCTATCAGATGCTGGCAAAAACAAAGAGGTGATGGCTGGAAGGTTTAGAATTAATCTTAACCACTGGCAACGCTCTGGGCAACCCTCCAGACCACCGTTCTTCGCCTGCCAAGCCATTACAGAAGGGAAAGACCATATGCAAATCAGGCTTGGCCCCACCCCAAAAGGGGCAGTCCAGCCCGAACTGCTAGGCCACATCCCCTCTGCACGAGACCACAAGCATCCCCAAACATGTTTCGCCCTTGTTGGGGCTCATCAGTGAGGAGTAGCTTGGGTCTCTAGGCCCAGCAGGCACGGCACCCACGTCTGGGCATACCCGTCCCACTCGGGGTGACATAGCAAAAACAAAGAGGTGATGGCTGGAAGGTTTAGAATTAATCTTAACCACTGGCAACGCTCTGGGCAACCCTCCAGACCACCGTTCTTCGCCTGCCAAGCCATTACAGAAGGGAAAGACCATATGCAAATCAGGCTTGGCCCCACCCCAAAAGGGGCAGTCCAGCCCGAACTGCTAGGCCACATCCCCTCTGCACGAGACCACAAGCATCCCCAAACATGTTTCGCCCTTGTTGGGGCTCATCAGTGAGGAGTAGCTTGGGTCTCTAGGCCCAGCAGGCACGGCACCCACGTCTGGGCATACCCGTCCCACTCGGGGTGACATAGCAAAAACAAAGAGGTGATGGCTGGAAGGTTTAGAATTAATCTTAACCACTGGCAACGCTCTGGGCAACCCTCCAGACCACCGTTCTTCGCCTGCCAAGCCATTACAGAAGGGAAAGACCATATGCAAATCAGGCTTGGCCCCACCCCAAAAGGGGCAGTCCAGCCCGAACTGCTAGGCCACATCCCCTCTGCACGAGACCACAAGCATCCCCAAACATGTTTCGCCCTTGTTGGGGCTCATCAGTGAGGAGTAGCTTGGGTCTCTAGGCCCAGCAGGCACGGCACCCACGTCTGGGCATACCCGTCCCACTCGGGGTGACATAGCAAAAACAAAGAGGTGATGCCGCTATCAGATGCTGGCACAAAGCACGTCCCTCCTGTGCATTGCCACCTTCCTGACGTGCAGCCCCATCTCCTCCCTCCTCATCCTCCTCGTCAGGCGGTTGCAGTTCAACATCAGGGAGCAGAGGCATGTTCCGTCTGATGCACATATTGTGAGGCATGACACATTCCATGATGATCTTGGACACCTTCTCATGCCCATATAAGAGTGCCCCACCCGATCTGCTGAGGCAGCAAAACCGTGCCTTCAAAAGGCCAAATGCCTGTTCGGGTACGGGTATGTGCACGATTGTAGTCCTCTTCGTGCCTGTTCTGCGGGTTCCGGACAGGGGTAAGGAGCCACCTCTTCAAGGGATAGCCAGCATCACCTGCATGGGTGCAACAATGGTTATGTGTAAGTGATGTCATCAAATGGAACCCGTACCTATGACACAAAAGCATGCATTGATTTCCTGTTCTCATCCACATATACCTGCATGAATTGAGCTAATCAAAGTAACTGCAATGTGTGAAGTTACATGATCGGCAGGTGTGCGTAGCACCGTCTAGTGGATGCAGGGGTGTCCTATTCCTTGGGCGTGTTCATGCAATGTGGTTGCCCACGGCAGTTGTTTCCATGATCTAGGTGATGTGTAGTTAATCGTATGCTTTGATCCTGTCACCGTTGAAGCCAGACTCTTGATGATCTGCCATTCCACGCTTGATGTCCCCATGCTGGCATGCTACACTTCTGTGGTAGTGCACAAGTGAAATTCTGTATATTGGCTTAATGTGATCTTTTGTATGCAATAATGGACGCATGTCCGTTGTGATGCTGTTCATTGGTCATTTGCCATTCCACGCTTGATGTCCCCATGCTGGCATGCTGCACTTCTGTGGTAGTATAGAGTGAAATTTTGTATATTGGCTTCATGGGATTCTTTTGTACGCAATAATGGACGCAAGTCCGTTGTGATGCTGTTCATCGGTCATTTGCATTGGCCATACTAACAGCATGTCACTGCATTGTGTTGCAGAGGATACGGTCTGATTATGTGTAGTGTACATGTGGATGGCCATGGAATGGATGCAGTACTGGCTGGTTGTCATTGTTGTGCCGCTTACGTCTTGCATTTTGCTTTCAGGTGTCAGGTCCAGTCTGGCCTGCTGTGGGGCACAGTGTATTGGAGTATGGGCATTGTTCATTATCTCACCTAATCTCAGCCAGGTGAAGTATGCATCTCCCCCCCCATCTCAGCCAGGTGAAGTATGCATCCCCCCCATCTCAGCCAGGTGAAGTATGCATCTCCCCCCCATCTCAGCCAGGTGAAGTATGCATCTTCCCCCCCCATCTCAGCCAGGTGAAGTATGCATCTCCCCCCACCACTCATCTCCCCACATCGCACTGCCATGTGCTTGCTATGCAACTCTCTGAGTAGCCAGGAACGTTGTCCTGCATGTCGCTCCATGTAGCGTGGTATCGTAGAGTTCCACAGAACCATTGAATCATGGGTTGATCCGGGAAATCGGGCACAACAATGTGTGATGATCATGTTTGAGTCACATACCATTTGCACGTTGATGGAGTGGGATAGCTTGCGGTTGCGGTACACTGCCTCCATGGCATGTGGGAACACCAATTCCACATGGGTGCAGTCGAGGGCACCGATGCAACTTGGGATGCCTGCCAGTGAATGGAAGCCAACTTTGGTGTTGGAGATCTCCTGGGCAGTCCGTGGTAGGGATATGTGGTCGCTTGTGTGCTTCAGGAGGGCATTGAGCACTTGGTTCAGCTTGCGTGAGAATAATGGTTGTGATATGCCATGCATCTACCCTACCGTGTGCTGGTAGGTGCCTGTGGCCAGGAAGTGGAGCACAGACACCATCTTAAGTAGAGGGGGGACGGCGGTACGGATGTCTATGAGGCTGACGATGTCGTTGTGTATCATGTCCACAATGGTGGTGATGGTGTCCCGGTCCAGACGGTACAGGGTGTGGATCTGCTCAGGGGTTAGGTTGAATGGACTGGCTCTGATTTGAGGGATTGGGGGCTGCCTCAGTGGTACAAATGCCTGCACTGGTGGGGCATGCTGTGCCTGTCTTCACCTCCTTCTCCTTCTGTGTCTCCTCTGTGCTGCCTGTTGTTGTTGTTGTTGCTGGAGTTGCAATGCAAGCATGTCCTCCAGCCCCAGTAATGCTACTAGTATTGGAATCATTTTGGTGTGTGAACGGGTGTGGGAAGGGGTGTGGTGTGCTCCTTTTGTGCTGGCCCAGTGTACATTGCCTCCACCTGTGCTGATTGTGTGCACCTGTGGCAGTTGAGAACACTGCATATGGCCATTTACGGGTGGTTCGCAATGCCGGTATTTCTGCCATGCCGGTATCCACTTTTAGCACTTTCTTCATGCCGCTATTAGCATGTCCGCCTGACTTGTGATGTTCTCCTGTTTACGCCATGCCCCTATTGCCGGCATGTGGGGTCGCGTGCCCGCGCTCATGCCGCTATTAGAGGTACCGTTATATACGGTGCCGCTAATAGCAGTTTGACGGGTCATAATGGCCCGGAGTGGTTAACAATGCCAGTAATCCTTTACCGGCATTGTTTTTCCCTTACCGCCTACCGCGTAATGGGGCCCAATGTATTTCAAAGCGCTTCAAGGAGGGAGGAAACATGGCAGAATACAATTACATTCTTACAGGTCCTTGAAAAAAATCATAATGTGAAAAATAATTATCATACATATCAGATAGTACAAGTGCATGGAACAATAAGGGAGAGGAGAGGAAGGAAAAAAGAAGACAAGACTAGCAGTAACATTACTATGCCTGATGACAATGATAAGAAGAGGGGGAGGAGGGGAGGGGAGGGGAGTGGAGAGAAAGGGTAAGGAGAGGAACAGAACAAGTGACTAAGGTCAACGACTATTGAAGGTCGTGCTAGGGAGGGAGTGGGAGGAAAGGACAAGGAGAGGATGGGGAGACAGACAAGCTGTTATCAGAGGACGAGGGACAAATGATAAGAGTAAGTGCTAAGATAAAAGAAAAGGTGGGGGGGCAGGGGAGGGCAGACGGCTGCAAAAGACAGGCGGCTACGATTACTATGCCTGACGGCAATTGCGGTAGTGCCAGTCTTTCAAAGGATAAGGGAAGGGACAGGAAGGAGGGGAGGGCAGGCGGCTGCAAATGACAAATGGATACGATTACTATGCCTGACAGCAATTGGGGTAGTACCAGAATTTGACAGAGGGAGGGAAGGAAGGGAAGGAGGGGAAGGGAGGGGGAGGTGAAAGGGGGGGGGCAAAAGTCAAACAGGAGGTGAGTGGGGGCAAAGAGACACTCACAGGGGACAGGGGTTGCTTGCAGACACTCAAGGGGGCAGAGGGTGGGGGCTTGCAGACAATCACAGGGGGCAGGGGGCGGGGGGCTTGCAGATACTCATGGGGCAGGGGGGCTTGCAGACACACAGGGGTGCAGGGTGTGGGAGGGCTTGCAGACCCTCATGGGGGGCAGGAAGTAAAGGGAGTGGGGGGGGCTTGCAGACACTCATGGGGGCAGGGGTTGGGGGGGTTGCAGACACTCACGGGGGGCCCTCACGGGGGGCCAGGGGTGGGAGGCTTACAGACACTCACGGGGGCAAGGGGTGGGCTTGCAGACACTCACAGGGCGCAGGGGGTGGGCTTTCAGGCACTCACAGGGGGCAGGGGGTGGGGGGATTGCAGACACTCACGAGGGGCAGAGGGTAGGGTAGGTTCAAATGGTCAATTGAGGCGCACAAATCGATCGCGAAGCAACCCTACGTTATCTAGGGTACAAACTATGCGATACTGTGTCCATAGCAATTTGGAACATTGCGCTGAATCTTAAAATCAGGCCTCTGCTGATTCAAATTAAACGTATAAATCGCAAGTGTTGTACATTTTCAGTTCTCCCCCTAATTGATTTGTACACCTTGAAAGTGGAAACAGTAATTCTATTTGTTCTAGATATGTGTCTACTAGACATACATAACATTTTGCAAAAGTTACAGGGCAAAATATGGAAAAACACCTTGCGATTAGCCAGCTCGCTACCAAAGTCGATCTTGCATCATGAGCTGCGGCTGAGCTCTCCCACATCCAGGTATCATTGGACAATGATGAGTAATTACTCCAAAATGCTAAACCCCCCCTTAACACCATGTACAAATATTTGTCACAGATGCTTATCGATCTACATCCTACTTCAATAGCAAGGTTTGATGCAAAAATAAAGAAACTCTTGCTTAGAATAAACGAAAATGCGCAAGAGTTATGTGCATCACTGCCGCACGTGAAGAAAAGACATTATGACTAGGACTGCTGTAAGACCATTGAGACAAACAATGGGTATAATTCCTATAAGGAATATGCAAGGTTTGCCAAAAAAACAAGACCTAGATCCTCCTATCTCCTTAAGTTCCTGTGCGAGAAGGCGCAAACACGGTTTATTAGATTTAAACTGAACCAAATCTTAACTAATGAACAAATTAATCATTGGCAATATAAAAAAGGATAACATCAACATGAGCATGTGTCGTTTTTGCCTATGTGCTAATGAACGAGAAACCATAAAGCACTTGACTATGTATTGTTTGCATTTTGAAAGTGTTCGTTTGATTGAACTTGAAAATTCTTGTTGGTCAATTCTTGTTTTTGCTAGGGAATTTTTATGGATGCGATGCATGTGGGGGTATAATATCCTACTAGTCTTAGCACTTACACATTTATTGGCAATAATCAACCATCAATTACTTCAAATAGCGAGTGTGTAGGGTTTTTCAAGATGTATATTAGTCAGCAAGAAATATCCTGTATTGGTTATAGTTGTGATCAATGTTGTTGATTGTTCTATCACATCTGTGATTTTGTGCATAATTTATGAATGAATCGCAGAATACTTGAATTACTTTACGTTGGTGTGTTGCATTGAATTCAAATAAGTTAAAGATTTATTTTGCAATTCTACCTCTAGTAGCAAACGTTATGTTTCAAGTAAGGGAAAAAAAAGAAAAAAAATGGGCTTTGGTCTCTACCCAAGATTTTAAAATTGTATTTGTTTTTCGTGAACTAATGCCTAATGCACGATTTGCACAAAAGCACTTTGCCCGGGTTAGATGGAGTATGATGTATTCTTTGGCATGTGATCATAGAATAAGCAGGAAGAACAGTTGATATGTATTACTGTTGTTGGTTTGTTGATCATTCCGTTTTATGGATTTTTATAGGTACTGTTTTTATATGTATTGTTTTGAGACATACTGTTTTAACAATTTTGAATGTGTAATTGTATGTGTAATTACTTCTATGCCTTATTATGAGATGTTTATTAAATGTTTGTAAAGGTTTTTTTATAAAATGTACACAAATAAAAAAAAAAAATAAGATAATGGTGAAAGTCCTAGCCAATAGGCTCCACCACGCAATGCCTTCCCTGATCCACGGGGACCATGTAGGGTTTATTCCGGCCGCCAGGGTTCAGATAATATAAAAAACCAATCAACTTAATGTATGAGGCGCAAAACAAGGGAATGAAGGCTTACTTGCTTTCAGTAGACTCTGAGACAGCCTTTGATCGAGTCGAATGGAGCTACATGGGGAAGGTCCTGCAAAAGATGGGGTTTGGTAACAACTTTAGGCATTGGATTCTAGCTCTTTATAATGACCCGGTGGCTTGAGTGGCGGTTAACAGTACTGCTTCTACTCCTTTCCACCTGACTAGAGGAACCAGACAAGGCTGTCCCATCTCCCCCTTGATATACGCCCTCATGATGGAACCCCTGTCCATTGCAATCAGGAATTGCCAAAATGTTGCAGGAATTTGTTGTGGTATCCTAGACTTTAAACTCTATTTATCTGCATACGATATCCTGTGTTAGTTGACAGACGTAGCAAAGTCACTACCTGAACTTCTCTCTAAAATAAATCGATTTGAACCATGGGGAGGGCTGGGGGGATGAGAATTGAGAACATAGCTACCCTGTACTTGGGAATCACAATTCCCAGGGATCACACCCCAGGGATGACTTAGGCAGATATTGGGTATACATCGAGGACCTATGCACTCACCCAAAGCAAGTCAGAGACTTATTGTGGACCCCTACAAAATCCATCCCTGACCCCCTCAGGAATCACCCAACTCTCGCTCTCTTGTGTGCTATATTGAAAAAGAGTAAAAATAATAACCTCCTCTCTTAATGGCCCTCCCTGTTGAGTTCAGGGTAAGGGTCCCCGCTGGAGGTTGATGGGAGGGGCTTTCGCAACTCGCAAAAATGGCCCAACAATGGTCTAGAGAGAGCTGGTCAACTACTCCCAGAAGGCCAATTAATTGACTTCAACCCCTTGTCCGAGTCCCTGGGGGCAGATTCTCTGAGTATTTTTGAGTATCTTCGCCTGAAGGGTATACTGTCTGATCCACAATGGCACTCCAAGATCTCTAGACCCCTCACTCCCTTTGAGAGAGTTATTAACAAAGCCACCTCAAGAAAGAGTCCAAAATACACAAAGTGATGATTACGTCAGACTTGGAAGGAAGACAGAATTTCAAGCAATTCTGGGCCGTACAGTCAGGGAGGGAAATTCCAGAAGAGACCGGGGGTAAAATGTATAAGCTAATGTGTTCTAGCAATCTCTAAACCTTGGCAATGGAACATAACTTTAAAATATTACACTGCTGGCTCCTACCTCCCCTTAGACTTTCCAAAATGTTCCTGGGATCCTCCCCCTCCTGCCCAAGGCCCTGTGACCAGTCTGGATCATGGTTCCATATGTGGTGGTCCTTCCCAAAGGTAAAGGTTTACTGGTCTGAAATCCTCATTTGGATCAAAGACTTAGTGGGAATAGCTCCTGAGCCGGAACCTCTCCAACTCCTCTTGAGTGTGTCCCTGATGAGGAAAGTAACAAGCCAAGATTCCCAAAACTTGTTGAAGCCACTCTGAGAGCGGGAAGAGTGGCCCTAGCGCCAAAATGGAAGTGTGTCTCCTTACCCTCCAAAAATGACTGGTTGAACAAACCGTGGGACTGTCAGCTATAGTGAATGATCATCTGGAGTCGTTTCAAATCGAATGGGGGATCATTATGCTGAAATGGGGTAGTGTCAAACCAAAACTCTGACCCCCGACACGCTATTCGCTACTGAATTAACAAGTTTGCCTATGACGTTGCAAATGTCTGTAGGGGCAGTCATGAGCTCTGTAACGGTCTGGTGCAGTCATTGAGTTTGTTTACCCATGTTATGTAACTGGTCCTTTGTTCTAACGGGCAGAATGGTCAATATGTCTAACTCAAAGATGGTGGGAGAGGTTGAGGGGGGAGTTCAAGGAAATTTGACGATTTATTGTGCCTTATTCCTGTGAATTGTATTTCCAAAAATGCTAATAAAGACAGGGCTTGTAGCTCACTTGCCCTGCGTCCAGACCTGATAGCTACTAAAAAGGCTGTCTTTATTGTAAGCAACCTCAATAGACACAAATGTAAAAGCTCGAATGGAGCTTCCATGAGACATTTAAATACCAAGTTCAAGTCCCATGTTGGCACAATAAAGGGAGTACGCAGGAACAAATTTGTTAGACCCTTACAAAATTGTATTACAATCGGCACATTACAGTACGATCCCTCATCAGGAGATTTCTTAAAAATTGACGGTGCTGCCAAGTAGCCCTTCACCATGGTGGCCACTTGTAACCCAGAGTGGGTTAAGTGGAGCAAGAAAGATAGAACAGTGGGAAGATTACATGTTAAAGGATCAAGTTTCTTTTACCTGCACCAGCTGGCAAACATATTCCAACAGCAGCAATCTATATTTAGTTGCTGGTGTTCTAGCCGAAAGCAACACCTCCATCACATCTTCTGGAAGGTCCCAATCCTTATATCTCACCTTTTCAGATACCAAGCGTGAAAGTTGAGAGTCCTTATTTCTGGGTGAAGAATGCAACCTCCCTCTTGCGAGAGTAGGTCCTCTATTTGGGAAAGACGAATTGGGGGGCAGATATCCATCTACAGAAGGTCCGGGTACCAATCCGGAGCAATCGAGAGCATGGTTTTCCCGAACTTCCTCAACCTCCATAATACATGAGAAATGACAGGAACTGGAGGAAGTGCGTACAGGAGTGGAAACTCCCAGTCCCTACGAATGCATCCCTTAGAGTTCCTCTTGGGGGAAATTCCCTGGAGCAGAACTGCTCGCACTTCCTGATGACACTGGTTGTGAACCGCTCCACCTGAGGGGTTCCCCAAAGGGCAAAGATCTCCAGAAGGACTTCCTGAGCTAGCTCCCACTCGTGGGAGATCATACTCTGCTGCTCAGACCATCCACCGCCGTGTTTTCTTCTCTG
The DNA here is from genome assembly GCF_040938575.1 of Ambystoma mexicanum. Lineage (NCBI taxonomy): Eukaryota > Metazoa > Chordata > Amphibia > Caudata > Ambystomatidae > Ambystoma > Ambystoma mexicanum. Next base: position 1,463,764,737 of record NC_090923.1, on the reverse strand, counting down.
GCAAAATAAACTGCCAGAAGAGACATTCCTTCTCTCAGTGCTTCGAACCAGAGCTGCATTGCCTGTGTGCACAGGGGCAGCAACTCTACGCCCCCTCTCTTGTTGAGCTAGTGCATGGCCACTATGTTGTCCCTCATTATCAGGACAACTTTCCCCCGTATTGAGGGCAGGCAGGCCATCAGAGCTAATCTGATCACCCTCAGCTCCAAAGGGTTGATATGGAGTCTGGACTGATACTGAGACCAGTGTCCACTTACTGAAAGATCTTTCATGTACACTTCCCCGTCCTGTGAGGAAGGTGTCTGTCACAACTGTCATCTCTGGCATAGTTGCTAAAAAGGTTCTCCTCTAATCGCATTCTCTCATCTGGCGCACCACAGGAGATCCTGAGCGACCTTTGTCGGGACCTGAAGAAGGTCTGTCATTCTAACGGAGAATTTCTACCACTGGGATCTGGGAGCCCAATGAAGGAATCTGATTCTCAGCTGGGCTTCTGCCACCAGAAAAATGCAGGATGCCATGAGGCCGAGCAACCTTAGGAATTCGAAGGCCGGGAGATGTTGGGCACTCTGAAACTTCTGACCATCTGCGAGAGATGTTGAACCCCCAACTTGGGTGGCAAATCTTTTCGCGAGGCTGAATCCAGGAGTGCTCCAATAAATTGACGCTTCTGTGAAGGTGTCAAGTGGGACTTCTTGGAGTTCAGGGGGAAGCCTAGCTTGTGGAGGAAGTGGCAGGTGCAATGTGCCACAGACTTTATTAAATACGGAATATACGCTTTTGTCAATTTTCAAACATCAGTTAGCAATACTTTGTGGACGTATGAGGCCCTGACCCACTACGCGTTAGTTGCTCTGTGAAGTGTATCATTGATTTGTACCGAGTTTGTTGTCTCTGGACTTTGAGGCCATGACGAGTGAGCCACCTTATCCTGTAAGCCCCACGGGCTCTGCGGGAATCATCTGACCGCGTCCTGAGCGCTGCCAGCCTGACATTCAAGTGCCTACGCGGGCCGATCACTTTTGGGTAGCAAGTCAGCCCTGATGTTGATTTCTACAACCAAGGGGACGGGGTGTTGCTTTTGGCCAATCACAGCGATTCAACAGCAAACAATGGGCATGGCAATCTTGCAATTGGAAGTTTTCTTTCGTTTGGACAGGCACTTTCCGCAGCTTCTCCTCGAGCGCTGCGGCAAAGTTTACATGATTTATTCTGTGCACATGCTCAACTCAGCCACACATAGCCAACCCCCACAGCAGTGCACCTTTGAATAGCACACCAGCCTTGTCGCCTCTGTTCGAGGGGTGGGTGTGCCCCCTCTGGCCAATTAGGCACGGTCACGTCATTGAACAGTGCACCATTTTCCTTTGAATAGCACACCAGCCTCGTCGCTTTTGTTCGAGGGGTGGACGTGCCAGATCAGGCTAATTAGGTTCGGCAACGTCATTGAATAGGAAATACTCTGCACGGCAACCCAGCCCAGCAAGTTTCATTCTCCAGCCAGTTCTTTCCGGCTGCACGCATTCATTCCATAGCTTCTTCTGCAACACTGTGGGTGAGGTCCATGGTCTATTTCTTGCAGTTACTTATTTTCAACCGCGTCACATGCAGCCAATCCCTACGGCAGGGCATTACTGAGGATTAGTTTCCCTCACACCCCCCATTCCTTTGCCTTCACCCACTCAGTATTTTTGAAAGTAAGAACACACACAAGTTTACTATTTCTTGCATTTGGACGTAGGGTTTTTTTTCAAAATTTGTTTTTCCAACTAGGTTTGCTGTATAGATTTATTGGCTGACTTCACCAGTCACAGTTACCAACGAGTCAAACATGACTTCATTGCTCTTTTTCTCTTAGGTTTCTCATTTGTAAATGGGACTTGTCAGCCTCAACCAATTCATAGACAACGCATTGGCGTGCCTCGCACTTGTCTAACAACGGAAACCCATTTGTCTTACTAGCAAATTCACTCAGAACTTCCTCCTGACAAGTAAGCAGCACTATACCACTCTGCAATTTCTGAATAATTAAGACATTGTAGCTCGTGAATTAATACCAGATCAATTCATTTTTACTTGATTTATACCAGATTGAATACTATCAAGCAACTGCGCCCTCACATCAGAAACCAGATGGCGATCCCACTGATTTAGGGTTTCACCATGCTATGGGTACAGGACAGCGTTGTTAACCAGCTAGGCACCTGCCCATACCTTTTTCTCTCCATTTTCTAAGGAGACATTTGATCACTCTTTGGCAGAGTTCACAAGTGGACCTATTTGTTAATCCACAGATGTCATAGATGAGTACTGGTCCCGATCGCTCATCGTGCTTCAACGCGCTTGCTCGTCATGAAGAGGGTTCGTGTCAGAAAACTTTGTCCATGAAAACCTCCCAGCATTGGCTTGGGTAAGGCTCTTTCTGGACAACTCAAATTAGTAGTCATGTTGATTTATGAAAGAATATGTCAGATTTCCCTGTTAACTGAATATAATCTATATAGAAGTACATAGTAAATTTCAGTCTTTCACAGATTTTTTAGAATTTCTTGTTTGTCTGCTTCCCTGCAGGGATTATTACTTCACACTCTTCCCCGAGGAAGGCGTTTTTTGACATTAATGGCCTTACAGGTGGCCCGCCGAAACGTAATCAGGTCTTTGTTTGATGGAACTTTATGCTCCTTGAAGTGACAGCATTCTAGACCGTTTTTTGACATCAGTAAAGGTGAGAGTTTACGTAGCCGGACCTGTTAATTCACATTATTGTGCAAATGTACTTATTCATCATTTTGCATTCTTTCTGTTTTTTCATTTCTTGTTAAATTTGTGTGATCTGATTGATTATATGTGTTTTACTATCAAGATTGTTCATTTAGTGTCTATTTTCTGTTTAGACATTCTCTGAGTTTAATGAATGTTGTATCATTAGAAATCTTCTTGATTTTGAGCCACTGTGTTACATGTTTTCTCAATTTTCAATTATTATGATTTGAAAAATTCATGTTTTTCTATTTTAATAAAGAATAGAATCCATTTCTAACACAGGTTCTCTCTCACTTCTTTAGATTATATTTTGGTTTCCAAGGACAACTAAATTTGGATATTTTAGATACCAAAATGATTGAGAATTAAATTCAGGATTTAGGTTAACAATGTACCTTATACAGCTCTTTGGACTTCTTTTTGTATAGGTGCAAATGAGATGACTCATAGACTGTTCCGGAGCACAAGCCCTGATTAACCTATCATCCAGATAGGGGTAGATGCAAATCCTCTTCCTCCTTAGGCATGTTGCCACCACTGCCATAAGCTTGGTCAAGACCCTCTGGGCTGAGGTGAGCCCGAATGGCAGAACCCGAAACTGATCATGAGAACCGCCAACCACGAACCTCACATACTTTCTATGCTTATGTTGAATGGGCACATGTAAGTAAGCATCCTGAAGGTCCAATAACACCAACCAATCCTGGAGCCGAAGGGCCTTAAGGATATGCAAAAGAGTTACCATATTGGAATTGTCCTTCCTGAGGAAATTGTTCAATCATCTGAAGTCCAAGATCGGTCACAATCTTCCGCCCTTCTTGGGGATTAGGAAGTAGGGAGAATATCAACCCTGGTTTCTTTCCGCTGCAGGTACCAGCTCTACTGCACCTTTCCCCAACAGGATGAGAATCTTCTGTTGGAGGTGTGGATCTGGAACCAAGGTATATCTGGCAATCCAGGGGTTTCCTGATGAATGGAAGGCAGCAACCATTGGCTACTGTTTGTAGCACCCATGCATCCAAAGTTATGCTTTGCCAACAACAGAGATGTTGCAACCATATGCCTCCTACCACTGACTTGTGGGTGACAGGGTCATTTTGCTGCTTCACTTGCAGCTGAGGGTAATTCAGCAAGTGGTGCCCAGGGAGTTCTACCCCCTCTGCCTTTGGTTCCACAAAGAGCCCTCCTCTGACCCCTTTGTGAAAACTGACCTCTTCCTCTAGAGATGGAAGAATTGAAACAAAAAGGGCGTCCTCTCCACCCGTGTCATGAGGGTTGCACTGGCTGTCTGATTGCCGCCCCTAAAGATTTAGCTGCTGCCCTTGAAGCCTGCAGCTTCTCCAAGCTGTTGTCAGTCTTTTTGACAAAAAGATAAGTTCCATCAAAAGGGCATGTCCAGCAAACGTGCTTGGACATCCGCCGAAATTTCTGACTTCCTGAGCCATGACATGCGTCTCAGCATAGTACTGGCAGTCATAGATCTACTCATAGAATCCACAATATACAAAATAGACTGTAAAGATTGCTTCATGGCATCCTTTCTGTTTTGGATTAGGTTTAAGAACCCATCCCTTTCTCCTCCCTCCGGTATATGGTCTGCTGCAAGGGCAGATACACCCCAAAGGGTGTGTGTGCAATTTGCGAAGGCACTTGTAGCATTGGCCGATCTCAGTGCCATGCTTCCTGCAATAAACATTCTCTTTCCCAATGAATCAACCTTCCTATAGTCCTTGTCAGCAGGAGTTGAAGGGTAAGCTGCAGACTTAGAGGATACTGGTGCGGCCTGAACCACCAGGCTCTCTGGAGTTGGATGCCTGCTGAGGAAGGGAGGGGTCTATAGAAGCTGTTCTGTACTTCTTGGTCAACAGCTTATTAACAGGGGGTATTGAATCTGGCTACGGCCAACATTCCATTACCCTGACTCTTAAAGCAGCATGGAAAGGTAATACAGCTTCCTCTACTGGATTGCTATCTAAAATAGCAGTAAGGTCATCAGTTTCCACAATTGCAGCAGGTTTTGTCCACCCTAGATATTCAGAAATTTTACTTATTACTGACCTATAGGAAGGATCAGAATATCGAGCCACCTCTGGGTTCCCAAATACAGTTTTGGGCAATGTCTCCCAACTGCTAGTCTCTTTCAGTGTCTCTACCAGATTTAGCATTTTAAATTCAGAAGATATAAGCTCCTCTGGGACATTGGGTGTTCCAAACTCATACCCAAATGGAGCTTGGTCTTCCACTTCATCCTCCTCGAAGATGGAACCCATGGACCTGAAGAAATCTGGTCGAGGTAGGGGTTTGTAATACTTTGTCGGGTAAACTGCAGGCTTTAGAGTCTTCGAAGGCACAGAATTTCCAGATAGATTCGAAGGCGCAGAGGGTCTCAGGATTTTGCAGAAGCGGTCAGTGAATGAGCCGACGGCTTTGAATGCTTCGATGGTTTCAATTTGATTATGTGCCTCGACAGATCAGGCGACGTACTCAACGGCTTCGATAACTTTAAAGAAAGCTTCGAGACCGGAGATGAAGGCCCTGATTTCTTGTCCATTAAGGAGGAAGATGTCAGTTTCTTCTTATGTGTAGAAGAAGACTCCTATGACTTATGTCGAGGAGCCTCTCTTCCCGGGCTCTTGGGCAAGCGGGAAGGATACACATGAGACTCCCTACTGCTCTTTTTAGACCCAGAGGGGTGGCTTGATTTCCCTGTCTCGTTGAGAGGGGCACTCGGAGGAGCCTGTCTCTTAAAAATGTAAAGCATTTTTAAGCGGAAATTTCCTATTCCACCGGAATCAAAGATTTTTTAGGAAAAGACTTTCTATCGGGAGAGGAGGAAGAAGATGACGAGGATCTGTGATGTTGCTTCTTGCTCTTCTTATGAGAAGCCAACGACGAGCATCGTGAACTCAATCTCGGGTGTCTCCGGTGTTTAGGTCACTTTTGTTCAGAAGAAACATCCCTCAAGTCTGAGGACGGTTTTCTTTTGGGCGGGGTAATAGATGGGGACTTGGGAGAGGGCTTACCTGCTTCAAGTTTCCCCTTACTTTCCCACAAGGCCTTGACTGTCATGGATTGACACAAGCCACAGTCGTCCACCTTGTGGCCTATACGCAAAAACTACAGACAGACACAGTGCCGGCCTGTAACAGAAATTTTTGGCCCACAGTCTGCACACCGCTTGAATCCCAACTTAGGTGTCGAGGACATGTCGAATGAATATCGAATTGACTTGTTTTGAAGTGAAAATGCCATCAAAATTTCATTGAGGCAACAGCTCTGAAGCACGCTAGCATGTGAAAAAAAGGGAACTGAAGCAACTGTCACAGCGCATGCTTCATATACCAGAGTCAACGTCCTGGTGAGGGACGGTACATAGGACGTCGAAGGCCCTGACTAGATGAGGCTCGACCCTATGAAAAAAAATTCCAAAGCAAGCTGCAAGCAGACTTGGATATATCTAAAATGAGGAATACCTGGGAGGACACAATCCATTCGAATAATGCTTTCACTCAAATGGATAAAAAAATCCTTTGCGACTCTCTTGATCAATCACTATTCAGCAGTCTAAAGTCTAGCATACCGCACAGACCTCTACGGTTGGAACTCAAAAATTAACTACATGTATGAGTGCAACTGTTGGGATAACTTCAATCACTGGTCTTTCAAACACTTAAGTTGCTTCTTCAATACTTATTTGCATGTGGCATGGCTGCCAATACGCCCCAGTGTCCCTGCTTCCCTTTCAGGGACTCATTGGCTCTTGCTGGAGTACTTCACACTTCCTGCAGCAAGCTGATGACGGTCGCTCAGCATCTCTTTCCGTCTTGCTGCCTTCGTTCCTCGGCTTCTTTGCCTCTCGCAGCTCCTGCTGGGCTCTTCTGCTTTGCGTTAGGCTCTAGCAAGTTAAATGCTGCTGCACGATATCCTGAGAATGCCCAGGAGCCCTGTGCTAGCATATGGCATTCCTGCAACGTGTTCCCTCTCACGGTCATCTTTCCTCTTCTGCCTCCTTGGGCCAAATGGCTTCACGGCACTCACGACAGCCCCTCAGTCTCTCGGTCCGTACTGAGAGAAGCAGCTTTCTCCATCCAGCTGCACACCTAAGTCAGGTGTGGATGCAGTTTAAATCTCCCGGCTACAGGTATGCGCTCCCAACGAGAGTGCTGCTTGTCTTTTCCGCTCTGCATTACTCAGCTCATCTTCCTCGTCCCAGTATTCTTGTGGTTATGGGAATGGTTGTCCTTTTTTGGTGTTTTACATGAAAAGTCTGGGTAAGTGTTCTTTGAAGTCTTTAAGGGCAAGTTAGTTCTGAATAACGTGGAGGAAGAGTCTGCGAAGACATGCTCATGACTCTTAGACGTTAAGTCAAATCTTGATAGCTCACACACAGATTTTGTTAGAAGGTCTTCAGTACCCTTCCTAGGTGAATGAGGGGAGGTGTAACAATATGACATTAAGGCATTGGGTATAGATGTGGTATCTTCAAGAGAGGAAGGGGAATATCATGCCTTGTCCTATTGTGCCCTGCTACTCCCCCGGAGGTTGTCTCCCCCCAAGTGATCCTCCCTCATATAGCTGCCCCCAGGGTCAGGAATAGATAGCGGCTGCCGTCCCCTGGCCACATGGGGAGAGGCCACTGCCAGGAAAGGAGTGATGACACCATCAGATTCATCATAGTACTTTGCTGTCACCACGCATTCCTTAACTCTCTCAGTTCTCACCACTTCTTCCTGCTGCCCACTGCTGCCACCACACCACTCTCCTCCATCTCTCCAACCTCTGCTTCTTCCACCAATCTCCATTGTCCAACCTTCTCCAAACACAAGCCTATTGCTCCTATAACCCACCCTGAACAACACGGGAAGGGGGATTTATAGTGTATTCCCTCCTCTACCAGGGTGGGACTTCTAGTGAGGGTCTGCACCTGTGGCTTCTATTTTGGTGGGGGATGTGGGTAGCCGTTATCCATGAGTGCACCTTGTTTTCTAATCTTTCTCCACAGTCCCCTGTCTGGCTATGGGGACCATAAAGTTGGTGACACAGGAGGCTCAGTGCCTCCCTAAGACAGTGGTTCATGGCCTGGATATGATTTGGGGAAGATCCCCTGATCACCATGTCAGGACAGCTGACAGTTACAGAAGACCAGCGAGGGACAGTTCATGTTATGTTGACCCTCCACAGCACCCCAGTAGATCCGAGCAAGACAGTTCTGTTAACAGTGACCCTCACCAGCACTGGAGTAGGTTAGTGCTGGACAGTCCTGGTAACTTTAACCCTCCTCTGCCCCTTAGCTATTTATTCAGGAGAGCCATAAGAGAATGAACTCTCCACAGAGATCCAGCAATGATGGAAGACAGAGAAACCTTGACCAATCCCTCAGCACCAACTTGACCCTTCTCAAATGAAAGAAGCTGAAGCCCCCTACAGTCAAATCCAAATTCCAAGAGAGAAAATGCAAACACTCTGTAAAATATTCTTAATATAGTAGGTATATTTAATACTTTACCTTAATTTTATTTTATTGTATCCTGCTTTTGCGTTAACTTACCTCTTTTACAGATCATATGGAAAAAGACTTGCATCCATTGCCACTCACATTTATATCGAAACCATTTAGTGCTTTGTCTATTTCTATTCTCTTTGTTTTTAATGTTTATTTTTCATGGGTACTATATTGTGACATATTCAATCTCGCTGTCTCATTCTTTATTACACATGCCATGTACATAATTTGACTTATGACCTTCGCATTGCATATTAGATGTCTTTGCTCTAAAATGTTGTTCAACTATTTATAGCTGTGAGCAGTAAAATAGTCTCAAGTTGGCACCCATGAAAAATATATATGGAAAACAAAATAAATAGACATAGACAAGGGACAAAAGAGCATTGTACTCTGTGAAAATAATCCTACTTAACATTTTCTTATATACATTTGTTTTCTTATAAGAAAGGGTAAGGAACATACATTTTCTGTATAAGAAACCCAGGTGGAGAAATTATAAAGCAACATAAAATGTATATAATTTTCACTGGGATACAAAGGATTCAACTAAGAGAAGGTATTTATTTAAAACATAATGGGCCTCATTCTGAGTCTGGCAATAAAAATCTGGTGTTACCGTGATGGCAGTCCTACCGGTTCCGCCACCGCGGGGTGCCTGAAACAAGGTAAGATCACGGCTTGTCAGCCGCACGTATCCCTTATCTGCAGAACCGGTGACACCACCATCACGGTAACCCCGGTGGAGACGGATGTACCGCCACCAATGTTAGCGGTGCATCTGCCTCTGCCGCGTGCATGCCAGAAGTAGCGGCACCATGGACACAGAGCTGGAACCACCGGAACTAACGTGATCGTCGGAACCGGAAATAGTCCGGCGGCGATTACAAAAATCACAATCCACTGCAATCTCCCTGTTCCTGAAGCCATTCAACCTTGCTGACTTGCTAGAACACATCTAGAGACATGTTCCCCTTGGTTTCTCAAACCCGCCAGAGAACACCACGCTTCGGTGAGGCTGAGCTGACCATGCTGGTCAATCATATAGTCGACAATGCCTGGGACCTATTTTCAGCAGACCAGCGCCGCAGCACGCAGCTCAGGCGAAAGGCAATCTGGCCAGAAGCAGCCCAGAAGGTGACTACTGTGGGGGTGACAGCACGGAGTGTGAAAGACTGCCACAAGCGGTGGGATGACCTCCGGCTGAGGGTGCGCACCTTTCTGGCTGCACACCGCCGCCAATGCACAGCTACAGGTGGCGGACCACCCTCATCCCTCAAGCTACTTCCTGGGGAGGAGAAGTGCAGCAGTATGCTGCATTTGGAGGGTATAGAGGGAGTCGGTGCAGCAGAGGCGGGAGCTGGGACACCTGTCGAGGCTGGTGAGCAACGAACTGCAGAAATATAAAGCTCACACGTGCACATCCTGAGCCCCCTTTGTACCATCAATGCACATAAAGGTCCATAGCATTGGCCACATCACCCCGACCAGACCAAGCACTCCCATGGCCCCCCTTGTGAGGTTTGCGCTAAGCAAGTCACATGCCCTGCCCCCATGCATTCCCCATACACAACCACATGAGAATGCACCACACATGTCTGCGTGTGAACTAAAACAAGGGTGCCTGTGAGTAGACGACCACACATGTGACAGGAACGGTAAACACATGATGATGCCCCATTACAGTGGCTTCCAGGGCTCTAGCGCCCAACAGGCCTGTCAGTGGCGGGTGCTGCTGTCCCGGCATGCTGAGTTGCCATGGAAGCACTGCCGCCGTCAACAATGTTGCCATTGCTCCTGCCTACACCGGCTCCTTGTCTGAACTAAAAAGAGAGCCCACATCCAAGGCCGCATCTCTGCGGCCTCTAACAACTCGGCCAAACCCTTTAAAATCTGCAAGGAGCTGGCCAACCCACCTGCAGTCTCTATCTCTCATGTCGCTTCCCAGGCCCTCTGCACGGCCCTCTCCTCTCATTTCATCTAAAAAACCCAGGACATCATGTCCACTCTCCCATCCTTTCCTCCTTTCCCCCTTCTCTCCCCTCTACCTCTGGCCCTCCTACAGCTGTCCCCGTCCATTTTCTCTTCCTTTCCTCATTTCTCCCCCAACAAGGTTTCTAGACAGGTCCGATCCATGAAAGTCTCATCAAAACAGGTTCTTCCCTGTTTGTCTAAAACCATCAAGGACCACATTGACACGCTTGCTCCTTCTCTGGCCGACTTCTTCAACCACCCCTTCACCTCTGAAGCCTTCCCGCCCCCTTGAAGCACTCTCTTGTGCACCCTCTTCTCAAGAAACCCACAGCCCGGCTAACTATCGCCTGATCTCCATCACCCCTTTCCTGGGCAAACTCCTGGAAAAGCTGGCCATCTCCCAGCTTAATCTTCACAAGGATTCTGCTGGTTGTCTCCATGACCATCAGTCTGGCTTTAGAGCTGCCAGAAGCACAGAATCTGCTCTCCTGAACATCCGTGAAGACCTGCAATGCACTTTATGCAGGCGCAAATAAATACATCATCAATAAACTTCAAACCCTACAAAACAAGGCGCTCAGAACGGCCCTGAACCTCCCAGCTAGAGAGCAAATCTCAAATGTGCAGAGAAAATACAACTGGCTAAAAATTAGCGATAGGATCACCTTCAAAATTGTCACACTAACATTCAAATGTCTGAACAATGCAGCCCCCCCATACCTTAGGGATAGAATAATAAGAAAAACCACTGCATGACCAACCAGAACAGCTAACTCTTTCTGCCTCCAAACCCCTAGATTCCGACTAAAAAAAAACAGGAGGTAATAGCTTTCCTGTGCAAGCAGCCCAGTACTGGAACGCCCTACCAGTTGAACTAAGAAGGGGCCAGCCCTACAACAGCTTCAGGCACCATACCCGCACCTGGCTTTGACGCAACGGCCTCTGAAACCAGTGACCCTGAGCATTGTGATCTGATGACACACGTACCCCTCCACTCTTACATGTAAAATGTACATAATGTATTTACTGTATATAATTTGTTACCTTTCCACCCTTACATGTAAAGAATGTACATAATGTGATTACTGTATACAATTTAGGTTATCTACAACCTGTAATATGCAACCTGTAACCAAGTTCTAAGCATTCTTGTTATTCTGTGCACCCAGCTACCCAAGGGTTTTCTGGCGCCCTATAAATAAACAAACAAACAAACAAACAAACAAACAAACCTGCTCTCCAACCTTGACTCTAACATCCCTTCTGTCCTCATACTACTCGATCTCTCTTCTGCCTTTGATACGGTCGAGCATGCCATCCAGCTCAACTGCCTCTGTGACAACCTGGGTATCACCGATCAGGCCCTGGCCTGCCTGACCTCTTTCCTCTTCGATCGACACTCCCAGATCTAACTTGGGTCCTTCCTTTCCTCTACCTCTCTCTATACTTGTGGTGTTCCCCAGGGGTCTAACCTCTGTCCCTGGCTGTTCAACCAATACCTGGCACCTCTCGCCCACCGCATTGCCACGCTCTGCTACAACTTTCAGGGCTATGCGGATGACACTCAGCTCATCTTCAGGCTTCCCTACACCTCCTCCTCTCCTTCTCTCATCTCTGTCTGTCCGCTATCCAGGAGTGGTGTGCCGCCAATGATCTCTGCCTTAACGCCAGCAAGACTGAGATTCTCCTCATCAGACACCTGCACCCTCCTTTCCTGTCACGCTCTGGCCGGCCTCCCTTGGCCCTTTTCCTGCTCCCACCTGTGAGTCTAAGACTCTTAGGATCATCTTCGACTCCACACTCTCCTTTTCTCCTCACATCTCTGACGTTTCCAAGAAGTCAAACTACCAACTGCACCTCCTCAGAGGTATTCTTCCTTTCCTCTTCTTCCCCCAGAAGCTTACTGTCTTTCGACCTCTGGTTCTCTGTAGGCTTGACTATTGCAACAGCCTCTTTCTAAATCTGCCTGCTTCTACTCTCCGCCCTCTGCAACTCATCCAGAACAGGACAGCGAGACTTGTCCTTGGCCTCAAGCCCTGGGATTGTATCTCTCCCGCCCTGAAATCTCTTCATTGGCTTCCAGTGGCTGCAAGGATTGAATTCAATACCCTTTGCATTGTCCACAAGGCTTTCTGGGACCTGTGTCCAAAATACCTTCAACTCTCCCTCCGTAAATAGCTTCCCACTCGAGCGCTTCGCTCCTCCACCTCAAAATCCCTCAGGGTCAGTCACTTCTCTAAACAAAGAGTTGGTGGTAGATCTTTTTCCTCGGCTGGGGCCTCCCTCTGGAACAGCATCCCTGCCATTCTAAAACTTGAGGAGAACCATCTCTGGTTCCAGAAGCACCTCAAGACCTTCCTCTTTTCTTCTGCCTTTGCTCTTCCTCTCCCCTGCTGATCTGTCTGCTGCTGTACCCTGCACCTGGTTACCCTCTCCCCCCTGCACTTTCCCACTTCCCTCCCACTTACCTCTCCCCTGCACTTGCGCGTTCTCAATGTCACTGGGCCTAGTAAGATCATTGCTATATCATATCGTACACACTCCCATGGGTCCGTATGGGACTCAATGGGAATGTGTATCAAGAACATCCTGCCGCCTGACTTCCTTGCCCCTGGACTTTGAATAGTCCAGTGGCACTGTGAAGTCAGCAAATGTACACTGCAAATGGCTCTGTCAGCAAGCCGCCGGTAGCACTGGCATGGTTAACACCGGATCCAAAATGAGGCACAGTGTCACCTGCACACTGCAGCACACCCACCCATGCAGGGACACCCATACACAGATGCATGTACAGCATGGCTACTGCGTAGGCCACACACCCATGCCCCCCCCCCCCCATAACCCACACATGAGAACACTGATGAACAACTCATAGCCAGACTCAACTGACAATTGAAGAAAACATAATCCACAAAGGCGACACTGTGCATCCTGGCCACGAGTACTCCATGTGCCACTGCCAGCACACCACAACACTGGTTTGCTTTCACCTGCACGTACACATGGGCTCCTACCAATTGGGGAGTGCAGGTCCCTTACATGACCCTGCCAGCCCTACCATGATAACCCCACACACATCCTGGCCATGCAACCAGGTCAGACATTGACTCCAGGCATGCACCTCCCCCCAACAACCCCTGCAGCACATCCCAAATAGTTGTGCAAGTGCAGACACGCATGGCACTACCCACAGCCCAACGTTGGTGTACATGTCAGCATACCCAGCACAGCTGTGTCACTTGTGCTGTCTGCACAGTGCCTGCAGCTGAGTCAATGCAACACATGCATGAGTCAGACATACGATGCAGCAGTGCATGTCCCCACAATGTAATATAGCACAATGACCATGTTGCATGTAAATGTACAATAGTCAGCCAGGCAGTTCCCTAACATCATGCCTTTCATTCACCCACAGGAACATCATCTGACACAGATGGCGGGCAACCACAGACATCAAGGGACAGCGGACATGCAAGGGGCACATCACACCATCCAGCAACCTCTGGTGCAAGCACATCTGCCATTGTGGGAGTGACAACTACCACTGTACACCAGGCTGAACCGGCAGATACCCCAGCTGCCCCTGTCACACAGGCAGCCCCTGTACTTGCTCCACCTGAAGCCCGTCACACAGGCAGCCCCTCTGCTTGCTCCACCTGATGCCCCCATCACACAGGCAGCCCCAAGTGGAATTCCACGGGGACGTGCACCACCACCACCCAAACAGCACGACTCATAGGTAACAGATAACAGTGATGGCGATGGAGCTTCCAAGGCAGGCCTTAACACTGGCAAGGACACAGAGCACACCCCAGAGGTTTTGGGCACATTCAGCCCCATGAGCCCGAGAAGTCTTGTGTGCCTTCCCAACCCCTCACTACAGGAGATGAATGCACGCCTCCAACGCATGGAGGAGCGGCAGGACACACTAACCACCCTGGTGCAGCAGCACTTAGAAGAGTCACGCCTGACAAGGGAGAGCAATCAGGCAATCGGACGGTGGGTTGCCCGTACCATTGGGCGCTTGGCTTGTGCCACTGCCCTCATGTCTCGGAGGGTCCGTGAGGGTAATAGTGTGCAGTCAAACTTTGCAGAGACAATGGCACTGGCCCTACAGGCTATCATGTCCCGACTTCCAAGTGAAAACACACCAGTGCCCTCCACCAGCGGCACGCCTGTAAGCTCCCAGGCATGCGCCTGTCTGGCTCCTCTCAGAAGGACACACATGCCGCCAAGTGTAGCCGAAAGTAGTGCGGAAACATGGACACTTGCTCGACGTGTGAATAGTAGGGGTGGGAGGGTATGTTTGGGAGTGGGAGGGGGTCCATAGTTGGGATAGATAGTTGGAGGTGGGAGGGTACGTTTGGGAGTGGGTTGGGGTCAATTGTCTTCATTATAATACACTAGGTTGTGCATATCAGTCACAACTGGACATTCTTTTTCTGCGTGAATATTAATTATTTAATCGAAGTGTTTGAAATCATGTGTCAGAAATGGAGCACCATGTGCTTGTGAGGATTGTCAAAAAAGATTGTGAATCAGTGCATCCCGTGCATGTTGACCATCCATGGCATCCCGCCGGGGTCGCACTGCCATCCCGTCATTGTCGCCATCCTCATCCTTCTCATCTGCAGGGTCCATGTCCGGGCGCAGTGCAATGTTGCACCAAATACACATATTGTGCAGCATGGCACATGCCAGGACAATTTTGCCAACTTTGATGGGGCTGTACATTAGTGCCCCGCCAGATCTACTGAGGCAGCACAACCTGGCCTTGAGCAGTCTAAATGTCTGTTCTATGATGCCCCATGTACTGATGACTGCCAGGTTGTAGGCCTCCTCATGCATGTTCCCGTGGCTGTCTAACGGGTGTCATCAGCCATGGCGTGATGGGGTATCCGGCATCACCTGCATGGAAGTGACAGAATGGTGATTCAATGTTTGTGGTTAAATCTCATGTCAGTGATGTGAGCATGTACACATTTCCAAAATGTAATTAGCATACAACATAGTGCGTGCCACAGATGACCCAATTTATTTTTACAATGTTACATCTAATGACATTAGCATATTTTGATGTTTAGTCACTCATTCGATTTGAGACTGTTTGGCCTGCTCACTGCCTGCAGTCATGATATGCCCTTCAATGCTACTACATGTCTTATTCTTTTGAATGGAAACAATGGTGCGTGTCTGCCTACTAGGAGCCTCCTATTTTGTATGGTGCTAACAATCTACCTTCCGCACCTGCAGCGCCCAAGAGGCCAGACACTGCTGTGCGCAGCGGGCCCAGTAGGCAGTGTATATAGGGGAGCACCAGCTACTTTCTCACCGGAGACATTACTCCCATGTAGATATCACCATTGCGTACTGTGGCACTCCATGGTTAGGGGGACTTTCTATTTACTGGCACATGGATTCCTGTGACGCAGTAACCTGTCATGGGCCTCATGCAGCGGTAAGCCAGGTGCATGTAAGGTGTGTGGTGTCCGGCACAACCCCAGTAGGGGATTGCTCGAGCTTCACGCAAGCCTATGGATGTAGGCCATGTGCACGTTGCCTTTGATGTCTCTAACATATTGACGCACTATCCCACTGAATTGTTCTTTAATATTGTGTGTTCTGCCTGCTTCAACATGCTATTGAACATCTTTGGAGTTCTCATAAGTCATATTGAGTTGGGTGTATACTCTGTAATGAGTATTTGGTGGTTGCTGACCACTTGTGTAGGCATGTGTACTGGATACCTGTTGCGGGCTTCATTGATGATGGTATGTAGGTTTCCATGATTTTGACTTGTCTGTGAAGCAGGCGGTGGCGGATGTGCACAGCCTTTTAGCAGACACAGGTGTGTATTGTCTGATGCATTCAGGTAAACGTGGTAGTTCTGTGTTGCCTCATTTGGCTTATCATTGATAGCTATTGGGTGTGATCCATATGCCCGTTTGGTGCATGCGTTCCATAATTTTTGACTAAGGGATGCAATATATTGGTGTTAGGTTGCATTTGCCACATGCTCTGCTGACTGTGCTTCTACCTCCCCCACCCCTCTACACATAGCTCAGGCATTGGTCTGTCTACTTACCCAACAGCTAGTTGGACGCTGGTGAGTGCCTATTTACCTCCCCCCCAGTACACAGAGGTCATGCATTGGTCAGTCTACGCACCCAATAGCCAGGTGCGCTCTCCGATGTGACATGCCATGTACCCTGGCAACGTGGAGCTCCGCAAGACCATTGAGTCATGTGCGGATCCGGGAAACCGGGCACAGCAATGGCTGATGAGGTGTTCAGCATCACAGACCATTTGCCCGTTGAGGGAGTGGAATTGTTTGCGGTTTCTATTCATTGCCTCAATGGCATGTCTGGCCACCAACTCCACATGGGTGCAATCTAACGCACCAATGCAATTGAGCATGCCTGCAAGGGCATGGAATGCCACTTTGGTGGCATTACCCTGGGCAGGGATTCGGGGGTAGGGCGATGTGGTCTGCCACATTGCACAGCAGTGCATCCAGTACCTGAAACAGGACCCTGCAAAAACAGGGTTGTGACAGTCCGTGCAGCTCACCCACGGTGTGCTGCTATGTGCCGGTTGCAAGGAAGTGTAGTACCAACACTACCTTCAGCAAGGGTGACTACAGATATTACGGTCTGCCTGTCAAGCTGGTACAAGGTGTGGATCTGGCTTGGGGTCAGGTTCCAGGGCGAGGCCCTGATGCAGAGTATTGCTGGTTGCCTGCGGGGTGCTACCTGCTGGACATTGATGTTAGACATGGCCAAACGGTTCCTCATTCGCCTCCTGTGCCTATGCCACCTCCTCTGCCTCTCAGCTGCTTCATCCTCAATAGCTCCTTACAGGTCTCCCAGCCCAATTGCTGCTACAGTAACTGCCAGCATGGTTGTGTTCGGAGGTGGGATGGGTGTGAGTGTGCTCCTTTTGTACATTCCTAGTGGTCAATGGTGTGCAGGTGGGCAAATTTGGTACACCTGTGGCTGTTTGCCAGCATGATTGTGTTGGGAGGTGGGTTGGGTGTGGGTGTGGTACTTTTCTGCATTCGCAGTGGTCAATGGTGTGCAGATGTGCTGGTTTGGTACACCTGGGGCCTGTTGCTGCTCACCTGCCATTGTTTAAAGCCTAGTCCGTGGTGTCTGTATTACAGGCGTGGTGGTCACGGTGTCACTGCCATTTTTATGGCCGTGTTTCCGTTTAGGCAGAACTCTAAATGTGCCTGTAATACCGCCATGCCGGTACTTCAGGACGTCCAGCGACTCTTTCTGCTGTTTAAGTTTACGGTGCTACTGGGTGCGGTAGCACTGTGGGTGCCACTTGGCAGTGGCAGTGTTTCCACACTTATGACTCTAAATGTGCTGGTCTGTTAAGCGGTGCCAGTACAGTGCTACCGGCACCGCTATTTCCGGACTGGCATACTTGTACAACTACTTAAGTCAGAATGTAAAAAATATAATAAAAAACATCCACTAGTTAGGTCATAGCAGCAACAGAAATTTACCCAACAAAGAAATACTATAAAACCCTAAAGCTGTGGAGCAATGACAATAGATGTTTACAGGGGTAAACATTTCAATTTACAAGTTACTAGCAGAAGAAGAAACTCTCCCCCTCAGTTCTGAACATGCTGACAGTATTCCATTTCCTAGTCATCAAGAGTCAACTGTTACCTGCCAATGGCTAGAGGCGAGAGCACATTTTGAGGACTGGATTAGTAAATCATTAAATTACTGCTGAGGTTGATGCATGAAGGCATTTGACTACCAGCAATCTAAGTGAAAAATAATCTATTATTTGTTCCTAAATTATGCAGTCCATATACATGAGGACTTCTAAAATCAACCATCCTGACACAGACAGGCAGGGGAGATAATATTAAGGCAAAATAAACATTCACTTTATTACCTTTGCTGGTAAACAGTCATGTATACATTTATACAGGCATTTGTATGTTAGTCGACATATTTTTCTGTTAAAATATTGATACATTTTTTTTAAGACTAAACCGAGATAAAATCGTGTGGCAAATCAACAGAAGAATACATTACTTAACCTTAGTATTGTTCTTTCTACTGGAGGGTTCCTCCCACAGATTCCTGATCTTTGATATACCAATATCCTGCTTGCAGCTTCGGAAACCTTTTCGACAGCAGAAGGTGCTGTTCATCGTCGTTTCAATGTCCCCCAGCGGCTTCCATCCCTCCACTCTGACGTGACTTTGATGCTGGTATAAATAGCACGCATTGCCCCCGTTGCCTCAGTTCTAGTTTTTCCCTCTTTCTGCACAGCCGGATACATAACGCACGTCGGCGTTGAAAGAGGGGGAAGTATATGAAAACATTCACCCACAGTCAGAAGAATACCAGGGGTAAATAATAGTTTATATTGTGTAAAACAGCTTTCCCAAACCTAGCGTCATGAACCGACAAGTTGTTTAGACATTAATGTTTTGAGAAGGTGTGTATCAAAGACCAAGTTGCTGCATTACAAATGTCTTGCACCGGTATACCATTTTGCAGAGTCTAAGTGGTTGCCGCTCCTCTGGTGGAATGTGCCCTTTGATTTTCACAGAAATCTTCCCCAGCCAAAGAATAACATTCTGAAATACACAGAATGATCCAGCGTGACAAGGGCTGTTTAGTCACAGTTTGACCCAGTCTGTGTCCAGTGTAACCAACAAACAGTTGATCGTCTTGTCTGACATTTGTTAATCTGGCAACATAAAACTCAGAGACCTTCTTGGGACCTGTCTGTGGAACCACTCTTCCTCCTGGAAGGATGAGGAGATGGGTAGAATGTTGGCAAGGTAATCTTTTGTGTCATGTGAAATTCCAACACCACCTTGGGTAGGAAGGAGGGGAGAACCCCGAAGACTACCGTCTCCTTGAAAAATGTGGTGAAAGGAGGTTTACATTAAAGAGCCTGTTGCTCACTCACTCTGCGCACAGACATGATGGCCAACAGGAAAATTATCTTGAATGTCAATAATCTGAGTGGTCAGGAATGGAGAGGTTCAAACGGAGCTCCCATCAAAAATGTCAGCACCAAGTTCAGATCCCAAGCCAGGACTATAAAAGGGACTGGTGCGAAAACATTTGTCAGTCCCTTGAGGAACTATATGACAATAGGCATTTTAAAATTAGAGCCTTGCTCTGGCAAGCACTTAAAGGTGGATACGCTGCCATGTGGCCCTTGGCAGTAGCCACCTACAGCCCCTAATGGAGCATATGTAGCAGAAAAGAAAGCACTGTAGGAGTATCGCAAGCAAAAGAATATATATCTTTAGCTCTATACCAGTGGCAAAACATTTTCTAACTGCAGCTCTGTAGTGCTTTTGTTGCTGGCCTTCTGGCCAAAAGCAACACCTCCATCACGTCTTCCGGGAGGTCCCAATCTTTCCATCTTAATCTCTCAGAAATCAGGAGTGAAGGTTCAGAGTTCTGATTTCTGGGTAATGAAGATGGCCTCCCACTTGCGAGAGTAGGGCCACTCTCTGAGTAAGACAAAATGGAGGGAAAATGGACATGTCCAGAAGTTCCGGGTACCACGTTCTCCTGGCCAATCCGGAGAAATAAGGTCCATGGACTTTCCCACCTTCCTCTACCCTCTGATGACATGAGGAATGACGGGGAATGCTGGGAACGCGCACAGGAGTGAAAAATTCCAGTCCACCACGAACGCGGCCCACAGAGCTCCTCTCTGAGGAAATTCCCTGGAGCTCCTAGGAAATTCCATGGAGCAGAACAGGTCGAATTTCCTGTTGATACTGGACACAAACAGATCTACTTGAGTGGTTCCCCAAAGGGTGAAGATCTCTAGAAGGACTTCCTGAGCTAACTCCCTGCCTGCTCAGAGCGTTCGCCGTTGTGTACTCCTCTCCAGCTAGATGTGCCAAAACCAGAGCTGCATTGCCTCCTTGCACAGTTGAAGTGACCCTACATCTCCTCCTTTGTCGAGGTAATGCATGGCCACTGTATTGGTCGTCATTATTAGGACATTCTTCCCCTCGATGCACAGTAAACAGGCCATCAGTGCCAGTCTGATTGCGTTCAGCTCTAAAAGGTTTACATGTAGTCTGGATTCTGATGAGGACCAAAGAAGGCTGATCAGGGGATCATTCATGTGGGACCCCCACCCCGTGAGGGAACAATCTGTGACTACTGTCATCTCCGGCCAGGGTTGCCAAAAAGGTTCCCCTTTCATCACATTCTCTTTGCAGGCCCACCACAGGAGATCCTGTGCGACCGTGCTCGCTACTTGAATAAGATCTGTCATCCTGCCTGTGAATTGCGACCATTGGGATCTGAGGGCCCACTGTAGAGACCTCATCCTTAGACGAGCCTCTGGCACCAGAAAAATGCAGAATGCCATGAGGCCCAGCAACCTCAGAAAATCAAAAGCCAGTAGACGTTGGGAGTTTTGAAATGTTACCACCATTTGCAAGATATGTTGAACCATCAACTCGAGAGGCAAAGCCTTTCCAGAAGAAGACTCAAGGACTGCTCCAATGAATTTCAGCTTTTGGGAAGTTGTCACCTGAGACTTCTTGAAATTGAGAGAGAAGCCTAGTTGTGGAAAGAGTAGCAGGTGCTGTAGAGATATTCCAGAACCTGTTCGAGAGAATGAGCTCTGATCAGCCAATCGTATAGGTAGGGAAAAATGTGGATCCATCCCCTCCTCAGCTTCACTGCCACCACCGCCATCAACTCATTGAAGATCCTCGGGCAGAGGTGAGCCCGAAAAGCAGTACTCAAAACTGAAAGTGAGAACTGCCAATGGTGAATCTCAGGTACAATCTGTGATTGAGTGATACCATCCAATCCTGGAGCTGAAGGGCCTGGAGGATCTGTGAAAGTGTGACCATCTTGAATCTATCCTTCCTGAGGAACCTGTTCAAGCATCTCAGGCCCAAGATGGGTTCTAGTCCTCCATCCTTCTTGGGAACCAGAATATAAGTGGATTACCAAGCTTGCTATTAGTCCCCTAGAGGTACCCTTTCCAAGGCACCTTTCTCTAACAGAGAGAGAATCTCCTGCAGGAATCTCCTGCAGAAGGAGCGGTCTGATTCTCAAATGGATTGCTTGCTTGGGGACAATCTGGGAGCCTTTTAAAAAATAGGAGACAGTACCCTTGAACTACTGTGTGCAGTGCCCAAGCATCTGAAGTCATGTTTTGCCATTCTTTGAGATGCTGGGTTAGCCTGCCTCCCACGGGAGACTTGTGAGTTAAGCACTCAAAGTGGTTTTGGAGATGTGCCTCTGTCAGAGGGTAATGAGGAAGTTACTGGCTGAGCTGTTCTTCCTCCACAGCCACTCTATGGTGCCGCATGGAAATCTTCTTTGGCCTCTTTGGCCAGCTGGTCCTCTATATTACTCTATTAATATGAGGAATGGCAATGAAAGGAATGTCCTCTGCAACTCTGGGAAGGTAGTTGATGCTGTTGAGGCTGACGGATGGATGTACCCAAAGATTTTGCAGCCGCCTTAGAAGCTTGCAGCTTCTCGAGACTTTCGTCAGCCTTTGCCCCAAAGAGGATTGGCCGAAGGGCATGTCCAAACATCTCGATTGGACATCAGGGGCAAATCACGATTTGTGCAGCCATGCAAACCTTCTTGTGACTGCACTTGCATCCATAGAGTGACAAACACAGTTGGAAGCCTCCAGCCCTGATTGGGGAGATTGACATGCAGCCTCTTTACCATCCTGAATGATGTTCCGAAAACCATCTCTTATATCCCACTCAGGAATATTCTATGCCCCTTGGAAGACCACATCCCACAGAGTGTAGGAGTATTTGGCTAAAGCGCAAGACGCTTTAATGGCCTTAAGTGCCATTCTCCAAGCGGAGAACACCCGTTTCCCAAAAGCTTAATATTTTTTATCATTCCTTTCAGTGGGATGCTTGGGTAAACAGGTACTTTGGATGTAGATGTAGCTGCTTGTACCAACAAGCCTTCAGGGGTAGGGTGTGTAAGGAAGGCATGGTATCAAACAGTGAGACAGACACAAGTGATTACAGTTCAAGGGTGTTTATTGAACTTCAATCAGGTTTGAAAAACGCCTATCTAATCCTACATCTAAAGATGGGAGCAAGCTACGACCATCAAATAATAATAATGCAGTCCTAGTGGTGTCTTGTCAAAATAAAAGGGCCTATACTAATAAACCTATTGCCAATCCTTACTTCTAAATATAAATAGTGAGGAAAACAATGTAATGCAAAAGAAAAGTATTCAAGAAATTATATTCAAGCCGTTGGCCTCCCTTCTCTAGCAAGAGGATGCAGTTCAAATCTCAATATCAGGGCCTTCTATTTCAAAGTCTCTTTGCCATTCAAAGTCTCTTACTTCAGAGGGCCTGATGCGAGAAACATTCAAAAGTTCCTTTCCTCTCAGGATTCTCATGTACAACTTCTTGGGTGATTTTCGATTCACCCTGGTCCCCCGTCTGCCGGGCTCAGACCCACTTTAACACAAAGCTTTTCAATTGATCTCCGTCTGCCGGCTCAGACCAATTCCATGTACTTTTCAAATGTTCTCTACTTCACTGAAATCGAAGACTTTCGACTGTGGTGAGATTTGACTTGACCCATCGCAGGACCACTTTGATACACATTTATTCATTCTCGTTCATTTGATCTCCCTCTGCCGGTCTCGGACCAACTTTATCTACCTTTATTACTTCTCAGCTGGGGACCTCACAGAGACCTTCGACTGAGCACCCACGCGGTGCCGGACCACTCTGTCAAAGGTATTGTAGCTTGCTTTAAAGTTCAATCAGTCATCAGCAGTTTAACTTAATTTGTCTCTATTATCGTGTGCGTTTTAACAATATTCGTTCCCGTGCTCGCCATACAATGTTGCTGCTTGCAACCTTGGCTTCAACACAGACCGGTCTTGTATCGGTCCCCCAACTCACTGGCTGTGTTGCTTTCACTGAAGCGGCTTTGTTCTTGGAGCCAAGGACAGTACCACAGTGGCTGGAGATTCTCTCCGCCTTCATTACTGACACGGGAGGGCCCCGGATACCTCAGACACAGAATGCAGGATTCTTCAGCCTGGTTTCCTGGTCGAACGATTTCTCTCGAGGTTTCGTGGAAGTAACGGTTCCTTGTCGAAGACGTCAAGGGAACTTCTCTCCGTGCGAACCCTTTCTGTTTCACCGTCTTTCTCCTCTCATTAAACTGCCATCTTGGAACTGCTGTTTCCTCGTGTGCTTTGCCTCTCTCAGAGTGCGTTTATCCGTGTGGAGAAGTGTAATGGAAGTCAGATGTGAGTAATTGTCGATAATTGCCTGACCTCGCCTGACCATAGTATTATATATAGAGTATAGTAAAGGGGAAGGGGTAGAGTTCCTAAACTGACCCAGGTGATCCTCCCGCACTGGTCCACCCCCAGGAACTGGATCCAAAAGCGATGCCCATGTCCTGGCCACCTGGATGACAGATCCCCGGGGACTAGTGGTGGGTGAGACACCTTCTGGTTTCTCACAGGTGCCTGGAAAGGAATTCAGGATTTATAGCCGATGGCTTGTATTTCCTTACCAGCTCCTTATTGAAATCAGGAGTGGTATCCACGTTATGCTAACTGTGCAATATATTGTTCTTCAGTGCAGAGTGAAAGGGCAGAAGAGGTTCTTTTGAGGGGGTCCCATGTCCAGGATATCAGTGAGATCATCCTGTACAATATCCTTTGCAGGATGTCCCCAGCTCAAATATTCAGTGACCTTATTCATCACAGACGTGTACGCCGCACTGGGATGGGCAGCCGAATCTGGAGCAGCGAAGTCCACTACTGGCTTCTTTTAAGCACGTAGTCAAGTCTTCAATTAAGGAATTCTTTGAAATGAGTTCCTCAGGGACATACGGGGCACCTCAAAACGTTCAAACCCAAAGGGTAAAACGTGTCGTCTTCTTCCTCATCTTCAGAAATTGACACAATGGACTTGAAATAGTCTTTTTTTGACAAGGGTTTAAAACCTGAAGATGGGTCGGAGAATGACGCTGACAAATTCGATGAAGACCTCAATGTCGCGCCATTTGATAACAAAGAAGTGGAAACCTTTGGCTTTGATGCTTCTCATATGTTCGACACTGTCAATGCCACTCAAGTAGGCATCTCAGGTATTTGACTGGGCTCTTGGGAGCACAAGTCGCGACCAACGCCTCAATGCCTGCTTTAAGAGGCGTGGTGCAGTCAATAGCTTTTTTCAGCTCTTTCGAGCGACCAGGTGGGGCCACCTTCGAAAAAACATCCATTTTGAGAGGGAACTGTTCCCAATCTGCTTTTGGGGGAGACTTGTCTGGGACGGTTTCTTACCTACAACTCAATTTCTCCAGTGGTATCTTTCATGGATTCACATGCTGTGAATATTCCCCTTCGTCAGGCTGGGAATCCCCAGTTACTTTGATTTAGTAATTTTCCTATGGAAAAACCTTGACACCTTGAGTGTCCCATCAACGTCGTTAGGGGTGCTTTTGGTCCCCACCAATAGGACATCAAGTGTATAGCTCCGTCCCAGCTGCTTCCCCTCAGATTGTAACCACTCCAACTGGAGGATAGCCCCCCTGTAGAGGATCTTTGCCTGAAGGGGAAAGCTATGGGCCGCATGTGAATCCATGAAAAATACCAACGCTGGAGAAATGGAGTTACAAGTAAGAAACTACTCCTTTCTCCAGCATTGGATCTTTCATGGATTTACATGCTGTGAATAGATTTTAAAGCAGTATACATGTAGGTGGAGATAAACCAGGCAAACAAAGATTAGAAACGTTTGCATTTTTCTGCGCTTATGCGAGAAGAACAAGTTACTTACCAACTTTAACGTTCTTTCGATTGGATGTTCCTCCCATTTATTCCTCATCTTAGATATATCTTTTCCTTCAGCTTGCTGCTTCAAATACTTACCAACTGTAACGTTCTTTCGATTGGATGTTCCTCCCACGTATTCCTCATCTTAGATATATCCTCACCTTCAGCTTGCTGCTTCAGAAAAAATATTTCTTCTCTCCACCAGAGGGCGCTCCTCTCGAGGCTGCGGCGTCCATGTCCCTCGGCGGCATCCGTCGAGCACTGACGTCATCCACTGTATAAGAGCCTGGAGCGCACCTGTTGGCTTCAGTTCTGTTTTTTGTATATTGTAGCCCCTGTATTTTAATTAATGACGTGACTCTTTTGACCCAAGCCTTAAAAGAATCTAGAATGTAATTCACGTAAACTGTACTGTGGGGTTGGTTGGGAGGGTCGATGAGGAATACGTGGGAGGAACATCCAATCGAAAGAATGTTACAGTTGGTAAGTAACTTGTTCTTCGAATGGATTGTGTCCTCCCACGTATTCCTTCCTCATCTTAGATAGACTCCCAAAGCAGTTTTGTCTCGGAGGTGGGAGTACAGATTTTTTCTAATCGTGTACAGAATGGCAAACTGACTTCCTAGAGAAGAAGTCGAGTCCAAAGCATAATGTCTTATAAAGGTATGCATGGATAACCATGTGGCTGCTGCACAAATATCTTGTACAGGGACACCCCTTTTTAGTGCTGTTGAAGTTGCCATGCCCCTGGTTGAATGAGCTCTCAGTCCATCAGGTGGTTCTTTCCCAGCCAATCTATAACATTATGTTATAGCCAAAATTATTAATCTAGATAATGTTTGTTTAGTTACCGCAAGTCCCGGTTTGCGTCCAGTGTACCCCACAAAGAGTTGATCACACTGACGTACTTTTGCCAATCTTGAAATGTAGAAACTAAGAGCTCTTCTGGGATCTAGTCTATGTAGCCGCTCCTCTTCTTTGCTTGCATGAGGAGGAGGGTAAAAAGTAGGTAAAGTTATTTTCTGTGACAGATGAAAATCCGGAACAATTTTTGGCAAAAAAGATGGTTTAACTACTTTAACCTTATAAAAGATAGTGTGAGGAGGACCGTTAGAAAGCGCCTGCAACTCACTTACCCTGCGGGCTGATGTCAATGCTACAAGAAGTATTGTTTTCAAAGTAAGGAGCCTTAGCGGACAAGATTGTAAAGGCTCAAATGGAATGCATGTGAGGAATTTTAGAACTAAGTTCAAATCCCACACTGGAACCTGGAAAGGTATTGGTGCAAATACATTATTTAACCATTTTAAGAATTGAATTATTAAAAGGTATCTTGAAGTAAGATTCCTCTTCTGAAGAGCGCTTAAAAATGGATAGTGCTGCTAAGTATCCCTTTATCGTACCAACCTGGAGTCCCAGATTAACTAAATGTAATAGAAAAGATAAAATTGTGGGGATATAACATTGAATTGGATCCACATTCTTTTCTCTGCACCAGTTACTGAACTTGATCCAACGACACCGATACAGAGGTTTGGTTGCTGGCCTTCTGGCCGAAAGCAAAATTTCCATCACGTCATCCGGAAGATCCCAATCCTTATATCTCAACCTCTCAGAAGCCATGCGTGAAGGTTGAGTTTGTTGACCTCCGGATGGAGAACATGGCCTTCCTCTCGCGAGAGAAGATCCTCTCTTCTTGGAAGGCGTATTGGAGGGCAGATGGACATATCCAGAAGGTCCGTGTACCACGTTCTCCTGGCCCAATCCGGGGCAATTAGGATCATGGTTTTCCTGAACTTTCTCAACCTCCTGATTACTTGAGGGATCACAGGGACTGGAGGGTATGCATACAGAAGTGGAAACTCCAAGTCCACTACAAACGCGTCCCCTAGAGCTCCTCTCGGGGGAAATTCCCTACCGTTCGCACTTCCGGTTGGTACTGGTCGCGAACAGATCCACTTGAGGGGTTCCCCAAAGGGCAAAGATCTCTTGAATGACTTCCTGAGCTATCTCCCACTCGTGGGGGACTGGGCTCTGCCTGCTCAGAGCGCCCGCTGCTGTGTTTTGCTCTACAGCTAGATGAATAGCCGAAAGAGAGATCCCTTCTTGTTTTGCCCAGAACCAGAGTTGCATCGCCTCTCTGCACAGCGGCAGTGACACCACTCCTCTCTCTTGTTGAGGTAATACATGGCCAGTGTGTTGTCCGTCATTATCAGAACCTTCTTTCCCCATACAGAGGGAAGGAAGGCCTTCAGCGCTAGTCTGATTGCCCTCAACTCCAAAAGGTTGATGTGTAGTTTGGACTCTGATGGAGACCAACGACCGCTGTTTGTCAGATCGTTGGTGTGGGCTCCCCACCCCGTGAGTGAGGCGTCCGTCACTACTGTTATCTACGGCCATGGTTGCCAAAAAGATTCTCCTCTGAGGATATGATGTCTGCACGCCCACCATTGTAGATCCTGTGCCACTTTGGCTGGAACCTGCAACAGATCTGACATTTCCCCTGACAATTGGGACCATTGAGTTCGGAGAGCCCTTTGAAGGGATCTCATTCTCAATCTGGCTTCTGGCACTAGAAAAATGCAGGATGCCATTAGGCCGAGCAATCTGAGAAAATCGAAGGCCGGAAGACACTGGGCATTCTGGAATTTTGTTAGCATCTGCAGAATGTGGTGAGCTCTCTCTTCGGGAGGCGAGGCTTTGCCCGAGCAAGTATCCAGGACTGCTCCGATAAACTGGAGTTTCTGTGATGGTATCATGTTTGACTTTTTTAAATTCAGAGAAAACCCTAGTTCGTGAAGGAAGTGACAAGTCTTGGACAGATGATCCTGGGCTTGTTCTGGGGAACGTGCTCTGATCATCCAATCGTCCAGATAGGGGTAGACATGAATCCCCCCCTCTCCTGAGACTCGCTGCCACTACCGCCATCAACTAGGTGAAAACTCTTGGGGCAGAGGTTAACCCGAATGGCAGAACTCGAAACCGATAGTGAGAATTGCCCATCGCAAACCTTAGGTACTTTCTGTGCTTGAGATGGATTGGCACATGAAAGTAAGAATCCTGAAGGTTCAATGATACCAACCAATCCTGGAGTTAAAGAGCCTGAAGGATCTGAGAAAGTGTGACCATCTTGAACTTGTCCTTCTTAGGAACTTGTTCAAGTTTCTCAAGTCCAAGATGGGTCTCAGTCCTCTGTCTTTCTTTGGGATGAGGAAATATGGGGAATACCAACCCTTGTCCCTCTCCACTACAGGTACATGTTCTATTGCACCTTTCTGTAGTAGGGTTAAGACTTCCTGCAACAGGAGCGGTTCCGGATGTTTGACAGAGTTGTATCCCGGGGGGTGAGAGGGGTGATTCTGAGGTTTCTTTAGAAAAGGAAGGCAGTAACCTTGGGATACTGTTTCCAGTGCCCAAGCGTCTGAAGTAATGCCCCGCCATTCTTCTAGATGCTGTGAGATCCTGCCTCCCACCGGGGTCTTGTGGGTCAAAACTTCAGAGTGGTTTTGCGGTAGCTGCAGCAGCGGCTGAAGGGACAGATGCCGCTGCTGGGGCAGTTCTAGCACCTTTTCCTTGCCCCCGAGAAAACTTTCTTTGACCTCTCTGACTGGCCTGTCCTCTTCCTTTTTCAATTGAGGAATAATAACGAAAAGGATGACCCCTGCAGGAAGATGAGCCTGTGTAGGGGCGTTGCTGAGGTTGTTTTATAGCGGCACTGAGAGATTTAGCCTCCGCTTTGGAGATCTGCAGCTTCTCCAAACTTTCATCCGCCTTGCTGCCAAACAACCTCGAGCCGTCAAAAGGCATTTGAAGAAGCCTGGATTGTACATCCAATGCAAAACCAGACTTTCTTAGCCACGCAAATCTATGTAGCACCGTGCTAGTTGCAATGGACCTACTGATACTGTCAGCTGTGTCCAAACCTGATTGAAGGCATTCTCCCGGAGCCTCCTTTCCATCCCTTATAATGGCTAGAAAGCCATCACGCTCTTCACCTTCTGGGATGTGTTCAGCTGCAGCTGACATGCAGTCCCACAGGGTATATGTGAACCTTGCCAAGGAACAGGTTACATTAGTAGACTTCAAAGCCATACTCCCTCATGTAATAATCTTCCTAGACCATGTATCCACCTTTTTATCATCCCTATCTGGAGGGACTGTAGGGTATGCAGCATTTCTTGTGGAAGTGGCTGCTTGTACTACCAGACTTTCTGGAGTTGGATGTTTGCTCAGGTATTCTGGATCAGAATTGCAGGGTCTATATTTAGACACACATTTTTTATTTACTGCCGGGATGGCTTCAGGGTGTTCCCATCCAGAATTAACCCTTCTGTGCAAGGCAATGTGAAATGGAAGAATGGGGTCTTGCTGAGGTGTTCCTGATAGAATATCAGTCATGTCATCATCCCGAAAGAGTGGTGAACTTCTACCCCACCCCATAAATTCAGTAACTCTATTCATAAGTTTTCTGTAACCCGCATCAGCCTGCTCTGATGGGTCTGGCTTATCAAATTCGTACTCTGGAGAAGTGTCCAGACCACTTGCTGTTTGCAGACATTCTTGTAAATCTTGAATTTTTGACTGAGGATTAATTCATTCCTCTGGAACAGATCTTGTGCCACATTTAACACCAGCGGAGTTGACTTCTTCCTCTTCTGATGATTCTCCCTCATAGATAGATGACATGGTCCTAAAGAAATCATGTCTACTCTCAGGTTGAAAAACCTTTTCTGGTAATGTGGGGGTTTCCCTTATTAAAGGCTTGGGCGTTGATGAAAAAGTTGATGGCATCGATGCTGTAACCACAGCCTTCGATGTCGTCGAGGGAACCTTCGATGACCTTGATGTAATCGTCGAGGGAGTTGTGGAAACTGTCGAAGGAGCTTTCGAAGTTATCGATCGTGAACTCGACGTAACTTCCTTCGAAAGAGTTGTCGACTCGAGAGCCTTCGAAGACTTCGATGGCGTCAACGTCGACTTCGATGGCGTATGATGTTTCAACGCCATTTTGTTTCCCTCTACCTTCGATTTATGCACCGGAAGGTCTTTTTCATGAGGTGATCGGGAAGAGTCCGTAGATGACAGCCTCGATGACTTTTTATCAGCTTTGCTTGTTTGGACCTTCCTCTGTCACGTTTTTCGTGAGCACGGGCATGGTCTTCTTTAGCCTTTTTTTAGGGGGTCGGGCCTCGTTCTCAAAAATCTTTAGCATGGAAACTCGAAAGGCTTCCCATTTACTCGGGGAGTCATGCTATGATGGGCATGCTATCACCTCCTCTGAAGATGTCGAGGAAGAAGAGGGAGATCGATGTCACCTTTTCTTTGTCTTCTTGGATGACGAAGAAGACTTTCTCGATCTACTCCTCGACCTATGTTTTTTACGATATTTTAGCGAAGACTCAGCCTAGTCATTCCCCTGCGAAGTAGACTTCGATGAACCCTCCCTCATCACCAGTTTACCTCTACATTCTTTTAAGGCCTTATGGGTCATCGACTGGCACAAACCACAGTCTTCAATTCGGTGGTCGGAACCGAGGCACCAAAGACAATTCTTGTGTGGATCGGTCAAAGACATTTTCTTTCCACATTTTAGACATTTTTTAAAACGTCTACGGTGTGGAAGGGTTCGATGAAGACGACATAGCTTTTTCTTTTTACGAAAGACTGAAGCGCCATTTGAAACGATCCGAAGCAAAGCTAACGGAAAAACGGAACTGAAGCCAACGGGCACGCTCGAGGCTCTTATACAGTGGATGACATCGGTGCTCGATGGATGCTGCCGAGGGACATCAACGCTGCGGCCTTGAGAGGAGCGCCCTCTGGAATAGAGAAGAAAAAAATTCCGAAGCAGCAAGCTGAAGGTAAGGATATATCTAATATGAGGAATACGTGGGAGGAACATCCAATTGAAAGAACATTACAGTTGGTAAGTATCCGAAGCAGCAAGCTGAAGATAAGGATATATCTAAGATGAGGAATACATGGGAGGACACAGGTGTGCAGTCAAAAAATCGAAAACATTTCGTCGAAAGTCATAATATCGAAAACAAAAAGGTCGAAAAAAAAAAAGTTGAATACCCCTTTTTTTAATTATATATTTATTTTGGGGTCTGGGAATAAAAAAATGGGTAAAAAAAATTAAAAAAGGGGGGTTGGGGGGGAACCCCCCCATTTCGAATAAAAAGCTATTTTAAAAAAAAAAAATTGAAATTTTAGTTTTCGACATTTTTTCCATATTATGACTTTCGAAAAAATGACATTCGATTATATCACTATAAACCGAGGACACAATCCATTCGAAGTATACATATGTAAGTATAAGCAAAAACACCCGGAAGCTACAAGGCTACAGCCGTCGAAGGACTGCCCCTCCCATCTGCATGTCTTCCATGTGCTGCTGTTGTAGGCAGTAGTGCCTGGTAAATGTGTGAGGCACTGCCCATTTTGCCGCCTGTATTTGATGGACACTCCCGACCAAAGAGCAGCTGAGGCAGCTTTGGCCCTTGTAGAATGTGCCCTAGCTGCAGTTTGCAGTGGCCTGTTGGCATTTGCGTGGAGGAAGGAAATCGCTGAGGATATACACCTTGCGATGACTTGTTTTGTGATGGACAAAGAGCTGTTTTGTTGCTCTAAATGATTTTGTGCGGTCCAGATAATATTTAAATTCCCTTAAACCACCTTTTAAAGAGGTAGACAGAACAAGGCCTAATCACATCCGGAGAGTGTAGAGCTCTATCTGCTGGGGATGTGGCATTTTGAAAGAATGTAGGCTGGGTGATGGTCGCATTCTTGTGAAATTCTGATGGTACTTTTGGGATGAAGTGAGGATTGGTGGAAAGGATTACCTTGTCCTTTGTGAATCGGAGATACAGAGTGTCCACTACTAAAGCTTACAGTTCATAGGCTTGTCTGGAGAATGGAATGGCGATTAAGAATGCCACTTTCCAGGTCAGAAACTTGATGTGTGTCGTCGATGGCGCTTCGAAAGGGTTTTAGTGAGAACAGCCAGTACCAGATTTGAGCTCCATACCAGTGGAATTCTTTTCTTTGGAGGACAGGTACGAAAAAGTCCCTTTTGGAAGTGTTTGAGCAGCCTGTCGCTGTAGAATCTAGAGATTGCATCTAAGTGAACTTTTATAGAACAGATCGTTAGACCTTCTTTTGCCAGTTTGAGTAAGTTAGGGAGAACTTGTTGAGGTTTTATGGCTAGTGGTTGAAGGTCGGGCTGCTGCGCACACCATGTACAGAACCTTTTCCATTTGTGGTTGTAGGAAATGTTAGTGGACGGGGCCCTGGCTGCCGCTAGTATGCACTGGCAGTCTTGCGGGATGTTTAGGTGGCTGAATTTGGCATGATGAGAAGCCATGCTGTTAGTTTGAGGGAGCCTGGGTTGTGATGTAGAATCATTCCATCATTCTGTGATAGGAGATCAGCGTGAGATCCCAGATGGATGGGATTGTCCGCCACCAGTTGAAGGAAGTCCTAGAACCAGATTTGTCTGGGCCCGTATCATCTGGATCATTTTCCTGATGAGAGGGAATGGAGGGAACGCATATGCGAACATGCCGGTCCATGGGAACGAGAATGCGTCGCCTTGAGAGCTGGGATGTGGAATCCTGCTCGCAGATTTCTTGCACTGCTTGTTGACCTGTGTAGCGAAGAGGTCTAGAGGAGGATGACCCAATACCAAGAAGATTCTGGATACTTGGTTGTTATGTAGTTGTCATTCATGGGACTGCAACAAGTCCCTGCTGATGGTGTCCGCTTGTTTGTTGTGTATCCACGAGAAGTGGAAGACTTGCAACAGAATGTTGTTGTGAATTGCCCAGTGCCAAATGGTATGTGCTTCTTGAGACAGGGTGTTTGACCATGTTCCGCCTTGTTTGCGCAGATAAAACATTGTGGTGATATTGTCTGTGAGGACTCGCACTACTGAATTCCTGATTAGCTGGAGGAAAGACATTAGGGCCCAATGTACTGCCCGTAGTTACAGGACATTTTTGTGGAGAATGGATTCTTCGGGAGTCCACAGGCCTTTGACTTGGGGCTTGTCTAGGTGAGCTCCCCACCCTGCCAGGGAAGTGTCGGTTACGATTGTGAGATGGTAATTGGGTTCCACAAGGGGCATCCCTTTCGAGATGTTGTTGTGAACTGTCCACCATTTTAGTGAGTTTGAGAGAATCCAAGTGATGGTAATTTTGTCTGATCCGGACCTGTGTGTTTGGGACCATCTGGTAGCTAGAAATCTTTGTACTGGCCGCATGTTTAGCCTGCAATTGGGTATTAGTGGAATGCAGGATGACATGGTCCCTAGTAGAGCCATGTATTTGCGCACCATGATGAATCTGTTTGGAGTGAAGGAATTCGTCAGGGTTATTAATTGTTTCACTATGTCGGTTGAGGGTTTGATGAGACTTTGATCGTGAGAAATTGAGCGCCCAGGAACACCAAACATTTTGAAGGAACTGTAGAAGATTTGGTGTAATTGATTGCAAATCCCAATTGTTGGAGAAGAGCTTCTATTTGTCTCAGAGAAACCGTGGTTTGTTGATATGTTGAACCTCAAACCAACCAGTCGTCTAGGTATGGGTAGACATGGTGGCTCTGTTTTCTGCGAAAAGCTGCCACTGGTGCTAGACATTTTGTGAACGTCCTGGGGACTGATTTGAGGCTGAATGGAAGTTCTCGAAATTGGTAATGACTTTCGTCGACCTTGAATCTGAGATACTTTCGGTGTCTTGGATGTATTGGGATGTGGAAGTATGCATCTTTGATGCCTTATTCCACCAGATAAACGTGGGGCTGTACGGCCTTTATGACGTCTTGTATTGTGACCATCTTGAACTTTCGTTTTTTGATGTTTTTGTTTAACTTACGCAAGTCCAGGATGGGGCGCCACTTTCCGTCTGGTTTCTTGACAACAAAGTATCTGGAGTATACTCCTTTTCCCTTTCCAGAATGAGGAACTTTTTCAATTGCCCGTTTCTTTAACATTTGGCGCACTTCCTGTTGTAGAATTGGAAAGTGCGGGTGCGAAACCTTTATGGGAGGTAACCGTTTCTGTGTGCATTTGAATTCTAACAATTGACCGTGCTGGATGGTATCTAGCACCCATCTATCTTTTGTAATTGTTTACCACTTGTTGAGATGAATGTCACATTTCCTCCCACCTGTGTGAAGCCCTGAGGAAGTCATTGTTGGGCCTTGTTCTGTCTACCTCTTCGAAAGGTAACCACCTTTTAAAGAGGGAGACAGAACAAGGCCTGCGTTTATGCTGTCCCTGGTGATACTCCCTGCTGCGCTGTGAGGACTGGTAGTTTCTCTTGTATCCCTGAGAGTAGTATCCGGATCTGCCATAGTTTTTGTTGTCCCTTGAGGACGAGAACCTAGAATGAACCGAGGCACAAATACCTTCTGCATTGTAAGGTTGTTAGTGATCTAGCAGTATCAGAGTTTGCATTCATTGTTTTGAGGACCTCATTGATCTTGTCACCAAAAAGGTTTTCTCCCTCAAACAGCATGTCAACCACCTTATGTTGTACCTCCTGCCGAAAGTATGCGCAACGTAGCCATCCTTGCCTTCTGGGGACGACCCCATTACCAATTTGTTTGAATGTTGTTTCTGCAAGATGCACTGCGATGTTAATGCTGCGGTTTGAGGCCTCCTCCCCTTCACGCACCAGTGTCATGGCTTCTTTCACCTGTTGCTCTGGCAAGTGCTCTAATATAGGAGCCAAGCGATGCTCCATTTCTCGATCGTAGCGAGAAACTATTGCAATGGCCTTGGCCGCTTTGACTGTTGTTGCCCCGATAGTGAGCACTTTTTTTTTACCAAAGGCATCTATTTTTCTGCCTTCAGTGTCTGGGGGAGTGGTGCATTTGTGCTGCGTTGAAGCCTTGTGACCCGCTGCCGCTGACACAACCGGCTCTGGAGAAAGTTGTGAGGTGAGATATTTTGGTGTTGTGTCTAGTACCTTACATTTTTTGGCCAGTCTCCCTTTAAGTGCCAGTTCAGAGAGTGGGTGTTTGAGAGTACGTAGGCCTTCTTGCCAAACATGATCTAGGATGGGTATACAAAACACAGCCATTCTGTGCTTGCCCATGTGGTCAAAAAGAACGCAATATTTCTTTTCTTCTGCAGGAGTTAAACCAAATTCCTGGAACGCTTTAGATACCATGGAGTGGAAAGCCCGAATGTCATCTGGAGGACAGGGTTGAGCTGGACTACCTTATGTATCTTGACCCGGGTCATCCGTGTCCGACGTATCGTCTCTGCGAGGCAAAGATGAAGAGGCTGTAGAGCTTGTGTCTCTTGGGACTGTGTCTTGGTCTGTGTCTACTAGTTCCGCCTCTTCTTGTTTGCGTTTTCGCAGACTACCTATTCGTGGAGGTGGAGGTCTAGGAGGAGATTGGGCTTTGTGGTATGTTATGTATTCTTAGAGGTGTTTCTTCTCCTCTTGATGGAAGGCGATACGAAGGCTTGTCCTGAATATGAGTTTGGGACCTGCCATCCTCAGGATTGGAATCCGTGATCCCTGGGCACTCCTCTCTTGGAGGCTTGAAATCTGATGTTATTTCATGCTGTAATATTTAATCGATCATGATGTCGGAGTAGCTTATAGGAGACATTCCTAGAGGAAGATGCCCATTCTCTACAGAGAACCCATGTCATGGTTTTTAGTATTCCTTTACTGCCTGCTGATATACTGTCCTGTTGTTGGATAGGTAATTCCGTGGTTTCAGTCGTGGTAGTGGTTGATGGGGTTGATGGCAGTGCAGCCTCACTCCGAACGATTTGTGTTTTTGGGTCGACAAGTAATGTCCCAATTTCATCGTCGTTTTCATCAATGGAGTATCGACGGCGATTTGGTCGTCAGAGGATGCTTCGCAGACAACTCTTGTCCAGAAGAGGATCTGTGACCTTCTTTAGAAGTGCGGAACTCTGAGGACGAATGGTGTTTCTTTTTTGCGGACGAAGACGAGGTCTTCGTGGACGTCTTGGATTTGTGTTTGTCCTTCGTCAGAAAGGAAGTTCTCGACAAATGGGGTGTGGTTTTAGTCGAAGGGCGTGAACCTTTATCCGTCGTTTTATTCCAATGGTGTTTTCGTCGATGGGACTATAGACACAGATTGGGAACCCTCACTCTTAGCTGGTGTTTTTTTAACAGGAGACTGGGAGTGTTTGGCCTTATTGTGGCTCATCGATGATTTTTGCTCACCTGTTTTTTGTTTCTCCACTGAAGGTTCTTCAGACTTTGACCTGTGGCCTGATGGAGACCTCTTGCTTGTCAGAGGGAGTGGTAGCTCTCCCACTCCTTGATGAACCCGTTTCCGACGCTGGGTATGCTCCTTCATTAAGCCAACGAATGAGGCAACAGTTTCTGCCTTTAAAGGTTTTCTGTGAAAAACCCTGACAGATTTCACATTCCTGCGGTGAATAGTTAGGGTAGAGGCAGTATAAACAATCTGCATGCCTGTCACCTTCGTACACATTATTTAGGACGCAAGTTTCACAGGGCCTGAACATGGATTTTATTGGTCCAACTGTCTCCATGTTTGTAAACGGGACCGTAGATGAGTCATTGGTTGCTCCGGTTGGAGTATAAACTGAAAAATATATATTTTGTGTGGAAAGATATTTCCTCTTTGGAGAGAAGACACTCGAGGAATCCCACTAGCTAGAAAGACAGTTGGAATCTGAGGGGAAGCTGCTGGGCAGGTCTATACACTCAACATCCTATTGGTGGGGACCAAAAGCACCCACAATGACATTGGTGGGACATTCAAGCTGTCAAAGTTTTTCCATAGGAAAATTACTAAATCAAAGTAACCGGGGATTCTATCAGGTAAGAAATCTAATGACAAGAAACAATGGCGTCTCTTCTTGGATTTTCTTCGAGAGGATGAAGATGATGTGTGGTTTGAAACACCCCTTGATTTTGACCGCTTTGAAAGTTTGGGTTGCTTTTAGAGGAGGGGGTTTTGACACAGATCGACCGAAGGTGAGTTGTGACTTCTTCTCCTTCGAGGTCTTGCTAGTCATGAACTGACAAGAACCACAGACGTTGACCTTGTGCTCTTCACCTATACACCAGAGGTATATTCTGTGTGTATCTTTGATCGACAGCTTTGAGTCACAGTCCACACACCTCTTGAAACCCGTCTTCAGAGTAGACATACTCAAAGAATTTAAAACTACACAATAGAAAGAGTCATTGAGGTGAGGTGAGTCGAAGCATTATGAAGCATGCTGTGCATGCGGAAAAAGCGGAACTGAGGCAACGGGCGCAGTGCATGCCATTTGTACCAACAATGACGTCATGTCCACGCTGGGGATTGAAGCCCCTGAGAGACATCGTCTCGATGACGCACTGTGCTCTCTGCTGTCGAAAATATTTCTGAAACTGGAAACAGGATATTGGTATGTAAAAGATGAGGAATCCGTGGGAAGACACAATCCACTAGAAGTGGGAAGATTTGGGGGGGCCTGGCTTAGTTGGAGGGCCATATAGACACTCTCTGCTTCGGCTCCTGCGCATGGGGAAGGCGGCAGTCTTTCACATCCATTTCTTCAGCTGCAGCGTCGGCAGTGGTGCCGCTGGGTGCGGGATTGCCTCATGCCCGCTCTGTGAAAGTTTGGGGCTTTGAGTTGCCCCTGTTGTCTAGATGTTCTCTGGCACCGGAGAACTCACTCTGCAGAAGCCCAAGATGGCGCCGTCCGGGGCGTGTTGTCATTGAGCAGGCTGCTGCTTGCCTGTTTCGGGAGGATTGGAGCTGCAGAGTGGTAGCGGGGGTCACTGGAACTGACTGCTGAGACGTGCAGTGTACATACCGTGAACAGAGGGGATGGAAGCTGCTGTGGAGTATTATTGGGGTATTAACCCGTGCACCATTTGAACGGCAGTGTGGATGAGGGGCGAACACGCAGCCTACTCTTTAGCATTGCTGGGCTCGGCTGCATGCAGTGTTGGTACCTAGCCCTCCTACGGGGCCCTACATTTGCTGCCCCTGTACTGTTGGGCTTTGATGACTGGAATGTTTTATAGGCTGCCCTGCTACTGCTATGTAATCTTCTGCATTGGATCCTGATTGGACTTTATTGCAGGTACTGAGGGATGCCTCTGCCACAGCCATAAATAACTGTATATCGCTTTCTCTACGCTGCTGGTGCCTCCCCCGGCTTACTAGATTTATGCTGCTTTGTACTTCTAGAGGGCCCTGAACCACTCCAAGCTTGAACCCCCTTTCTGCCATTCTATGCTGGCAGTGCTTTTCATTTGACAATAGGGCGTCTCTAGCAGTACCTCGGTGTAGATTCACCTTGCCTGGGGGCTGGTAACGTGTGCAGTGGAGACAGCTCTTTAGGGGCACCAGCAGCTGCTCAGCGATATTGTCTATGGGGTTAATAGCAGACCCCCTCAAGCCTTAACATGTCATTGGGCAACTCGCAGAAACCCAGATCCTCGGGCATCAAGGAATTTTTGACTACACCAGGCCAACATAAGCAGGTGCAGGCAGTCTCCTCTAGGGTCTCGGAGGATAAGTTGGATGAGGAAGAAACACCTACACCACTAACAAAGGCAGACATTGCTCTTCTCCTTCAAACTTTGAAGGCTTAGATGCTGACGGAATCCACACATGATATTTCAGCAAGTCAGGTGGATTTTGCTCAGGCCATATTTGAAATCAGTAAGAGTGTGGACTCGATGGGGGACATGCTGGCGGACATATAGAGCTCCGTCATGGAGCTCTCCAATGATCTATCAGACATGGAGCAATACTTGGTTTCCCTAGAAGAACAACAGGCGCTTATGCTAACGAACATTGAAGATGGGGAGAACAGATTGAGACGGAACAACATACGGTTGCAGGGGATCCCCCAATCCGTCCCTGACGCTCATCTTATGCCTTATGTACAGGATTGTTTTGGGAGATTTTAGGCCTTCCGGAGGAAGCAGACATGATAGACATTGTGTACTTCAGCATACCAAAAAAGCAAGGGGTACCTTCCGGATGTCCTCACTAGAGTCCTTTTTTTCACATAAAGGAAGAAATCATGAAGGCCAGAGGATTCCCGGGCTACACTTTTTGTGGCGTGAAAATCTGCATTTGCCAAGACCTGGCGCAACTCACTCTACAGAAGCGACAAGGGATGCGCCATGTTACCACTTGGCTGCGTTATCATGCCATTACATACAGATGGGGGGGTCCCCTTTAAGCTTCTCTTTGACTCTGTAAGGAAGGCATGGTATCAAACAGTGAGACAGACATAAGTGATCACAGTTCAAGGGTGTTTATTGAACTTCAATTGGGTTCGAAAAACACCTATCTAAACCTAAATCTAAAGATGGGAGCAGGCTACAACCATCACATAATAATAATGCAGTCCTAGTGGTGTTTTTCCAAAATAAAAGGGCCTATACTAATAAACTTATTGCCAATCCTGAAACAATGCTCTGCAAAAGAAAAGTGTTGAAGACATGATATGTCAGGATAAGCCGTTGGCTTTGCTTTCCCACATTTTCTGCACGGGACAAGGTGGCACACTCAAGCCTAGCACAGTCTCTGGCTTCTCTTCTTTTTCACAGGGCCTGATGAAATATGACAAACAACAAAGTTCCTTTTTCTTTAGGGTTTCACACGTACAAATTCCCGCGTGATTTTCTGTTCACCCTGGGTCCTCCTCTGACGGACTCAGACCCACCTTCTTAGGATTTCCCACATACACATTCTTGGGGGATTTTCTGTTCACCCCGGGCCCCCCACCGCCGGGCTCCCTCCCACTTTAACACAAAGCTTTCAATTGATCTCCCTCTGCTGGGCTCGGACCAACTTTATCAACTTTGCTACAAATGTTCTTTACTGTAACAACATGGAACACATTTGATTGTGCATGGAGTTTTGCTTGATTTGTCGCAGGACCACTTCGATTCACAATTCTCTAAAACTCTTTCACTTTTCATCTGGATACCTTACAGAGACCTTCAAATGAGCACCCACTTTGTGCCGGACCGCTCTGTCAAAGGTATTGTCTCTGTTTCAAAGTTCAGTCACTCATCAGCAGTTCAAAATCACTTGCGTCTTTTATCACACGTATTTCAAACAATGTTTGTTCCAGCACTCACCATACAATGTTGCTGCTTTCAACTTTGGCTTCAAAACGGAGCCAAGGACAACACCACAGCAGCTGGTAATTCTACCCACCTTGATTCTTGACGCGGGAGGCCCTGGGTTTCTCCGATACACAACGCAGGATTCTTCAGCCTGTTTTCCTGGTCTTACGCTTTCCAATCTCGAGGGCTCATGATGAAAGCAACGTTTCTTTGTCGAAAAGGTCAAGGGAACCTCCCTCCTTGCAATCCCATTCTGTTTTGCGCCATTCTCCTCTTGTTAAACTGCCATCTTTGAACTGCTGTTTCCTTGTGTGCCTTTGCTTTGCCTCGCTCAGAGGGTGCTCTCGTGCGCCATCGTTTTTATCCGTGTGGGGAAGTGTAATGGAAGTCAGGTGTGAGTGATTGCGATAATAGCCTGACCTCGCCTGACCATAGTATTGGGACACGTCATGTATACGGCTCGGTGTTAGTCCGTTTTCTCTCATAGTGGGCTGTCCGTGAGAAAGTGTTTGTATCGTAAAGGAGAGCGGGGAGGGGGTTGGAGTTCCTAAATATCCTACTTGATAGGATGGGGTAAAGGTGTTATAGGGAAGGCGATACTGCGCCTCACCATCCGGTGTCCAACTCCCACTCCCCGAAGACCCCTCACCAAGGTGATTCTCCTGCACTGGTCCACCCCCAGGAGCTGGCTGTGTCCTGGACACCTGGATGACAGATCCCTGGGGACTAGTGGGTGAAATACCTTCCGGTTTCTCACAACTACCAGGATGCTCCATTTCAAGTCTCTTCTTTTATTTATTTACATTTATATAGCGCAGCAGCAGCCCGGGGGCATCGTGGCGCTGTTACAGAGGATTCAGCTTGACAAGACAACAATAAGACAATGAGCATGTGGAGGACGCATACGGAGGAGGCCTCTGTTTTGCTTGGAACCACCATCTCTTTCGATGGCTTGTGTCGCTCTGGGGTTACGGTGGAATGCTCTCAATGGATTCGCTATGGCTTTGTTTGGTCACATGTATGGGCCGGTGGCTCAGGTGATGACCATTACTCTGATACTCTGTGAACAGTGCCCCCCTCCTATACAGGTTCTATCCTTCATATTGGTCAAGGTCACCAATGTTCTTTAGGTTCCGCTTTGGGGCCACATATGCCATGTTGGCTCTTTTCATGCACTTGTCATGGTTTTTTTGTTTCATATGTTCAACAGTTGTATACTATGTTCTATTGGAAGAGGGACAGATATGCGCATGCAACAGCGGGGTCCTGTATTGTTCTCTATGGGGAGCTGTCCGATTCGAAAATTGGGGAACAGGCTTTTATCTTCAGGTCTGGTGCCCACATTGCGTTGCTTCTCTCTCTCAAAATAGGGGGTGGATGGGCTGCTTATTTGAATATCACGTTGGGGCTCTGCAGATTTACATGATACCTTGGGTTGGTTGTCTCGAGTGTTCACCTAATACACATGCAATTGTCCATTAAAATTGTCTCCCTGAATGTACCGGCGTTTAACTCCCTCTTTAAGAAGAAATCACTGCTCGGTCGTCTTGCCCTCTGTGATCCTGACGTGGTTCTCCTTCAGGAGACTCACTTGAAGCAGTCTGATGAATAGCGTTTGACTTTGTGTAGGTTCCCTCATCAGTTCTTTGCCACTGCGGGTACTAAACAGAGAGGTGTGTCAATACTGCTCAATGCAAAACCGCCCTTTGTCGAAAGACGGGTGCTTACTGATAACAAGGGACGGTATGTGGGGTTGTCTGGTGTTTTGGGTGGATCTCTTGTTACTTTTGTCTCTATCTATGGCCTTAATGATAACCAGTGCTCTTTCTTTGATCACCTTTTTTAAGGGCATAGACCAGTTCGCAGATGGAGAATTGCTCTTAGGGGGTGATTTTAATGCTGTAATGGATCCGGTTAAGGATCGCTCCTTGGTGGCCTTCTCTGCATGTATCCGCTCTGCGGCTTCTCTCTCCCAGGGGGTTTGGGCATGTAGGATGCCTGCGACACCTTCATCTGGTCGATAGAGATTATACATTTTACTTTCAAGTACATGGATGTTACTATTGACATGTTTTTCTCTCCCCTTTCCACATTAGAGGCTGTCCTGGAGGCCACTATTGGGAGTAAAATCCACTCAGACCATACCTTGCTTACACTTGTAGTTTCAGTGGGACAGGATCAGCTAGCCAGACCCTGCCTTTGACGCATCAATGATGTCCTGTTGCGGGACCCTCTTGTTGAGGAAAATTAAAGGCTCAAGTAATCCAACATTTTCAGCTCAATGACACTGGGGAGGTTTCTCTGGATTCTCTGTGGGAGGCTTGTAAACCAGTGATATGGGGCGAGCTCATTAGCTTGGCTGCAGCACACCACGGGGATACTGCATGTGCAGATCTCCATCCTTGAGACTCGGGTTCAGGCTTTAGAGCAGGATCACAAACGGACGAGTTCACAGAGAATTTACCATCAGTTGAGGACTGGTAGAAGGGAGGTGGAAGCCCTCTTCACGGGAGAGGTGATTACTACACTGCCCTATTTCAGGCTGATGCCTTGGATAGTGAGCAACAGTGACACTACCTTCAACGTCCATTTCTTCCAGTGCTCTCGGCGAAGGATTGGTTGCAGAATGAGTGTCCAATTGAAGAGGAGGATGTTTGACAGGCCATTAGGATACTCCCCTCTGGTACATCAACAGACATGGATGGGTTTTTAATAGCTTTTTACAAAATATGTGCAAACCAACTGGTACCAGCACTTACGAGACTGTTCAACAATTCTTTAGTGATTGGCATCGTAACCTCCCTCATGGCGGGCTCTCACCATACCCTTTTACTTAGGCCTGGAAAAGATCTGCAGGACTGCTCGGCATGCTCGGCATACAGACCCATAGCTGTTCTGAATTATGATGCACTTATTTATTCCAAGGTCCTGGCCTTCCGTCTCGCTCCTTTGAACCCTGAGTTTGTGGGGCCAGATCAATCGGGCTTCATCCTTAATCGCCAAACACATGACAATATTTGTAGGGTAGTTAAGGCTTTGGACTGGTGTAATAAACATAAGCTTTCAATGGCTCTTGTGTCGCTTGATGCAATAAAAGCCTGCATTCAAAATGTCATTCATTCCTACATCCACCTGCACACACATGCTCACACAAGCAACAGACACTCTTTCATTCACTTGCACAAACCTACAGATACATGCACGCATACATACATACATCATTCATTACAAAAGAAACATTCTCCTTACCTGCTGCCCTGGCCCCGATGCCGTCTTTCAAGGAGGCTCTCTGGCTCTTGCGCAGCATTAATAGGAACCAGGTAGCAGAGAGAGCTTCCTAGTTCCTGAAGGCATTTGCGTGGGGGACAGAGTGTCTCTCAAACAATGCGCAGGGTGGCCTAAATATGAGTGAAGGCACAGGAGTGCTCCCTAGACACCTTTAGACATGCAGTTCCCCAGCCTTAATCCCCAATTGGCCGTGCAAGGCTGGGGAAGTAAGATGACCCCATTCTTACACTGTCTACTACTCATGCACGCTGGGGAACTTAAACTGTCAAAGGGAAACCACCTTTCTCTTTGACAGTTAACGGCAGCCCAAGAGAGCATGAGAGTGCTTTCACTGGGCTTTTTTGGCAGGTACAAAATGGGTGACAGGTGGGTGGGTGCCCCTTCACTCATTATGGAGGAGCCACCCGAGGTTGTGAAGATCCCAAAACCAGAACCTCAGCCAGAATGGGACCACAAGAATCCTGTGGCACCCTTTGTGGGTTTCAATTTGTGCAGCACGACAGAATCAGAGTAAGGGTAGGAAGGTGTAAAGGCTCTGTGCCTGTCATCCCAGGAGAGTAGAAAGGCATCA
The DNA here is from genome assembly GCF_040938575.1 of Ambystoma mexicanum. Taxonomy (NCBI): domain Eukaryota; kingdom Metazoa; phylum Chordata; class Amphibia; order Caudata; family Ambystomatidae; genus Ambystoma; species Ambystoma mexicanum. The sequence goes on along the minus strand of NC_090923.1, from coordinate 1,463,720,703 downwards.
TCCAGTGAGTCGGGGCCTTACCCAGTCATGAAGCACAGAGGTCACATTTCCTGTTCTCCTGTGTTGCAAACAGGACTACCACTGACATGCTCCACATTTGAAATATCAGTATGAAAGCCTTTCGCGTGATTTCCCACTAGTGAGGAGTGTGTGTCAGATGGCTTGAGCGCATCAGCCCATATGTTCTCCTCCCTGGCAAATAGGAAGCATCAGAGAAAAGACATACTCTAGACACCAGGTCCAAACATCAATAGCCTGTCGGCAAAGAGATGGTGATCTTGTTCCTCCCTTTTTTCAGGTAGAACATTACAGTGGTGCTGTCCATGTAGATCAACAACTGGTGTGAACCCAGCGGCGGTAGAAATTATTTCATGCCTAGAAACATTTCCTTAAAATCCAGGTAATTGATGTGCTTGACCAAGTCTTCCGGGTTCACAAATCATGTATTTCCAAGTGGTGTAGGACCGCCCCCAGCCTGCTAGAGATGCACCCATAGCCAACATTTTGGATGGTAGAGAGGTTGAGAATGGGACCCCTCGAGCTGAGGTTCTCCTCGTCCATCCACTGAAGAAGATGTAGGTGTACAGTTCTCTGAACCAATATTTCTTGTTTGTGGCTGTTTTGCTTGGCATGATTTATGAAGCCCGGTGTAGTTGTATCCGCTGCATATGTAGTCTGGCATGTGCAATAACCAGAATGCATCATGTCCTCAGTCCCAGGAGCCACTAGAATATGACTGCTGGTAAAAATACGCTCCTCTGGCACAGTCTTTTCAAGTTGTCCAATCTGTTTTAGGGCGGATAAGGCCCAGCCCAAATGCCTGTTGCTCAATATTTATTTATTGTGCATTTGTTAGGCGCTTTTACAACAAGTAAATTGTGTTTCAAACCGCCCACATGGCAACAGGGAGGGAACATGGGATTGAAATAATATATACAATGGAAGATAAAGAGGAACCTACTATGCCTTGTGAGTATTCAGAACGTGCAAGTGCCGAGAGAGAAGAGGGGAGGAGGGAGTGGGGGTAAGTGCTGGAATGTCCGTGCTCGTGGGTGAGCAGCAGATGTAAGTGACAAGTATAGTAAGTGCTAGGGAACGCTGAGCTGCAAAAAGTGGTTAAGTGCAGGCCTACAGTGGGACAGGCCCGTGGCAAATGCTGTGTGTAGTGTGAGAAACCTGAAGGTGTCTCATCCGCTAGTCCCCGGGGATCTTTCATCTAGGTAACCAGGACAGCCATCGGTTTTGGAACCAGTTCCTGGGGGTTGACCAGTGCGGGAGAATCACCTGGATGAGGGGTCTTCGGGGAGTGGAAGCGGGGCACTGAAGGGTGAGAAGCGGTATCCCCCTTCCTGCAACACCTATTCCCAATCCTACCAGGTAGGATACCTGTAAACTCAACCCCTCCCCATTTCCGACACAAACACTTTCTCACAGACAGTTAATTGTGAGCAACAACGGACTTACACTAGAGCCGTATACCTGACATGTCCCAACACCTTAGTCAGGCAAGATAGGCAATTACTACTAATTGCACACACCTGACCCTATCACACTTCCCCACACAGATAAAAGACGGAGCACGAAGGCACACACTGCGCAAGGAAAAGCACACGAGGAAGCAGCAGTTCCAAGGTGGCGATTTAACATGAGGAAAAAGGCAGCAAGACAGAGATGGTTGCAAGGAGGGAAATACCCTTGACCTCTAGAAATAAGTATGTTCACAAGCCTTGGAGAGTGAGAAGCCTAAGACAAGGAACCGAAGCTGACGAGACCAATCAAAGATATCCGGGGGGTTCCGTGTCGATAACCCAGGCCGGGAAGAGCGATTGCCGCCATGGTACTGTCGTTGGCTGCTGCAAGAAAGCTGCGCCAGTAAAAGCCGCACAGCCTGTGAGTCGGAGAAAGCGGTACGAAATCACGCTATGTTTGAACCAAGGTTGCAAGCGGCAACGTTGTGTGAAGAATTCCTCAAAAAACTGTGTTTGAAGCGCATGTGATAAGAAGCGCAAGCAACTGGAATGTAAAGGGATGAAATAACAGTTGAAAGCTGAAAACAGATATGGGTCGAGTTAAAACCTGTGCACAATCGAAAGCCTTCGATACGTATGAATACACAATTGGTCCAAACCCCACTGAGGGAGACTGGTTGAATGTGAAGAGGGACCTGAGCTCGGCTGAGGGGGATCTGAGGTGATCCGCGAGTCACCCGAGAAGGAATGGCTTTGGAAATAATATAAGGAGAAGGGATCTGAGCCTGGCTGAGGGGGTCCCGGGAGAAAACTCCCAAGATTGTTTGTTTATAAGAAGGAACTTTCTATGTTTTTTTGTTGTTTTGTACATCAGACCCTCCGAACAAGAGACTTTGATGAAAAGAGCGACTTGAGCATGGAACGTCCTGATATGTGAACTGCCATAATATCCTCATACCATAGACACCAGAGTGTACGCCGTTGCTCAGTGTGAACCCGCCTGGCCCCATGCTGAAAATGTGGGGAAAGGAGGCCATCGGCCTGAGTATTCTGAATATCATTTTGTGAACACATCTTTCTTTTCATGAATTACAACCCACACTATTTTGTAACTAGTAGTAAGGATTGGCAACAGGACTTTATTTAGCATAGGCCCTTTTATTTGACAAGACTCCACTAGGACTGCCTTCTTTATTATTTGATGGTCGTAGCTTGCTCCCATCTTAGATTTAGGTTTAGATAGGCGTTTATCACCCTTCTTTGAGAATTCAATAAACACTCTTGAACTGTGATAACTTGTGTCTGTCTTACTTTGATACCATGCCTTCCTTACATATGGTGTCAGGCGTGGTATGTGACTCAATTGAAAGAAATTGGGGAACCCTACAATTTCAGAAGCTTAGAGCTTCCAGCCCCTCTGTTGCTATGAAAGAATCAATAGGCTTCAGATATCTGTAGCAGTAGAGACGTTATTATTCCCCCTGGGAAAAGAGGAATACCCCTGCTCGTGTGTTACATAAGGTTGGCCCCTAAATCTGGCCTAGCTTGCAAGTTTAGTATAGATGTCCTAGCAGACGTTATTGATCCCAATTTCCAGGGAGACATAAAAGTACTCTTGCAAAATCACGGTGAAATCCCATTTGAAGTACATCGAGGGAACTAAATTGCTCAAGGAATTTTGGAAAAGGCTCTATTTCCTCACTTTAACAATACTGAACCAAACAAAACAGAATGAGGTACATTATGTTTTGGGGAAGCTGATGAAACTTTTACCATATATCCCGACCTAGCCTTCGCCCAGTGAAACGATCCAGCTCTTGCTGAAGCTTTCTTGCAAGCTATTCTGGAAGGGGACGCTATAGAGAAGGGAAGCCCTTTTTTCTTCTTAAAACAAGGGCTGCTATATAGAAAGGTAATATCTACAGAAGGCTTAGAAAAAATCCAACTAGTAATCCCAAAAACCCACCAAAATATTCTAGAAATTGTGCATTCCCATCTAACTGGGGGACACTAAGGACAGACCAAACCCCAAGTACATATAAATGGGAAGTTCTACTGGCTAAGTATCCACGCTGATATAAAGACCTTTATCCAGACGTGTGAAATATTTTTAAAAAACAGCAGTCGCATTCCCTTACATGCCCCTTTGAATCCACTATCGATCATAGAAGTCGATTTTTCACAAATAGGGATGGACATCATTGGGCCATTGGAAACATCTAGGCTTGGCTACAAATACGTACTTGTGATTGTTGACTACGCCACCAAGTACCCTGAGGCATTCACTATGCAGATTAACACCATCCAGCACATTCTTAAACACCTCCTACCATAATTTTCCAGGGTTGGTTTCAGCAAAGAAATAATGACAGACCAAGGTTGAAATTTTATGAGCAAGCTCATGGCTGAAGTCAAAGAGTTATTCCGTATTACCACCTTATGAATTTTCACATACCATCCCAAACCAATGTTTTGGTAGTCAATAAAACTGTGAAATTGATTCTTAAGATGTTGGTAGACAAAGACAGGAAGTCTTGGGACCGAATTATCCCCTGGGAACTATTTGCGGTCAGGAAAACCCCTCAGGCTTCTAATGGATTCTCTCCTTTTGATCTGCTTTATGGCAGAGAACCTAGAAATGTTCTGCACATGCTCCGGGAAACATGGGAAGAACGAGAACAGGCGCCCATTCCTCTCTCGCAAACTGCTACAAGATTGCAGGAACATATGAGACTGGTGTGAAATCTAGTCTGCACCCATATGGAAAAAGCTCAGAGTCAACAAAAATCTGCTTATGACAAGAAAATAAATTTAAGATTGTTCTCCTTGGGGCAAAAGGTATTAGTCCTATTGCCCACCTCAGAAAACAAACTTGTTTCTAAGTGGCACTGATCTTATGAAATATTGGAAAGGACAGGAACATGTACTTATAAGGTAGCCCAACTGGACAGAAAACAGAAGGTCCATCTGTATCATGTAAATCTCTTAAAAGAATGGAAAGAGAACCTGTCAGCCACCCATGCCACAATACTATGCTGTTTGGTTCCTGATGAAATAGACAACTTTGAATTAATTCCTTTAGAACTGTCTATTCAACAAGAAGACCTAAAAGCTATAGTAACATAATTTCCCAATGTATTGTCGAAAAAACAGGAAGAGTGAAAGGCTCTTATCGCTATATTAGAACACCTAAGGGAAAAGTGTTTCATCTAAAACCATATAGACTCCCGGAAGCCCGGAAGCAGATAGTGGTTGAGGAAGTGAATAAGATGTTAAGAGCAAATATTATCGAGCCTTCATCAAGTCCGTGGTCCTCCCCTATCATACTGGTCACAAAACCTGACCATTCATGGAGGTTTTACATAGACTTCCGCTAAGTTAATACCATTTCTGACTTCGATGCCTATCCAATGCCACGCATCAATGACCTAATTGATAAACTCGGAAATGCCACTTTTCTATCTACCCTAGTGTTACACTACGGCAGCAAAGGGCTTTCTTACGAAGAACTTCCCGAACATGGAATCCGCTTTGGCATTGTTACAAGTTGCCTTGGAAACTGTTTAGGTCACGTAAATGTGCTAGTCAGCTGATCAGACGTGCTTCACTTACACGGAAGCCACGCCCCCTTGTTCCTTAAAGCATTCAGCCGCGGGAACTTCATTGCTGCTAATTGTACGTTACTATGTGCCTTTTCGTAGCCCGCCTATGGCCCTGTTTGCCTTCCTCGGATTACCCTCCGTGAACCTTTGACTCTGAACTCTCGTTACCAGACCTCGGCTTTGTACTCTGTTTCTGCTTATCTGGATTACCCTAAGGACTTGTTGCCACGGTAGTTTTCCTTTACTGCCGTTAAACCGCAGGAGCCTCCCCACTCAACCTTCAGTTCTACGGGCTCTGCGGCTCTTCACTTCCGATCAAAACTGAACTCCAGTTCTCATTCAACTTACGCTTGCACGAACGCCTCTGCTTTCCATCTGAGTTCCGGCTCTACGATCAAGATCTGCTGAGATCTGCTTCAGCGCAACGCTGCTTGGTCCTTTTCTTCCTGTTCTATCTGAATCATCTATTTGGAATATAAGTCCATTTCTACCAGTGCTGTTTATCAAGGACTGCCTTTGCTCCAACTATCTGATTAACTGTGTTCGCATACTGAGAGACTGTTTGTTTTTTCTACTGAAGTGCATTTACGAACGCTTTCCAGGACATGCACCAACCCGGCCCTAGTGCATCCCTCGTGCCGTTCGGGTTGTCCTCCCTATACTAACCTTCCCATTTTATTATTTTTTCCTGTCTTCGTCATCCACCATTTGGATTTTGTATTCCTTATTGAAACTGGTCCAGGATTTCCTCTCAGGTCTACTCACATACACTATCTCAGGTACCGGCAGTTCTATTGTGTTTAACAGAATTAATTAAAAAGAAACAAGTTAGGCATAATACTTAAAACCTTTCTGTATCTCTTGCAGCATTGGTCTGGCGGTACGCTCAATCCCGCTCTTTTGCATTATAGACTACTCTGTCTGTTCTTACATAAATAGCAGAGTGGTACATCGTGAAAAAGAGCCCCTCTCGAAGAGGAAGCCTGATTCTTTCAAATCAGGGGAACTGGGTTTTGGAGACATTTATGGCTCATCCTACATCTCGATCCAGGTTGGGGTCACGCACACCTTCCGGCTCAGTGAGTAACACCTAGACTTAACTGTATATGGGCCTGATAAAGAAAAGGCAGCTTTCTCAACGCCTCTAGGACTATTTCAGTTTATGGTCCTTCCTTTTTGGCTACACGGTACCACAGCCACTTTCCAACACATCATGAATAAACTATTACAGCCCTACTCTGATTTCTGTGGCGCTTATTTTGACGATATTGTCATTTATAGTAAAGCCTGGGAGGACCCTCTTCTCCATCTTTTTACAATCATGAGGCTCCTCTGAGAGGCCGGTCTAACAGCCAAATCATCCAAATGCAGACTGACCCAGTCATCCGTGAAATACCTTGGCTTCTTTGTAGGGAATGGAACCGCAATATGAGAAAGTGAAAGCTGCCTTAGACATCCCTATACCTAAAACTAAAACAGATCTCAGAGTTTTTCTAGGATTAATTAGGTACTACCGTAGGTGTATACCAAACATTTCAGATAAACAACTAGGCTGATGGATAAAACTTAGGAACACAGAACCTCAAAAACTTCATTGGACTGACGAGGATGATATATGTTATAACAACTTGAAGCAAACCATGTGCCAGAACCCAATCCTAAAGGTACTGTAAACAGACACCTCCCTCACAGGGTTAGGAGTAGTCGTGTCCCAAGTCTGCAATGGATTAGAACATCCAATCCTGTTTGCAAGTCGCAAGCTTTTCCCACATGAAAATAATTACTCTGTGTTGGAATTAGAGGCCCTAGCCATCAAGTGGGCCATTATCCACCTTAGATACTACCTGTGAGAAACCTGAGCGTATTCTCCGAGGTAGACCTCGAGAATCACTTATTCAGGTGGCCAGGGAATGGCTGGCGCTCTCAGATCCCAACCCTAGGGGTGGACGAGCGAGGGAGGATCACCTAGGTAGGGGAGCCTGGGGTTGTGCTCGAGGAAATGCCCCAGGTGAGACGGGTTTATTATACCAGAGAAGAAGGTGAGGAGGAGGAGGTCCCTCAGGCTTTTGTAGGCTGTACCACATCTATCTCCCTTCCTCCCATTGAATCTCTCTGGCCCAAATGCAATGACCCTTCCGTTTATAACAAATCCCCTAGGATCCCAAACCCTATTGCATTCAGAAACTATCCCTCCCAGAATTCCTGTTTCCTACCGGAATACTCCCAATCATTATTCTCCATGTCCCTCTGATAATTCATTTCCAAACACCCAGTCTCCTTTGTCAAAACACTACCGTTCCCACAATCCCCCCTGTTCATTTCACGATAATAATCCCTGTCATTCGCGTTTGTTTCACAAACCCTACCAATCTCGTCCTTCTGAGTTTACCAACCACCCTAGTATGAGTGTTATAATTCCATATAATACCTTTTCCCCATCCTACCAAATAGGATATTTAGCAACTCTACCCCCTCCACTCCTTTTCTGTCATGATTCACCATTTCCACCCCTTCTGGACTACATGGCCCATCAAACACCGCAAAATGTCATGATTACGAACCTGATGAAACCTGTGCCTTTCCAAAGATGTTTCCCGAATCTGTGTTTATTTCCCGGGCCAACTCTCTATTGGACAACATCCGCACTGAGACCCCACTCTCTGAACTCTGGAAGGAATACATCAAGACTAACAAATGGTTTCTCACAAACAAGGACAGTTACCTCTTCAAGGACAAGTGTCTGGTTATACCTACACAAACCCTGAGAACCAAGATAACAAACCTCTGTCATGATACCTTCCATTCCGGGCATCGGGGCATTACGGCTACTCTTCGACTCATCCAGAGAAGCTTTTGGTGGCCCAGAATGGCCAATGATATAAAGGCATACATCCAAGCATGTGCTGTCTGCAGTCAGAACACGTGCGACAATAAAAAACCAGCTGATCTTCTTCATCAACCTGCAATGCCGGATCGACCTCAGGAGATAATTGCCACTGATTTCATTGTAGAATTACCTCCTTCCAAAGGCTTCACAACCATCTTGGTTACCATCGACCTGTTTACCCATATGGCCCATTTCATTCCCTTGGATAAGCTACCATCGGCACAAAAAATGGCAGGAATTTTCTGAACCACATCTTTTGACTACACAGCCTCCCTTCCAAAAATCATTTCAGACCGCGGACCTCAATATATCTCTCAGTTTTGGAAGTACTTGTGTTGGGTATTCAACATGCCTTGTCTTCAGGATACCATCCTCAGACCAAGGGGATAACAGAACAAGTAAATCAGATCCTAGAACAATAACTACAATGTTTTGCCTCCAAGGTCCAGGATGGTTGGTCCATTTCTGACCACTCTGCCATTAAGACAAGTCCTTTCTTTTGCAGTCAAGGATTCCATCCATCTGTTCTGCCAACACTCCTGCCTCACTCCACCCCGGTTCCTTCGGTTGATTCCTGGATTGAGCATTTGGTCACTGTACACAAAGACGTGAAAGGACATCTAGAAAAGGCCATGATGGATGTTAAACAATATGCTGATACCAGGAGGAGACCTGGTCCTATGTATGCCATCAGCGACAAGGTCTGGCTTTCCTCTAGACTTTTACCTCGACACCTACGACCCAACAAGTTGGCTCCATGATTCTATGGGCCCTTTGCGATAAAGGAGATCATTAACCCTGTGGCATTTTGACTTCAATTACCAGAATCCTGGAAGAAGATCCATCCCGTTTGCTTAAACCATATTCTCAAATCACCAGGACAGTTCTACGACCTACCCCTGTACTCATCAATGATCAAATCGAATTGAAGTTTACAGGATATGCGATTCCAGATATAGAAGAGGTTGACTGCAATACTTAGTGGAATGAAAAGGTTATCCACCCAGCGAACGAACATGGGAACCTGTGTCCAACATGAATGCCCCCCGTTTGCTACGGAGGTTCCATCTAACCCATCCAGGTAAACCTGGTGGATCACAGTTTAAGAGGGGGCATGCTGTCATGATTCACCGTTTCTGTCCCTTCTGGACTACATGGTTCATCAAACACTGCAAAATCCTTTCTAGTATACTTCCAACATGGCCAACGCCATTACGAAGGTCCCTGTCTAGTGTTTCAACTAACCTGCCACTTCCTAGAAAACAGACGCGCCCCCGCGGCTCTGCGCGTCTCAATGCTACCTTTCTGAGTTTCCGGCAAGTGTGTGTCTAACTTCCCTCTACTGCTGTGTTACCCCTTGTTAGCGGTTCCCATTTCTTTCCTGGTCATTTTCGGTCTTGCCTGCGCTTACCGCTTGTGGGATTATCCTTCCACGTTCTCCTCGGGCCCTTGCCCGGATCTGTACTGCACTCATATTTTGCCTTCGGCACGGTGCGAGCTTCCCGATTCCTTCCTGGTTCCCAAACCCTTCCCGGACACAGATCTATACTTACCTGATCCTCCCTGGAATACTGAACGCCTGCATCTCTACGAGACTGGTTCCCTACCTGCACACTGACGACAGAGGACACTCACCCATATCTGTACAAGTCTCAGACCACCAGAAAGAAGGAAAGATCTCCGAACAACAAGTCTTTAAAGGATACAGAGGTGAGATTCGAGGCAAAGTGTGACATTTTCAAACACAAACCCCTTCCTCTACTGTGAAAAACAACGGACTAACAACAGAGCAGTTTACCTGAAATGTCCCAACCCAAGGGTCAGGCAAAGTCAGGCAATTGACCAGAACCACACACACCTGATGGCCCTTTCCTTGCCCAACAGGGATAAAAGGTGGTGTCACGAAGTGTAGACTCTGGAGTACCCTCCCTTGACCCCTCCTCACCTCCTTCTCCAGATGAGCAGAAGTAATAATAATAAAATGAAGGTTTTTTAAATAAGGAACATCTTTTTTTACCACAATGGTATATCCCTATAATTGTTTAAGAGGTTGATAACAAGAGTTCTTGTTGATGAATTAGGGTACACACGTTTTTTATGAATAGACAGTGACCTTCCTTTTGTTTGATTGCATACATTGTATTCCCATTTAGTAGGAGGGTCCAACACCACACAGTGGGAAAGCCCTAGTGTGAATACTACCAACCCATATATTTGAACACCTGTGGAACTCTCCCTCTGAAAGAACCCCTAAAAACCCATGTGGGCTTGGTGAGCCTCCCTTCGATAGATCATCCCTTCCTCTTCCCTGAAGGACCAAATCCTGCAACACAAGAATTAGAAGCCCTAATAAACCATCATTTCCCTTGTCGTAGGAAGTATAAAAACCTGTTGCTAGAAAAATTACTTGCAAATTCATTCCCGGGGAAAAGAAAAGATGCAAAGCATACATCAGGTTCCCACATTTTTAGGACAGCGGAAGATAGACAGTTTGGAAGTGTAGAAGACAAAACACCCAGGGAACCTGAGCTGGGGATAATACCCACAGAGAACCCAATATATGAGATCTTGGGGGAAATATCATCTCATGAAACACCAGGAGGAGCTCTAGAGACCCCTTCTACAGAAAACCAAATCCCAGAACTCAATCCTTATTACTCAAAGGAAAAGATAAGGGGTGAGCAAATGGAAGAAGAGATAAGAATCTCAAATAGAAAGATACAAAAAGAACCCTATATTGACCAGGACAAGCAAAACCTGGAGAGCAGTCATGCCACAAAACATTTTTTAGCACCCTGACTAAGGTTGGGAGAGGGTCAACATGCATTATATCTTTGAATGACTCAGAAGCCTCTCAATTAGAACAATGCTTACTTTGTGGAGGGTTAGGGCATGTTATGGAGATCTGCCCTCAAAATATGTAAGACGAGCTGTTGGCAGCTCAAGATAGGGAAAGGAAGATGGAGAGAGAAAGAGAGGTGAGAGAACTCTTGAAATCATCTCCCACTCAAGCATTGATCAACTGGGAAATGGTAAAAGTCCCAGCGGTAACAATCCCGGTAATATGCTGCAAGGCTTGGACCAACACTCTAGGTGTTCTATGGTGGAATTTCCATATGAAACACCACTGCCCAACCAGCCTAGGGGAAGAGTATGTGAGAAACCTGAGGGTATTCTCCCAAGTAGATCTCAAGAATCCCTTATTGAGATGGCCAGGGAAGGGCTGGCGCGCTCAAATCCCAACCTTGGGGGTGGACGAGTGAGGGAGGATCACCTGGTAGGAGAGTCCGGGGTTGTGCTCGGGGAAATGCCCCAGGTGAGACGCTGTAGTATACCGGAGACGAAGGTGAGGAGGACGAAGTCCCTGAGGCTTTTGTAGGCTGTATCACATCTGCCTCCCTTCCTCCCATTGAATCTCTCTTTCCCAAATCCAGTGAGCTCTCAGTATATAACAAATCCGCTAGGATCCCAAACCCCGTTGAATTCAAAAACTATCTCTCCCAGAATCCCTGTTTTCCTGTTTCATTTAAATTTATTTATTTATTTTTACATTTGTACAGAGCACTAAGCCCTTGGGCATCAAGGCGCTGCTTATTGCAAGGAAGCAGTTACATAAGGCAAAAACAAGAGTATGTACAGATGAGAAACATAAATGTTAAACGGAGCAAGTTTCATCAAAGATTGAAACATATAAGTGGTAGTTAGAAATTGGTTGCTTTTCATTGCTTGTTGCTCAGCCTCTTAGAGGTAGTGAGGGCGAGGGGTTAGTTGAACAATAAGGTTTTTTAATGATTTCACAAATGACCAATAGGACTGTTCTGCCCTGAGAGTGGGAGGGAGAAGGTTCCATTGCTTGGCTGCAAACGAAGGGAAGTTGGATCCTCCAGCTTTTTGCCGTTTGAATTTAGTTTGAGTAATGCAGTGGGTATAAGCTGTTGGCCTCAAGGGATTTGTAGATTTTTTGGGATAGGTACGGAGGGCAGTTTTAGATTGACATTTGTGTGTGATAGAGAGTGTTTTGAAGATGATTTGTTCATGGATCGGTAGCCAATGGGCACGTTTTATTGCTGCAGTGATATGGACTCTCAGGATGTTGAGTGCAGCTCTGAGGGCTGTTGAAGTCTGTGGTGCCTGCAAACAGGGCATTACAATAGTCCAGTCTGGACCTTATGGTGGCTCGGTCTATCGTCATGCAACTGTCTGTGGAGAGGAAATGTCTAGCTGCGTTCAATAGTTTGGTCATGTAGGCAACGCTGGAGGAGATGACATTCACTTGTTGTGTGAGTGATAGTGACGCATCCAGATATACACCAAGGGCCTCATTACGAGTATGTAGGGTATGGCTGCCTCCATATCGGGTTCCAGTACCGGGTTCTGTGAATGAGGAATTACCGCGTCATTCCGACCTTGGAGGACCCGGTAATTCCCCATGCACAGAACCATTCCCCATTCCCATTTGAGCCCCCATAGGACTCAATGGGAATGGGGATGGAGCTAATGACGGGCCTGTTATAAGCTCCTTGGTGCCCTCAAGGGACCCGGAAAGAACGTCTGGTTTTACCAGACGTCTGTTCCGGGTCCCGCTAGGGGACCTCGTAATCAGGCATCCCGTAATGAACGGTGCCGGTCATGTACCGGCATCCTTCATTACGGGAGCGTAAGCCTTGTAATGAGGCCCCATGTGTTTTCACTACCGGGGAGACCGGGATGGTTACTTTGTCGAAGTTAAATGAAGAGTATTGTGGGCTTAATTTTTTGATTACTGAAGGGGGCCTACAGTAAGAAGCTCGGTCTTCTCTTCATTAAGGCAATGACGGTGCATGGCCATCCTCGATTGGATTGACAGGTATACCGAGTTAAGAGTAGCAGAATCTTCTTGGTAGTTTGTATAGGTTATGCCAATGGCGTCCAGAAGAGGGAATAGAAATTTTGCAAATATGTTGTATAAGGTGGGTAACACTCAGGATCCTTGCGGGACACCGCAAGAGATGGGAGCAGGAGGAACGCTAGCATCCTCTGAATATACCATCATACATCTGTTTCCTAGGAATGAGGAAATCCAGGCTAAACTTCTGGAGAGATGTTGGCTGAGGTTGTTAAGTAATGAGGTCTAGGCGTAGTAGCAAGGTGGGCTTGCCTTCATCCCTTATTTCATCAATTTGGATTTTCAGGTCAATAAGGGCAGATTCTGTCCCATGGCCTGGGCGAAATCCTGATTGGTGCATACACAGGATTTGGTTGTCCTCAAGGTGTTGTTGAATTTGTAAGTAGGCTGCTCTGTCAAGGATTTTAAGTAGAAAGGGGACAGTTGTGATTGGGCTGTAGTTCATAGGGATAGCTGGGTCCAGTGAAGGCTTTTTGATGAGAGGAAGGACCCAGGCTTCTTTAAGGCTGGTAGGAACTAATCCTATAACAAAGGATGCATTGATCTTGGCCTTAATGAGAGGCGTTAGGCTGTCTGTGCAGTCTTTTATGAGACCGGCAGGACAGATGTCCCCTTTACAGTGGGGCGGCTTGAGATCAATGAGGATGGCTTTGACTTCGTCCTCAGAGACATCGGCGAAATGGAACAGTGGCAGGGTGTGGTGGCTGATGATGGGTGTGGTCTGGCAGGCCAGAGTCTTAGAAGTGGTTGGATCATATTTTGTTTGGAATCCATTTTTTTTTGCAAGGTTTCAATTTTGGTGAGCATAGCGTTTTGTATATCGGCAACATCGTGCAGTTTCCAACCGGAATACTCCCAGCCATTCTTCTCCATGTCCCTCTGATAAGTAATTCCCGAACACCCAGTCTACTTTGCCAAAACACTACCACTCCCACAATACCCCCTGTTCATTTCACTATAATAATCCCAGTCATTCCCGTTTGTTTCACAAACCCTACCAATCTCGCCCTTCTGAGTTTACTAACCCCTTTAGTACGAGTGTTATAATTCCATATAACTCCTTTTCCCTATCCTACCACATAGGATAATTAACAACTCTACCCACCCTCCCCCTTTTCTAACACAAACACTTTCCCGTGAAAAACAACAGACTAACAACAGCGATGTTTATCTGACATGTCCCAACACAATGGTCAGGCAAAGTCAGGCAACTGAGCAGAACCAGACACACCTGACGGCCCTTTCCTTTCTCCACAGGGATAAAAGTTGGAGCACGAGAGCACATGCCGAGCAAGGCAGACCACACAAAGGGGTGACAAGGAGGGAAGCAACCTTGCCTTTCCTGTGAAGCCTCCGTGGAAGGAATCATAAGACCACAAACAATAGCCAAAGATTGTTGCAGCAGATGTCAATGGTACACAGAGCCCGTCTACGCTGATAAGCAGGATAGACATAGACGCTTGCTACTGTGCTACCATCCTTGACTCTAGATACAAGGAAAGCCAAGCAGTTCATCACAGCCGGTGGGTCAGGGGGGAAAAACGATAAGAAAACAAACTGTGTTGAACGAAAGTTGCAAAAGCCAAGTTGAGGAAAGTTCAAAGAACTGCTAACGTCTTAGGGGAAAACCAGCTGCAGAATGGTCCGGCACCACGTGGGTGTTCATTTGACTATGGGTGACTCCCCGTTTTGTTGAAACTACCTCTACCAGAAGGCCCTAAAACAGCCGGAAGCAAGGCGGTCAAATAGATCATACAGCTGTCTTGCAAAATCCCCTGTACAGTCGAAATTCTTTGACTGGACCATAATTGAAAAGCTAAGTGAGGTGAATCCTTCATAGTAAGTTCAAGAGAAAGAACTATGTGATTGACAAGAGTTGGCAAGTGTGAACCTGACGGATGGATGCTGATGGAAAGGGGCAAAGTCTGAAGTCCCAATGAACAGTGTGTTGACAGGAGTGAACCCGACAGAGGGATATCCACAGTGAACTGTTTAAAAAGACATTAAAACTTGTGAATGCGAAAGGTGAAATTGTTTTGGGCACCAAGGTTTAATGAATCCGACAGAGGGAGGCTAACATTGAAGAAGGGTCTGAGCCCGGAAGAGGGGGGCCATGGGTGAAAAGCTGTCACCCAAAGGTTTGTGAATGCAAAAGGAGAAAGTGGGTGAATGAGAGCCGTGGTGAACCTGACAGAGGGAGGCTGCTATTCGAGAAGGGTCTGAGCCCGGAAGAGGGGGACCCGGGGTGAAAAGCCAGTACCCCATCGATAAGTGAATGCAACAGAGAAATCTTTTGAATACAAGCCAGAGTGAACCCGACGGAGGAGGCCGATATCCGAGAGGGGTCTGAGCCCGGAAGAGGGGGACCCAGGGGTGAAGAATCATCACCCAAGTACAATCTGAAAGGAACATTTGTTGATGATTTTGAACATACCAGGCCCTCGAAAGCAAGAGATCTAACCACCGGACCACCGAAGGTCCTGATATCGCTAGGAACTTTTTGTGGAGCTGAGCCTGGAAGAGGGGGATCCAGGGGTAAAAAGTCATCACCCAAAGTAACGTTTGGAAAGGAACTTTTTGTTTGTTATTTTGAACATATCAGGTTCTCGGAGGCAAGATACTTTTTATAGAAAAGAGACTTAACCACCGAAGATCTTGATAGCTGAAAACTGAACTGTCGTCTTGCACTGGGAAAGCTCAAGAGTGTGCTGTGCTCAGGAGTCCCACCTTGTCCCGTGCTCAAAACGTGAGGAGGGAGACCCCCGGCTACCACATCCTGACTTATCATTTGTGAACAATTCTTTCTTTCTTGTAAACCCTATCCCACACTCTTTTTGTATTTAGTTGTAAGGATTACCAATAGGTTTTTCTTAGTATAGGCCCTTTTATTTGACAAGACGCCACTAGGACTGCCTTATTATTATTTGATGGTCGTAGCTTGCTCCCATCTTAGATTTAGGTTTAGATTGGGCATTTTCCAACCTACCTATACAGTTTAATAAACACTCTTGAACTGTGATCACTTGTGTCTGTCTTTACTGTTGCCACCATGAGGTCCTTACATAACTCTTAGGAAGAAGGTTCACATACGTCACAGACCATTCTCCACTTGTTTGGATTAGCCAACGGAAAGACTGCAATCCTTGTGCCATGCAATGATTCTTAGACCTGCAGCCCTACTGCCTCACGGTACAACACAGAAAAGGTAAAGACCAAGGAAATGTAGATTTCCTTTCCCGATTCCCTTGTGAAGCAGATGCAGCTACATCGCATGGAGGAAGGGTATGTGAGAAACCTGAAGGTGTCTCACCCACTATTCCCCGGGGATCTGTCATCCTGGGGGTGGAACAGTGTGGGAGGATCACCTGGATGGGGTGGGGGGTCTTTGGAGAGTGGAAGTGAGACACCAAAGGGTGAGAAACAGTATCTCCCTTCCTTAAACACCTATTTCCCCCAACCTCATTTTCCAACACGAACACTTTCTCACGGACAGTTAATCGTGAGCAACAACGGACTAACACCAGGACCGTATACCTGACATGTCCTAACAAGATCAGGCAATTACTACTCATTGCACACACCTGACCTGACACACCTGACCCCCATCACACTTCCCCACACGGATAAAATGCGGAGCACGAAAGCACACTCTGAGCGAGGAAAAGCACAGGAGAAAGCAGCAGTTCCAAGGTGGCGATTTAACACAAGGAGAAAGGCTGAGAGACCGGAGAGGGTTTCATGGAGGGAAATACCCTTGACCTCTAGAAACCGCTATGTTCACGAGCTCTGGAGAGTGAGAAGCCTAAGACAAAGAACTGAAAGTGACGAGACCCACAATATACATCAAAGGTATCCGGGGCGCTCCTGTGTCGATAACCCAGCCGGGAGAAGTGATTGCCGCCGTGGTACTGTTATTGGCTCCTGCAAAAAAGCTGCACCAGTAAAAGCCGCACAGCCGGTGAGTCGGAGAAAGCGATCCGAAATCACCCTCTGTTTGAACCAAGGTTGCAAGCGGCAAAGTTGTGTGAAGAATTCCACAAAGAACTGTGTTTGAAGCACATGTGATAAGAAGCGTGAACAACTGGAACTTAAAGGGATCAATGAACTGTTGAAAGTCGAATTAGCAATGAAGGTCTCTGCTGCGTATCTCACTGAAGAGAAATTGCATTCCCAGAAAAGGAACTTTAAAAATCGAATTGGTCCTGCAGCGAGTGGAGCTAAAACCTGTGCACAATCGAAAGCCTTTGATACGTATGACTACACAATTGTTCTGAACAGGACTGAGGAAGACTAGTTGAATGTGAAGAAGGATCTGTGCCCGGCTGAGGGGCATCCGGGGTGAACCGTGAGTCACCCGAGAAGGAACAGTTTTGGAAATAATATAAGGATAAGGGATCTGAGCATGGCTGACGGGGATCCAGGGAGAAAACACCCAATATTGTTTGTTTATAAGAACAAAGGAAC